>NC_089800.1:8109406-8474406 GCF_029633855.1 Hoplias malabaricus
TCCAACACACACACACACACCAAACGCTCTTAGGATATTCGACTCCATTATTATTAGTAGTATTATTATTTTTGTTCCAAAAATGTTTACATTTGAATATTGTTGTTTTGGTCTTAAACCTTTAAAATTGTAAGCCAGACAAAGAAAGAGAGAGAGAGAGAGAGAGAGAGAGAGAGAGAGAGAGAGAGAGAGGGAGAGACTGTAAACACTTGTTTTGATTGCTGCGCTCCTTTTGTTTACGCGTGAACGCGCATGACGTCAGAACAGCCCGCCCGTTCACGCGCCTCAGGAAGTCCCTCCCGAGTTAACTATTGTGCGAGAAGAGCGGAGGAGCGAGAAACGAAGAAAAGAAGAGAAAATGACCGACATTTCACAAGAACGGAGTCATTAAATCTGCTCTCGGACAGGTACGTTCATATCACACGACAGAGTGCGCGGGGAGAGCTTCGAGACACAGCGGAGAGCGACAGGTTCCTCGCTTTAAACTTTGGGGAGGTGTTAGCTATGTGGCTAACAGGGTTGTATACTGCTTAGAGACAAAAACACTTCACATATACATTACTTTTTACTGTCTGTCTAGTGAACTGGATTACGGTGAGGTACGGCGTGGTGATTTAAATAAATACTACGTACTGAACTAAGAATTACCAGTTCAATTTTAACAGCCAGATATAGCTAACGTATGTATAATTTACCAATAAGACAAAACATCACAAACCTCCTTGATTCTGTGCAGTGTCCATTTTATAAGTTCCATTAACCACTGGGGCTATTTGTAGTTCTACAATTAGAGACTGTAGTCCATCTGTTGCTCTTCATACTTTGTTACTTGTGCGCATTGTCCTTCACAAGATGCTGTTGGGTCAGTATCAAATGGTTGGTGGACTATTCTCAGTCCAGCAATGTCAAACACCATTCATTGACTCATTTTCTGTAACTGCATTCTATTGTTCAGTGTCACAGTGGTGGGTCTGGAGCCTCTGGACCAGGCATCAGTCCATCACAGGGCAGTGACACTTCACAAACTCCAGCAGCAATGCTGTGTCTGATCCACATGTATGAGCACAAGAATGGTTCAGAATTATCCACCATCCATATCATTCCTGCTCTGTGGGGGTCCTGAACATTGAAGAACAGGGTGAAAGTGGGATAACAACTTATGCCAGGGGTGGGCAATCTTATCCGCAAAGGGCCGGTGTGGCTGCTGGTTTTTGTTCCAACCAACCAGGAGGTCACATGATCATTTGTTTTACTCAAGCCAACTAATTAAAGGAGTGAAATCAGGTGTGCTTGAGCCTGAATGGACTTAAATCCAGCAGCCACACCGGCCCTTTGCGGATAAGATTGCCCACCCCTGACTTATGCAGAGCTACAGATAGGCTACAGTCTGTAATTGTTGAGCCACTCTAACAGTCATTTGTGTTGTGGATTCGGCTCTTGACAGAGATGTATTGTTTATTGTTTGAGGTTATTGTGTAGCTGCTTTCACACTGGCCTTAATTAGAGGTTGAAGGCAAGAACTCAACAATGCTCTCTGTGAATGGAATTTGGGCCATTTTCACTGTTGATAATGTTTACAGGAGTGAGACAGTTCATATGCTCTCTGCTCAGTTTTATTATTCAGGGGAAAGGCTGTAGTGGTCTTAAATTTTATAGGTTTGTAGATGTTTATACACTGATTATAGATGTATAAGTAGAACATGAGAGAGAGAGAGAGTAGATATTTTGCTTCGCCCAAACTAACAATTCAAACACAGAAGAAATATATGGACCTCCTGAGGTTCCCTGAGAACCTCAGTGGAAACAAACAGATCACAAATGTTCAAATGAGCGGTATAATAATCACACATTACTTATGTGAAAATATATATAAATATATATACCTTCCACTCCTCGGAATGTAGTCAAGTGAAACTATTACAGACAGAGAAATTGGTTTGTAACTCAGTGGTGCTATCAGAAACCCCCAGGAGGTCCACATTTGTTTTTCTTCTGTCCCTTTATATTGTGTGTAGGGGTGAAGAAATATATCTACTCTGTGGGGTCCCTGAGAACTACTAATAAAACCAGTCATTAAGCAGTGACATTAAGGTACATTTTTTAAATGATATAAAATATATTTAAAAAGGTTTAATTTTGGTATAAAGTTTCTGCTTGCAGTTTATTTACATTTGTATATTTTGACTAGATGATGTGGCCTAAATCAAAATCACGATATGATAGAATTCAGATATCGATATGAAGATTATAAACTTCCAAACAAATAAAGAAGAAAAATGACATCACCATCAAACATAAACCAATTGGATTTGTCAATATTAATATTTAAAAATTATATTTTAAATTAAGTACTAAACTGACGACAGCGCCCTTTAATGATCTTCAGTCGATGACAGATGTTGTAAATAATGTATATTTAAATATTGAAAATGTGCTTAAAAATCATATAATTGTTATTGAAACATTTTAGATTGCGATATATATTGATATTGAATTATTGTCCAGCCCAATTTCACATATAGCCTGTATATGCTTTAAAAATATACACACTCAAAAAAGGGCATTCAAATGGTCCTTTAAATATTTTTCTAATCCACCGCTCGTTTTTCTCAGGTTTGGAGCCACAACAGTCGCTCACAATGTCTTGCCGTGACATCCATGCCACAAACGCATTTGCATTCATCATCGCTTTGCTCTCAGTGGGTGCTTTAGCTGTTGCCACAGTGATCCCGCAGTGGAGGACCACCCGGCTGCTCACCTTTAACCGTAATGCCAAAAACATCACCGTATACGACGGCCTGTGGACCAAGTGTGTCCACAGAGAGGGCTACACAGGATGCTACTACTTTGATGCTGATTGGTATTCTAAGGTAGACCAGCTGGACCTCAGGCTGCTCCAGTTCTGCTTACCAACAGGTAGGTTATTGTCCCAGGGAACAATATTAACAATGCTTTCTTATTATTTTGCAAGATTGAAGCATTTTTAAAACACTGTTGGCAGCAGTAGATGTGGTAAATAACATTAGGTTGTTATTTAATAAAAACAAATAGTTGGTTATTGCACAAATTTGCAAAAGGTTCTCAGTTTAAATGTAAAGTTAGGACAGTTGGACAGGTTCTATTTTGCTTATCTTGTTAGATTTTTTTAAAAATTATTCCCAGAATTATGAACATTCCCTACACTACATTTTCACTCCTACTTTTGTAGATAAAGGAAATCTAATAGTATACAACACAGTACAGTGCTAACTACAAACTGTGTTTTTTTCTTAACAGCTCTGTTCTTCTCCGGTCTGGCTCTGCTCATAAGCCTGACAGGCATGTGCAAGACTGCATGCTGTTCAAAAACCCCAGATGACATCAAGAATAGCCACTGTCTGGTCAACAGCTCGGGCTGCCACCTGGTGGCTGGGACATTCTTCTTTCTGGCTGGAGCTATTGCCATGCCCCCGTCCGTGTGGTTCCTCTTCCACACCAAGGACCTGAACGCTCGCTTCAATAACTTATTCGCTGTGGAGTATGCTGTATATGTATCTATCGGTGGAGCAGGTGGAGTTATCTTTGCTTCCTTGTTGATATTCATGTGGTACTGCATGTGTAAGAAGCTCCCATCGCCTTTTTGGCTGCCTCTGCCCGAGGTTCCCTCAATGCCACACAGCCTGTCAGCCCAGCCTCTAATGACAAACGGTCTCCCTTCGCCAGTTACCTACGCACCTCAGCCCTTCCCCCCTGCTGTCCTAGATGCCCCAGCCTTCCTGCCGGTTCAGGGATGTCCCCCTACTCTACCTCCCCAGCCGGTACCACCCCAAGTCTACATGGCTCAAATGTCTGTCCCTGACAGATATGGATCAGAAGCAGGAGCCTCACAGGCTTATGGTTATGCCCCTTCTCAGAGCTATGCCCCTTCTCAGAGCTATGCCCCTTCACAAAGCTATGCCCCTTCACATGCTCCATCACAAGGCTATGCCCCCTCACAGAGATTCGCAGGAAACCGCTATTCCACAAGATCACGAATGTCTGGGATAGAAATCGACATCCCTATTCTAACAGAGGGGCACCAATAAAGAGGCACCATGATATTACTTCATGATAAAAAGCTTTTCTCAACATCTTGTGGGTATCTATAGTACTTCCACAACACTGACCAGCTGTGTGCCTCTCTAGAAAGGGAAAAGACAACCAGGGAAACCAGCTGTATTAGAAATCAAATAATGCCAGGATTCAAATAGAGAAGAATTACCCCTGCTTTTCTGAATATACCACCAGTTAAAAAGTTCACCAGGGGTATGTTTTTCTGCTACTGTGATTCTGCTACTGATACAAACCTACATGAGGATTAGTCTTATTGCCCCATGAGGTTGTCCAGCCACCGTTTTATGTGTGTGACACAGATGAAGAAGCTGCCCTCGTTTTTGGATAGCTGGGACTCCTCTGGTTGGCAAGAGGGAGCTCCCTGCCATTTTGGCTTGAATTGTGGTTTTCTGGAAATAACATGCTTTCTTGATCTTCAAGTCACTAGAAGAAAATCAAGTTACTTTATTATAAGCAACACTGTATTTGCACTTCATCACTATATTTCTAATATTAACACTTCTACATTAACATGCACTGCTTTCTAAATACTGCACACACTTTATTTTTAAAAAGGACACTACTCACACACGTTAGGGTCAATACCTCAGTTACATGGTTAAGCCACTGTTGAGGTTTCGTAGCTTGTCTTGTGCCTTTTCGTAAATAGTATTCAGGGATGCTATCCTCCATAGCTCAGCATTACTAATACGCACGGTTATAATAAGATTAAACACTGTTTTGTTCCACTGCCTTTGTTACATGTGTTGGGCAGTGTGCGGGAGGGAAATATCCCTCAAAAATGAAGCAATATTTATTACTGTATTGACTTCAGATTTTTAATGTAATTTAGTAGCTATTTTTAAGGGAAGTGTACTTTTATTAATTATGTCTCGTGCTTATTTTTGTACATCATTTGAAGTGGTTTTAAATCTTTTTACTCTGTTTTTATTTTTATTATTTTCTAACATTGAAGCTTTTGAACATGAACGCCTTGAAGGAGACAGTGGATGTGTCCCAAAACCTAGTGAACTGTCTTCATAGAGCATTTTACGTCGTAGTCTGCGCTCCAGACATTTAGACTGTCCTAATTCTTATACACCTTAAATACGCTGCTTACTGAGGTACCTTAATCTGGCCGAATTTTAAGGCAGCACGAACCATACCTCGGTCACGAAGGCAATCCCATGATGCACAACTGTCTATTTCTCTCTACTCCCAGAGCAAATATAATTAAAATCACGAATAAAACGATTTAAAGACTAGAGACTAGACTCCACAGCGCTGAAACACTGAGGGAAATAAACACCAGTCGTGGGAGGAAACAAGGCCTGACAGCTCTCTAACTACAGCATCTCAATAATCTGCCTTATGAGGACAGATGACCGTTTTAGCACTGCCAACTTACACAGCTGTCTACGGAGTCCGTGCCTACTCAGGCAGCTCACTAGGATTTGGGACAGACCAATATTCTACTGCTTTTTCACAAGTGAATACAGTTCTGGGGCCTTAATGAAACTGAAGTGCTTGGGTCAGAATACCACAAGGACCAAACACCACAGCAGCATCTAAACAGCCCTGTTCAGAATGACCGGTTTCAGCGCCTGTGCCTTGAAAGCATAATGAGCCATGGCTTAGTTCGGCTGAAATGTGCAGGAGTGGGAGTCGCTGTGGTTAAGTGAATTAAATGCTACCTGTGTCATTCCATACTTGCCTTATGGTGATTTAAAATATGTAACACTGTATACTTTATCACAAACCTTTTTTTATTATTATTCATCCTTCACACTGCCTTTTGTTTTGTATGTTTCAACACCTCTTCATAGGGCACTAATGACTAGATTGTTCTATTTAATAAAATAACTTTATTAAAAATAGTAGTAATAGGTGTATTATTTTGCCTGGGAAATTTTGGATCGGGCCGGCACGGTGGTGCAGGGGGTAATGTCACAGTCACACAGCTAAAGGGGCCTGGAGATTGTGCATTCAGGTCCCACTCCGGGTGACTCTGTGAGGTGTTGGTGTGTTCTCCCTGTGGCCGTGTGGGTTTCCTCCGGGTGCTCCGGTTTCCTCCCACGATCAAAAAACACACATTGGTAGGTGGACTGGCGACTCAAAAGTGTCCATAAGTGTGTGTTGCCCTGTGAAGGACTGGCGCCCCCTCCAGGGTGTATTCCCGCCTTGCGCCCAGTGATTCCGGGTAGGCTCCGGACCCACCGCAACCCTGAACTGGATAAGGGTTACAGATAATGAATGAATGGCGGTTAAAATGGAGCACTACCATTGTTTTTGAGTCCTGATGATCTAGTATAAAGAGCCGTGTAGAGCTCCCCTCTCTCGTGAGTGCTGTATTTGGTGGTTGTCCCTCACAACAGAGTCACCTGCCACAGGCTCAGGTGGCCCATGTGACATTAAATGGCCAGCCTTAAAGAGAAGGCCCAGTGTAGAATCAAATAAAGTCACAGTCATGCTCAGATAGAGCTGTTTGATTGAACTGCATTTTTTTGCCAGACTTACCGTGTTGGTAAAGGTACCAAGGTGCCAAATTTTACAAGCCATTATATTCCCAGCTACTCAACTGCATATATACATCCAGTAAAACAAAAGTCCTCTAGTTATCATGCTAGTCAAGCTGAATTCATATTGAATAATATGAAATAATAAAGGATGTACATAACCCTAGCCGTTTGTCCTTTTGGACCGGTGACATTGCCAAATCCCATCTCTAACCGGAACCACAGGCCTTGAAATCCATAACAACGCCTGTGGTAAAGTTAAGTGCTGTTTACTCATCGTATATTAGCGTGTTGTTATTGTTTCTCGGCGCCCCAGTTCTCACAGATCAGTTTTCCTTGTTGCACATCCAGCTTTCCCTGGAGATCTTCGCCGACCATCTGCCCAAACGTTTCGAAACCCCTCTGCAAAATATTACGAGCTGCCACTGAGTCGGACAAAAACAAATGTGAAATCTGCAGTAACTTCAAAGATTGCGAGTTTGTGCTGGAGCTCTGCATTCCGTGGTGATTGACAGCTCTCGCTGGCCAATCAGCGCTCTGCAGTGTTTACACATCACATTTAGTACCTACTCGGCTCGGTTGGAACTGTAAACAAGCAGGGACTAAATAAGTACCCGATTCCAGGGAGCTGGACCAGATTTGGCCAGTGGAAACATGCCAGTAGATTACTAGCTTTGATTATTAGGGGTGAGCTAGCTGCTGTTATACTGCTATGCTACAAAAATACAGGGAGCACACCAGTTTGATACCTGATGATGCCAAGGCCAAGGTGCCTCTTCTCCCCTCATCACAGTGTGTGCAGTGGGAATAAGGTAGAGTTAGAGTTCTTTTCCAACAGAGAACTTAATTTAATTAAGGTGGTAATTCTTCAAAATCTGATGCAAAGCACCAGTTCCATTAAATCCAGTTCATTTAAATCCCAACATGAAAATAACATGGAAGGCAGCAGCTATGGCTCCAGTAACTCAACATCTACCCCTGCACATGCTCATAATCCGTATTCACAAGGGTTATTAAGGCTAAAGAACTGAGCTTCTGCTAGAACCCAAGGCTTACTAATTACCACCAAAGACCATGATATTGCTATAGATGAGTGTGTTACTGTCTCATCTTATTCCTGTTAGAGATTTGGGAACGATACATTCCATAAACTAACAGGCACCAAAGTGCATGGACATGTTATAAGGCCATGATTTTAAGGATATATTTTGTGTGATTTGATCTTACCAAAACCAAGTTTCATTTGGATGTGACCTGTCCCAATGCGTCTTCATCGTTTACACTTCAACAGGCTACGTATGCTACTTTGACTACAAGAACGATATGTAAATACCCTCTGTTCTGATTGGCTGCTCTGTTTGCTAAACACTAAAACACTCCAGCATGTAAAAAGGCCAGTATATGTAAATGCTTTGGTTTTTTGATATGTATGAATGCAAAGCAGGCAGTATCACCCTCTCTAGACGGAAAAAACTGGATACTGGCATTGGCCCACAATTCCCATTTTAGTGTATCCCAACTGGATGTTCCATTGTTTTTAATGGAATAATGTCAGAAAATACTGCCACCGCCAACGACAATGCAGTACATCGCAGTAGTTATTGGAATGATGGGTAAAGGTCAGTGTTTCTCAAACTTTTGAGAAGATAGTGCCCTCCTTTTGAAGATAGCACTGTCAAGCTTAATTCATTCATTTTAAACATTGTAATTCAAACAAAACAAGTTTACCTGAGCGCCGTCTCACAAACTCATCCATCTTATGCTAGCAGTGCTCAACCATGCCTTTCTCATTTGCCTTGCTACACCTCCCCCCTCCAAAATATTTCAGGGAGTCCGATATTGTTGGGAGCTATAACCATCCAATCTCTTACTCTGGTTGTTGACAAACTGACATCTGTAACATTGCTGTAGGTCACTGTTCATAAGGCCACATGACACATACACACCTGTGGTTGGTAACATTTCCTCAGATAGATACTGGAATAACGCTTGTAAGAATATGCCTTTAAATATGTTAGGGCTGTCGACCAATAAAAAGAAAAAAGTAACTAAGTAATCGCACAATCTGCTGTGGTTAATCCTGATTATATTGCATTGCCCCTATCTAAGACTGAAGCTTTCACATTAAAACAGAAGAATTAATGTAAGAAGGACCCTGAACTGGATAAGCTGTTACAGACAATGAATGAATGAATGCATCAATGTAAGATCGACACAATGGAAGTACATTTATATTAGTAGTGTCTATTGATCTGAAAATATATTCACAATAATAAAGTAAGGGCGGCACGGTGGCGCAGCAGGTAGTGTCGCAGTCACACAGCTCCAGGGACCTGGAGGTTGTGGGTTCAATTCCCACTCCGGGTGATTGTCTGTGAGGAGTGTGGTGTGTTCTCCCTGTGTCTGCGTGGGTTTCCTCCGGGTGACTGTCTGTGAGGAGTGTGGTGTGTTCTCCCTGTGTCTGCGTGGGTTTCCTCCGGGTGACTGTCTGTGAGGAGTGTGGTGTGTTCTCCCTGTGTCTGCATGGGTTTCCTCCCACAGTCCAAAAACACACGTTGGTAGGTGGATTGGTGACTCAAAAGTGTCCGTAGGTGTGAGTGAAGGTGTGAGTGTGTGTGTTGCCCTGTGAAGGACTGGCGCATCCTCCAGGATGTATTCCTGCTGTGCACCCAGTGATTCCAGGTAGGCTTGGACCCACCGCGACCCTGAACTGGATAAGGGTTACAGATAATGAATAAATGCATGAATAATAAAGTATAAATGCTAGTACTTCCTTGTTTTATTGGGAGGAAGATACAGGTTTAGTGTTATATGCATGACACACTGACTAGAGGAAACCATTTTAACTTCATTATAATATCTCAGTGTAGTTTTGATTATTTTTTTATTTTTAATTGGTTTTTGAAGTAAATGTTTCAGGAACCACTTTATCACCGGACACAAAAGCTTTAATAGAGAGGGCTGTAATGTGTGTATGAGAGAGAGAGTAATAGTGGGAGTTAATTATGATATTTAATACATATTTCAGCATAAATAAAATGAAATCTAACTTCTGAACCCAATAGTAGCGACGCTGTGTTTACGTCACTAAATAAAACCACTAACTACATTAGAGTGAATTATGGGGCATTTGTGGCCAAATTTGTTCAATAATTAATTAGCGTTAGCACAAATGTTATTGTAGGCTTATGTCACTTGCCATAAAAGACTTATGTAGGTATCATGTACCTTTAAGAAACATAACTTACAGAAAAGCATTTCCAAAAATCGATACGTGCTTCCATTTTTAGACTGTAATGTGAAACACCTTCCCCCACCCTGAACACACACGAGTAGGGGGTGCTCTGTGAAGGATTAGGGGTGGAAGGCAGATGGTCTCTCAGATGTATTGGCATAAAAGTGAGATGGGCCGGGTGCGTGTGTGTGATGTGGGGGCAGGGTGTGTGTGTGTGTGAGGGTGTGTATCATAGCTTGTTCTCTCTGGGGAAGTGGATCATGAATAGAAAGCAGGTTGGGGGATGGCACACTTCTGTGGGCTTTTTTTGGCCATGAGAGTTGAAGGATGTTGGATGTGTGTGTGTGTGTGTGTGTGTGTGTGTGTGTGTGAAAGACTACTGCGTACCAGTAGTGTGGGGTTTACCCAGCCCCACTTACTCTCCACCTCAACCATCCCCACCTGCCAGAGGTGATGAGAGCTGGCATAAAGCCTCCCATAATAAACCCCACCCCCTAATTTTCATTCATTCATTCATTGTCTGGAATTCTTATCCAGTTCAGGGTCCAGAGTCTACCTGAAATCACTGGGAGCAAGGCAGGAAGACGCCCCAGAGGGAGACACACACTCACACATTCACACACACCTATTGATCCTTTTGAGTCGCCAATCCACCTACCGACGTGTGTTTTTGGACGGTGGGAGGAAACCCGGAGGACACCCACACAGACACAGGGAGAACACACCAAACACCTCACAGACCATCAGGGCTCGAACCCACAACACCAGGACCCTGGAGCTGTGTGACAGAGACACTACCTGAAGTGCCATCTGCAATCTATGCAGAAATAGGGCTCAGTTCCCCATTTAGGTAAGCACATCACAATACATTAGAATCCTTGGGCAAGACTCCTAACTCTACATTCGTCTACTGTCGTCTGTAACATGATTAAAACAGGAAGTCCTTCTTAATAACAGCATCTGCCACATAATACACATGTGGTTTACGTGGACTAGACTTTCAAGGTCTAAATTATACAAAACTCAGAAAATGTCCCAATGAGTCTAAACAAAATACAGCAGAATTTGAGTAAGTCCAGATTCAAAATCATACAATCACATGCAAATGTACTGGTCTGATTTTCTGTTTGGTAGATTCCAATACACACTCTCTAAATAGAACACATCATTTCACATTGTTCTCCACATTTAACCCAATCCGTGCAGTGAAACACACATTTACATACACACACTAGTGAATCCTAGGGGGCAGTAAGTACACATGCCCAAAGCAGTGAGCAGCCCTAGCCACGGCGCCTGGGGAGCAGTTGGGGGTTACGTGCCTTACTCAAGGGCACTTCAGTCATGACCTGCCAGCTCTGGGAATCGAACCGGCAACCTTCCAGTTTCAAACCCAGTTCTCTAACCACCAGGACACGGCTGCCCTCAATTATTTAAATATGGAGAACCTGTGCAGTGGCTCATTCTCATTAAAAGGAACAGGCGCTGGACAGAGCTGTTTAGACAGGGGGAGAGCGCTGGTGTGTTGTTTGATCACCAAAGCCTGTCACAGATGTGTCATTAAGACCATAAACTTGTGAAATGAAGGTACAATATGTCACCTATAATACAAATGATGCTCATTTCCTAAATTTAACATATTGGGGAATATTTAAACATCACTTTATGGCTCATTTTATGTCATCGTAATTATACAGAAATGTGCAGAAGAATAAGACATTTGAGGTTGTTGCATATAGATGATTTGGAGTCTTATTTTTAATCACACAACATGTAATTAGACCACGGGTCTTGTGTTGGTGCTCTCGTCTGGAGATCACCGGTCAGGTCACTCTTTCGATCCTTGGTGATACCTCAGCCAACCCTGGCTAAGTCCAATATAGCACAAATGGTAGGATGACCCTCTCTCTCACTAAATCAATCAATTTGAGGCTAGCTAATGTGGACATCTGTCAGCTGGCATAGCAGATCTGGGCAGTTTGCATTCTCCTCCAAGCATGTTGAGCTGTTCAGTAGGGTTGTGATAGCTGCAGTTGGTGAGTGTCTTGAAAGAAGAATGTGTTTGTCTCACATTGTGTATTTGGGGGGTGTGGGATTGGTGAAACTGGCAGTGACTAAACTGGGTTGAAATTAAATCTAGTGAACTATTTAAATCTAATGAACTATACACACTTGCCTTATAGATATGTTTTAGCTAATCACTATGATTAACATATCCTCTGATCCTAAAATGATCCCATTGGGCTCTGGTTGTTCAGGGGTTAAGTAAAGGTAAGTAGGATACTGGATGCTTTTGGCCTTGAGTCGCAGCGTCCCACAGTGAGAGACGGTATGGAGGCCATGGAGGGACACAATTCTCCTCTTTCTGCCGCAGCGCTGCGGATGACAGATGCATGGACCATATGGCCTAGCAGAGAGGTTTCGTCTCTATGGGCTGTTATCACGTCTGAACGAATCAGATCACAGGATCACGGGTCATCAAGGAGAGCGCTACCCATACCTCATGGGTGTACACTACCGTCAGCACTAACTGGTCCAAACAAACCCACCGGGAATGACTATTAATAATAATAATAATTAATTTTATTATTTTTAAAAGAGCTGAGTCATGTATAGTTTTGTACAAAACTTTGGGCACCCAATGTCAAGTATTTTGTTGATTTTTTTTGCTAAGAACACACTCGCAAGGCACGTTATGTGTTTAATTTATATCTTTTTCCCAGTATTCTATGCTCAGCAACACTAATTAAAAAACTCTGCACTATAATTTGACATATTTTAGAACATTAATCATTAAATTACCTCCTTGTTTCTACATTGACCATACAGGAGCTGTAGTATACCACTGCTCTGCATACTTCATTAGTCCCCCTCATTAGGACCCACACAGGATCACCAGAGTAGGTATTATTTATTTTAACATAGAATATGAAAGGTTATATAACATGAATGGGGTGTTTAATATAATAACTTAATGATACATTTTGCAACAGCAATATTGAAAACTTAAGCTCCCCTCGTGAGCCTCTAATCAATTATTTTTATTGAAACTATTATTACTGAAAGTAATGAATCATTTCCCAGTGAGGTTCATTCTTGTGTAGCCTACAACAAAGCTTTCTGGATGGTTAATATGAGACAAAGCGGTTAATCACAAAAAAAGAAAATAATCTGCTTAAAGTTTACAGACGCAATTTTAAGCACAGCTTAACCACAGAACAGTTTCACTTTAAGCTGAATGAGATTTGATCTGTAAATGAGAACAGCAGCGGCTAGAAATGAGCATCATTCATTCATTGTCTGTAAGTGCTTATTCAGATCATGGTCGCGGTCGATCTGGAGCCAACCCAAAATCACTGGGTGTAACCCACGCAGACACAGGGAGAACACACCACACTCCTCACAGACAGTCACCTGGAGGAAACCCACGCAGACACAGGGAGAACACACCACACTCCTCACAGACAGTCACCCGGAGGGAACCCACGCAGACACAGGGAGAACACACCACACTCCTCACTGACAGTCACCTGGAGGAAACCCACACAGACACAGGGAGAACACACCACACTCCTCACAGACAGTCACCCGGAGGAAACCCACGCAGACACAGGGAGAACACACCACACTCCTCACAGACAGTCACCCGGAGCAGGACTTGAACCCACAACCTCCAGGTTCCTGCATCTGTGTGACAGAGACACTACCTGCAGCAGCACCTACGTGCCGCCTGTGGAAGTAATTAAGTCAGTAATTCCATCATTACAGCCAGTCAACAGCAATAACTATAGCCTTCTAAGTGTTACAAGTAGCATCTAACCGAGATCTAGAGTATGTGCTGGCAGATGACTGCAAGTGTCGCTCTCTGACCTTGTTTGAGGTGGAAATAGAAGCAGAGGAGAAGAGGATTTTAATAAATGAAGGATAAAGCCATAACCAGAATGAGAACAAACAGAAGGCATTGTCATGTGTTATGTGTGTCTAATGTGCTTATTTTAGCCCACTGAAATAGAGAAGGGGAGAATTATCAAGAGAGAGAGAGAGAGAAAGACAGCCAAGCCTGCAAGCAAAGTAAACATGGAGCTGGTCAGATCTATCAGACTCTGTCAGTGAATTAACAAGCCTCAGGAGCTCAAACCTGCCAGTCTTTACAGCCGTACACAGCCACACACTACCCACAATCCCCTGCTGACAGATTCAGGAACACAGAAACCACAACAACATGATCAAGACCCAGGAAAAACACACAAACCCTAACTGCAGTCTACACAACTGCAACCGGAATACGTCCCAAGAGGACCTATAAGACATTGGATTCTACAGCGCCAACTAGACAAGTGCACACAGTGCTTAAAGAAATACTTCATATTCATAAACAGATTCTGAAGCTGGCTTAATTAAACTAACAGCTATGTTAGTTTAGGTGGGTTCTAGGGGGTTGCTACATTATTACATGTGTTTCCTAAGGTTACTAAATGGCATTGCTTTGCTATCCCATGTGACTGTTGAGATGTAGCTTTGCAGTGTTGCTAGAATGGTGCAGTTATCCCAGGTGATTGCTAAGTCGCTGCTATGCTATCACAGGTGTTTATTTATGTCACTGCTTAGCTGTTGCCATGTTACCAAAATTAGCAGCTAAGGGATTGGTATGTCAATCCCAGTTGGCTGCTATAATGTGTTGCTAGAACGTTGCTATTTTATTACATGTGGTTGGTAAGGTGTTGCTAGAATGATATTTTATCACAGGTGGTTGCTGAGATGGTGCTGTGTTATCACACGTGGTTGCTAATGTGCTGGTAGGATGTTATGTTATCACAGATGATTGCTAAGTTGTTGCTATGTTATCCCATGTGGTTGCTAAGTGTCACGCCCTGGCCCTGTGCTTATTTAGTGCATGGTTCTGTTGTTGTTCCTGTCTTCGCCCTAGTCCTGTCTCTGTCCAATTATTGTCTCCAGGTGTTCCTCGTTTGTCCTGTCGTTGTATACCCCTGTGGTTTGAGTGCTCCTTGGTCTGGTGTTGTGTGTGTTTCTCTGTCTCTGCGTCTCCCATGTCTACCCTGGTTCATGGCTGTTTCCTGTCTGTGCTTGTTTAATCCTGTTATGTTTAGTCTTGTCTTTATTCAATTTGTATTGCCCATGTTTGTTTTGGTTTGGTCCTGTTTAAATAAAATCCTCGCCTCCCTGCTCACCGGTGACACTAAGGTGTTCCTAGTATGTTGCTATTTATTCTCAGGTGGTTGCTAAAGCAGGTGGTGTCACAGGTGTTTCTAGACGGTTGCTGTTATCCCAGTTGGTTGCCTAAGGGGCTGCTATGTTCTTATGAGTGGTTGCTAGGGTACTGCTAGGCCATTGCTATGCCATCCCATCTGGTTGCTAAGGTGTTGCTAGGATGTTGCTATGTTATCCCAGGTGGTTGAGAAAGTGCTGTTAGAGTTTTTTATACTATCCCAGGTGATGGTTGAAATCTAGCATGGCCATTGCTATTTAACCCCTGGTGGTTGCTAAGGGGTTGCTATGCATTAGGCATGGTGACTTGAGAGTTATGTGGGACTGCTCCAGAGCTGTTCTTAGGAGATTATACAAGCTGCGTGTGCACAACTGAATGTCTGTGTCCACAATTGGGTGCATCTTAAAGTAGGCATGTCCATATTTTCCTCTGCGGCAGACATACAGAGGATTCTGTGTTCATCCTCTTTCATCACTCTATCACTCACTCTCTCTTCTGCACTCCATGCCTCCCACGTCAGAGCACTTTTCCGGATGGAATGAATAATGCATGGTGGTTAGATTCTGTAGCGTGCCCCATACCGCATCAAAACTCCCAGGGCTTACACCACCACAGGCCTCTTCCATTTAAAAAAGCTCTTAATGGAGAGAAAGTCCACGCATCTGAAGACTCATCGTCCACTTAATTAGAAACACAGACCTTGTACGTCCTCTCACTGCCTACGTTAGAGGTCCACTAAACAAGTGTACACTTACAGACTATAGTATGTCAAGCCTCACCTTTAACCATCTTTGGTTAGCTTCCGATCACTGGACCACTTTTGACCATATATTATTTGGCTGGTGGCTCATTCTCAGTCTAGGACTGACACTAAAGTAGTGTGTGATGATGGTACACGTGTGTCATTGGAGGTTTAACACATCAGCACCCACTCTTACGCAAAACACAGCTCTCAGGTCACAAATCGACTTATGGATGAGGTCTGTAAAACAGTCCCAGCCACAGGCCTTACACACACACACTTAGATCGGGAGTCTGCTATCTTTAGTGCATTAAAGCAACACTAGGTTTAATTTGGTATTTTTGCTCCTGAGCTCCACTTACAGTTGCAGAGTGTAATTGATTTTTGCAGCACTCTCCTGAAATCAAAGAGAGAGAAGTTTCCTACCCTCCTCTAAATGTAAAATATTAGAGTTTCTGCAGTGCGGTATATTTGTCTCATTTTGGAATGGCCACGTCTGAGATGACTTCCTTCAGAATAGCAGGCTTGTGATTGGTCGAATTACTTCTCTGCCAATAGTAGGGATTTCTCAGCCATGCTAAGTGGTTAAAGGTACATTATGGTAAATGTAACATGCAAGACCTTCGGTTCGGCTCCCGAAGCCTTAACTGATTAGTGAGCCTGGTTGGTTGTAACAACTAGATCCTGGGGGATCCTGATTGGACAGCTCTCTAGTAGGTGTTCCAACTAAAAGTAAACAGTGAAATAAATGTAACACTTTTAACTATTAGTTTGTGGGAGGTGGGGGCATAGCTCTGGCTTAAAGGTTAGTGGATGGGGTAGTGAAGAAACAGCATAGCCTCCTCCATCATCATCCACCTTGAGCAAGGCACCTAAGACCCAACTGCTACCCGCTGCTCGTGGTATGTTGTATGCACACTCCCTCTTGGACAATAGTATGTGTGTATGTGTATACCAGGAATTTATCACAGTGTAGGGGCTAAAACCTGTTTACACACTCACACTGTGGAAACACCAAATCATTTCACTATGTAATATTTTTTTATCTTAAAATTACAGCTTCAAAGTCATTGTGATATTTCTCTGAGCTGTAATAGAGAGAACAGAGCATCTGTTGCTTCTAATCTAGGCTCAGCACTGCAGAAACTGCACTTTGTCATTTTTGAGAAGGATAGGAAATTACTACACCCCTTACTGATTTCAGTACATTCATTCATTCATTGTCTGTTATGGCCGACATCCAGTTCAGGGTCGCTGTGGGTCCAGAGCCTACCTGGAATGGTAGTAATGGCGGAAGGCGATTTCAGTACAGTTCTATAAAAATAAATTACACTAGGGGGGAGCCCCAGCGACAAAAAACCCAAAATCTTACCTAGTGTTCCTTTAAGTTTAGGATTAGGTATAGGTTCAGACTCCACAAAAATGAATGGAAGTCTATGTAATGCCCCCACAATTCACAGATATAAGAGTTTGTGTGTGTGTGTGTGTGTGTGTGTGTGTGTGTGTGCGCCCGCACCTAGGCCCTAAGAAGTAGTGCAGACATATAAGCAGAATGGAAGTGGTGTAATTTAGACAGGCATCTAGCAGAGGAGGTGTCGATGAAAACATGCATCAAAATGGAGGCATATCTGTTTCCACGGCCTAAGCAACACTTCTGAAACACTTTTTCCATTACTCTCATTCTCTCTCTCTCTCTTATTAAAATGCCCAGCCCATGGAAAACTGATACGTCTGACACTGTAACTCTTCACCCTCATCTCTCATGTCCCCAACCAGCTCTCCATGGCATCTCAAAGCCGCACCATTCACCTGCCTTAATTAGTCAGCCCGCTAATGGCTAAATCAGATTAGCGCTCTCAATCTTTTAATGAATTATGAGAGGAAGGTTGAGAGATGACATCTCTCCCTCCCAGTCCTCTAAGGGTATAAAAAACACTCTAAATTCTGTACAAATATTTAGCTTTTTCATTACCGCAACAAAAGAAGTAGCCCAGCTTTGTACTCTGTGTCTTATTGTATTAGGTTTGCTTGCGCTAGCAGCCATTAGTAGCTAATAGCACTAGCCCTGCTGACATGGAACCAAAGGCTCAGATGTCATTATTGATTAAGCGATGGATTCTGATATGACCTGCTGGGCCAGAAATAGCCCCTTGTTAAAGAGTTATGGGTCATTCCTTTTGCCCAAGTGCTCCCGGCCAGGGAGAAACAAAGGGAACGTTTCTTTGTGCACGCATGAGCTAATGGCCATTTCAATTAGCCTAAGCAGATCTCAGTTAAAAACGACTGAACTCATTGACACAAAGTGTGAATAGAGAGTGTATCTTTCCAGGGATAAATTGTTTGTAAAGCCAATTTATCAGATTGTAAAATCAGATTTACCTGTGGAAATGGGGTAATGTAGATATTAGCAGAGAATCTTAGTGAATTTAGTTCTTTGCGAACAGAGCATTTCAGCACTTCACGTTTAGGAAATATTCCTGATTATCTATTGTAAAATTACCTGTAAAAATAATAAAAAATGGTCATATTAACCTTGTGTGATCTGACATATATTTTAGTATTCTGTCATAATGTGATCATTAAGGAATTTTATCAAGAATTGAGGTGTAAAGCACAAATCAGGTTGGTCGAGAACAAAGTAAACATCAGGTGTTGAACGAAGCACCACACTCAAATCCAGGAGATGACCTTATAGGTTTACTCATCAGAGTGAAGCTTCTGGAAACTACAGGTAAGTATGTTTTGTGCGTAATAGTAGCCTACATATGGGCTATGAACATGTATCCCTGGTTACTGCTATTAAATACCATGCCACCATCTCACCCACTGTCTGTTATAAAGGGCTAGATGAGGTCACTGAGGGCTAGATATTTTGTTTGGAGACTGTTCTTAGGACATTACCGACAGTCTAAAAACTCTTGTAGCACTGATGTGTCTGATCCATACTGTGAAAAACATGCACACAAAAGCTTTTCAAGCATTTATTCCAAGATTTCTTATCCAGTGTGAATGCCTCATAAATATTATTGAAGTCCTGTTGTAAACTGACATTACCCAAGCTCACCCTGTAAAACTAATCCCATTCGAATAGGGCTTAAGTATGGTTTGTTATTGTCACTGATTTACTATGAGATTGAAGAATGTGAACAGAAGGACCCCAGGTGCTTGAGCCTCTGCCCCTAGACCTCAGGCTGTGGACAAGTTAAAGTTCCCACATGGTCAGTGTGTATAATAATTGTGTTTTCTCTGGCTTACCTTTTATCAAGCAAAGGCTCTGCTTTTGGAATTGCTTGTTCTATGGTAAATGGTGCTTCACCATATAACATACATGTATTCAATAATTCATATTCTGTAACCCTTATCTGATTCAGTGTTGCGGTGGGTGCGGAGCCTATCTGGAATCACTGGGCGCAAGGCGGGAACACACCCTGAAGTGGGTGTCAGTCCTTCGCAGTGCGATACACACTCACACATTCACTCAGACACTCACACTTATGGACACTTTTTGAGTCACCAATCCACCTACCAAGGCGTGTTTTTGGACCATGGGAGGAAACCCGCACAGACACAGGGAGAACACACCAAACGTCTGACAGACAGTCACACAGAGTGGGGCTCAAACACACAACCACAGGACCCTGGAGCTGTGTGACAGCGACCCTACCTGCTGCGCCACTGTGCTGCCCACATAACATACACAATATGCTTATTCTGAACAACAACTTAACTGTGTCAGTAGAGTTGTAAAAATAACAAGGAGCCTTGAGATAACAGTGCTCTTAATGATCAGATAGTCCGGTTGAAAACAACAGTCTCTTGAACGCTCCAGGGTTTGAGACCATGTGCAGATGGTGACTTGAATGTTTTAGCTTGGCCTGGGACAATGCTTAAAGGATGCACAACGTTAGGAAAAACCATTGATATTTGCAGATAATTAACATCGGACAGATGTTAGGCCTGACTCCTTTCAAATTATTTCTTGACGATGCCTGCAGGAGCAGGCGCTGGGCTACATGTTAACCTTATTAAACTCGTTAACATGTCCGTGGGGTGTTGTTTATAAGCTAGAAGACGTATCATGAATGAATTAAGCAGTCAACCCCATAGCCTAGTATTTACGCCTTGAAACTGCAGCGTTCCAATAACATCTTCAGGCAGGGTTCCTTACATCATAAGTCTAAGGAAACAGTTGCATCAGTTTTTGGAACTGATATAGAGGCAGGGGCTACAGTGTCTGCTGTATGAAGTTGTAGATGTAGAGATACATCTAAGACACTGTGTCTAAGACACATAGTATTAGGAGATTATTTTAAATTCTAATATGAATGTAATGTGGGAGAAGAGATGAGATTCTGGGGTTTAATCTGGGATAATTGGGGCACTTTTATTTGCAGCTGTAGTCCAGTTTAATAAATTATATGTATACAACATTTCTTTGTAATGCTAATATTGTAAATGCAGAGCCAGGTTCTACGTTTTATAAATGTTTATGCACCAGAAAAAATATATATATATGAACTGTGCCCTGCGAAGGACTGGCGCCCCCTCCAGGGTGTGTCTCCTCTTTGCACCCAGTGATTCCGGGTAGACTCCAGACTCACCGCGTCCCTGAACTGGATAAGCAGTTACAGACCATGAATGAATGAATGAATGAATGAATGAATGAATTATGAACTGCACAGCTGTACTTACATTACCACTGTCGTCTTCTCCTGGTTCAATCTTATATGTGTGATTTCCATCAAAAAATATCCCACTAGACAAAGAGGGGAGAGAGAGAGAGATCATTAGCCCTCAGGCACACAAGAGAGAATATACCCTTCAAGTGGAATATAAATAGGTTTTTGAGAATCTTTCATGCTTATATGCACACACACACACACACACACACACACACACACACACACACATGCAAACACTCACTTTGCACGAAATCAGAATGTCAGCTCAGCACCAAAGGTCAAAATTGTTTTGTTTTTTTACCACTGCTGCAGAAGCTCAGAGAAAGTGCTTGGCTGGACACCACTTTGGACCAAACGCAGCATTCCCACACTTCGGCTTTCAAATGTGTGTGTGTGTGTGTGTGTGTGTGTGTGTGTGTGTGTGTACTGTGGCAGGAGAATAGCTTTTAGCACAAAGCTGATGCACTCCCACTGAGATGCGTTACAACAGAGCATTATGCACTCAGCACTGCAAACCTTCAGTGTAGCATTCAGACTACTACTTAGTGCCTAATAAAAGTGTGTGTGCATGTGCGTGTGTGTGTGTGTGTGTGTGTGAACCAAATAACTTTCGACTACTATCACTCCTCAGGTTGAATCCCACACTATGTTCAAAAGATTCTAGACACTCTTAATTGGACTGAGATGCTTTAAAGCAACACTACGTATGATTTGGTATTTTTAGTATCTCCTGGACTCCCCTTATATTTGCAGAGTGTAGTTCACTGTTACAGCACTATTCTGAAATCAAGGGGAAGGTGGAGAGAAGGAGGAGGGAGAAGGGGTGGTTTCCTATATCTTCTAACAGTTACACAGGGCAGTTTCTTCAGTGCTAACGACAAGAGTAGTAACAACAGACACTCTATTCTCTCTGTTACAGGTCGATGAATCATCACAATTATTTTGAAGCTGTAATTTTAAGATATAAATACTACCTGGTGCCTTTAAGGTGCACACACCACATGCAATGCAATGGTACCTTTGGAATGACCTGGAGTGGTGTTTGTGATCACGAAGTTGTCGTCCTGAATCAGCACCTGATTTCGCTAGTGCTCACAGGGCTGAATACAATCAGATCCTCACAACTATGTTCTAAAATATGAGTTAAAGCCTTCCCAGAACTGTGGTCAAAAGGCAGTGCATCTCGTGTGGGTTTGTTTCCGTCCAGACATATCCCTGTCCAGACACACACACACACACACACACACACACACACACACACCCAGACAATGTCATTACGTCCTGGAGTCCGGAGTCAATCGGCTGAATCAATCTCCGTCAGCACACATTTAGAACAGAGAGCAAGGTGAACTTGTACGACAGATTATTGTCATAAACACACATTATACACAAACACTTATACACACACACTGACGTCACATTAGAGGAGCCACGCTCCTAAAAGCTCAGAGATTATGCTTGTTAAG
The DNA here is from genome assembly GCF_029633855.1 of Hoplias malabaricus. NCBI lineage: Eukaryota > Metazoa > Chordata > Actinopteri > Characiformes > Erythrinidae > Hoplias > Hoplias malabaricus. Next base: position 8,131,346 of record NC_089800.1, read on the forward strand.
CAGAAGTTTTATTCACTCCACCTTGGACGGACAACCTTGTTGTCACACTATATTTGCTTATAGAGGGAGTTTTTTTTTTTTTTAACTGTTTTTTAACAGTGAAATCATCAGAATCACAGAATAACACACAGAATTTATGCAGAAGCCAAATAAACTACAATTTATATTCAAAATAAACCACTTTAACACATTTAAACACACACACTTGCTTCTCACTGTATTTAAAGCAACACTAATTAGTATTTATCTGTAAAATTACAGCTTCAAAGCCAGTGTGATGCTAAACTGACTTGTGATAGGGAGAACAGCACTTTCGAAACTGTACTATGTAACTTCTGGAGGCTACCACACATCCCCTTCCCTCCCATTACCCTTTGATTTGAGGACAGTGCTGTAAAAATGAATTACACTCTGCAACTGTAGAAAAAAATATCTTACATAGTGTTACTTTAAATAGTAACAACAACAATAGATTATTCATTCATTTATTCACTGTCTGTAACCGCATATCCAGTACAGGGTCACGGTGGGTCCGGAGCCTATCCGGAATCACTGGACGCAAGGCAGGAACACACTCTGGAGGGGGCGCCAGTCCTTCACAGGGCGATACACACTCACACATTGACACCTACGGACACTTTTGAGTCACCAATCCACCAACCACAGTGTGTTTTTGGACCCTGTGAGCACCTGGAGGAAACCCACGCTGACACAGAGAGAACACACCAACATTTCTCCTCCTCACAGACCCAGAGCGTCACTTGAACCCACAATAATAGATTACTTTGGGCTAAATAAGTTATAGCAAGTAAATGGTGTGATAGATTATTTAAGCTGTTTTTTTTTTCATGTCATTAATGTATTTTCCAAAGTATTTTCAAATAATTCTTCACCTTAAAATGTAATGATTAACATTAAAGGAATATGATTGTTGTTCCCCCATAAGGACAACAAGTCCCAGTGTGTAAACAGATTTCAGTCCCCACAGCGTGATGAATACCTAGATCAGATGTCCACACACACAGACACACACACACACACACACACACACACACACACACACACACACACACACACACACACACACACACACACAAATGTCAGTCCCAGCCTGTAATTGGTCCGTCAGCTTATCGATCAGACCAGAGTGACCTTAGTGGAGAGAAAGGTATGTCAGCACAAGTCCAGTCTGAGTCCACTATGGTTTTACAAGCTTTGATTTCCATTAAAGATCATATCAGTGAAGAGGTGCTGTGAGTGTGTAGTGGAGCAGCTCGTCCGTTAAAGCCACGTCCGCGTTCGGTCAATTTCAGCCTGAATCAGGCCGGACTCCACACTGCTTCCTAACGACACTTAACTGCTGTAAATCACCGGGGATCTTCCTGCTCTGATGGTTCACATTAGTGTCTGTGAGTGATTCGTATAAAAGCTTCATAAAGGGGGGGGCACCCCTTGTGACACTGGGATCTCCTGTTTTATTCTTACAGCTGGTTTTGTGTGTCACTGATCGCCTCAGTGGAACTTCACAGCTTTTCTTTCACACTCAGCTTTGAAGAAATGATGTAGGGAGAGAAGAGAAAAAAATATGAGAAATAGAGGGTGAGAGAGAGACAGAAAGAGAGAGAGACAGAAAGACGAATCAGAGAGATAGAGAAATGGGAGTAGGAAAAAAGAAATAAGGAATGAAAGAAAGAGGAGAGAGAGTAGCACCAAGAAACAGAGAGGGAGAGAGATAAAGGGAGAGAGGTGAATTTGACCTCTCTCTCTCTCACACTAAAAATACTGACGGAAGGAACTGAGCTATCCCACAGGAGCATGAGATCTCTAGTTCTGTTGGTAATGGCAGCTTGGGACAAGTACCAAGTTCAGGACAACGGCACAAAGACCATGAAGAGCTGCCAGTGTAATTCTGTGTGTGTGTGTGTGTGTTTGGAATAGTCAAAACATTCTTTTGGGGGTATCTCAGAGACACATTACCACAACAACCATCTTTAAACCTTCATTTTCATTCATTCATTCATTATCTGTAACCCTTATCCAGTTCAGGGTCGCAGTGGGTCCAGAGCCTACCTGGAATCATTGGGTGCAAGGTGGGAATACACCCTGGAGGGGGCGCCAGTCCTTCAGAGGGCAACACACACACACACATTCACTCACACCTACGGTCTTTTGAGTCGCCAATCTATTTACCAACGTGTGTTTTTGGACTGTGGGAGCAAACCCACGTGGACGCAGTTAGAACACATCAAACTCCTCACAGACAGTCACCCGGAGGAAACCCACGCAGACACAGGGAGAACACACCACACTCCTTACAGACAGTCACCCAGAGGAAACCCATGCGGACACAGGGAGAACACACCAAACTCCTCACAGGAGGTCACCCGGAGTAAACCCACACGGACACAGGGAGAACACATCAAACTCCTCATAGACAGTCACCCGGAGCGGTATTTGAACCCACAACCTCCAGGTCCCTGGAGCTGTCTGACTGCGACACTACCTGCTGCGCCACCATGCCGCCCTTCATCTTTAAACCTGACATGACCCATTACAGCTAAATAATTAATCATTAATCAGAGAAATCGTTCATCATCAGAGAACAAGAGCTCGGCTCAGATCAGACCATATCTCAGCCCCTAACAGAACAATTCATCAACAGAATAAAAACAATGCCAACAGAGGTTCAGTGTTGTGTCTCTGTGACAGATGACACACACCCACACATTCCTGGAGACTGAATGAAACTCAAGCGATCACACTCTTATTCAAACACAACACACACTCACACAGAGCGGAGCAGAGTGTGTGATATAAGACGATAAGAAGCGTGTAGTAATTATGCAGCTCTAATTGTTGAATGGGATAATGGCTGTTTTGGCCTGACACTGCTGCATTCCAGATCTGCTATATTTATAAGTCTAGCCTGGTGTTTGTTTGTGTGTTTGTGTGTGTCTGTGTGTGTGTGTGGGTTCATTTTGGTTTGACTTGGCTAATGTGTGAAATTACAGGGCAGATTTAGTAACCTCACAAAGCCGTGTTAAAAGCGTCTGTTGTTATTTACAGAATAGAGACAATGGACCCTTAGAGTCCATTACAAGATCAAAGGGGGGCAGCTGGTACCTTGTGGTCAAATGTTTGTGGACAGCAGCTCATCCAGCATTTTTTCAGAAATTTTCGGTATATTATATATGATGGTGATTGATTATATGGAGTTTGTTTTCTGGAGGAACAGCTTCTATTGTTTGCACAGAAGCTGCTGGAACATTTCTGTGAGGCTCCAAGTGGTGGAAAGGCAGACCCCCCCCCCACCCCAGACTAATGCCTAGTACAGTGGTTCTCAGACTGTGGTACGCATACCATTAGTGGTACGTGAAGCACCATGAGATGAAAATCTATCATTTTTATGTGTAAATTACATAATGTTTCACAGTTTTCATAATTATGCCCCAATGAAATTCATTTGTGTTGTATATGTACCAATACAGCTACGCATACACCGTAGTTGATTACATCTGTAAGGCCATGGCTGCCCTTTAATTACGCAGTAGAGATTTCCACATTTGGTGAATTCGCAAGGTCCTCGCCTTGGGTGAACCACCTTCGTGATCATGGTGTCAGCCCTGCCAGGTAAGTATGAGTTCCTTACAGTGAAATCCTAACACCATAGAAACTATACAAACCGTTTTTGCACAAAACACAAAGGTATCTACAGTAGGTGCACCTTAAAGTAACATTAGGTAGTATTTTTACCTTAAAATTGCAACTTCAAAATCATTGTGATGCTTCCCTGACATGTAATAGGGAGAGCAGAGCTTCTGTCTTTGCTTCTCCAGGTTCAGCACTGCAGAAACCGCACTATGTAACTTTTAGAGGAGGCTAGAAAAACACCCCTCCCTCCCAACACGTCTTTGTGCTATAAAAGTTAATACACTCTGTAACAGTAGGGGGGGCCCAGGAGCAAAAATACTAAATCTTACGTAGTGGTACTTTATTGTCACTGAATTCTCTATTGTAAGGGGCTGTCTATAAACATTTAGACAAATAGTGTATTTGTTGATTTCCTATTTATTAAGCTTCCTTTTTCACATGTCCCTTTGAGTATTAAAACATGATAATATGTAATAATTAAATGATAATATATGATAATTGTTATCATTGTGAAATGAGTACCGACACATGCTAAATGAGTATGGGCCAAGTAGTGTGAGGCAGATTAAGAGTGGGTTAAAATGGGGTTTCCTGTGGGAGGAAACGTCAGTGCTAAACGGTTAGAATGGATAAGAGAATCCAGAAAAATTTCCAGAGCCATTTGTGGTGGACTGGAGAGCTTTAGACCTGTTGAAGGGTGAGTCAGAAAAAGAATTCAGGCACAGAACAAAAAAAAAAAAAAGCAATGAATATAAAAGAAAAAAAACTGATGTGTGTCTTATGTTCGCTCTACTTCTTCATATGCTCCAGCTCCTGCTCTGGCTCCAAAATGGCTTCCTCCGAATGCGCCTCCTGAGTATGGCCATCATCCGAAGATTGACTGGGACCTGGATGTGTGTCCTCAACTGATTTCACCTGCACCACATCCACCGCCACCTGCACCTCTGTCCACTGTAGCGCAGTCGACAGCACAGGCAGTGCTACTGACACAGCTGCAGCAGCCGACGCTGACCACACAGCCACAACAACAGTTGAAGCATGCAGTAGGGGCTGCCGGGGAGACAGTTAAGACTGGAGAGACAACACAGTTTCTTCGACCACATTTCCAAAGATGACTGCAACAGACTTCAACCCAAACTGAAAAATGATGCAGAAGATGAAGTTCCGGGTTCATGGAGGTGATAGAGCAGTTTAGCATGCCAATGCTGCAAGTGCCTATGGGTGATGATGTAGGACAAGTGTTTGGGCTGATGTCAGTGACAGGGGTGAGGAAATCTGTAAACACCTCAGACAGTTCTGTGAGACTTTCCATCCAAGTCTACATGAACTTTGGAGAGTGTTGGCAGTTCAAATGGGAGACGTGCATATGTGGAAATGCATTGCTTATGTGGAGAAGTTTGCTGCACACGCAGAAAAGACTTTGAACAGCAAAAAAAAGAAGAGTGTAAACTGGCAGAGGCTCAGCTGGCAATTTGGAAACAAGTAGCTGGTAAAGACCCACAAAGGGACTTTCGCCATGGTCAAGGACAAGGACTCAGGTAATTTCTCCCGTGGACTGCATGACCACTTCATAAGAGACTAAACCTGGAGGCAGCAGACCATCTGAGGGGAGCGGGACTGAGGAGCCAGAGGGGAATGGAGCATCTGGACAAGACCATGAGCAAATAAGTGAACAATTTTTGTTATCAACACAACAACTTTCTTACGTTGCCATGCCTTGAATAAAGATGACAGTAGCAAGGGTAGAATTTAGCTTTTAGTAGATTCATGAGCAAACACTTCTGAGCTTCATGTTTTTCAATTAGACCTCAGCATAGGGCCGTCTGGTCAAGGTTACAGATGTAGTAACAGAGCCTTTAGGATGTTCTATGCAAAAAATAATGCATTTTTGTTTTCTAAGTTTCGCCCTGTGCAGGGATTCAGGGATTTAGGGATTTAATGTGTAAATTGAGTATTTAATATATACTGAGTCTATGTGGGCATCGAGGTCTGTGCGGAGGATACAGTGGTGTATGTCATGGTGAAGCAGGCAAGTGGCTTGCTGTTATACATACGAGTGGAAGCTGAGCAAGCTTGGCTTGACCACTGTTAAGTCTAAATTTCTGCAGTCCACTGACCTCCTAACAGACTGGGTCGATGTCATGTCAGTAGAGGACCTTCATTGCACTGTGCACATGCATGAAGAGGCTGATGAAGATTTTAAACCAAAAGGAATTTGATGGTTTTAAGTGAAAAGCTAAAGCTTGTGTATCTCTGTTGGGGAATGTTGTCACTCCGTGGCTCAGATCATCCTCTCACTCTCACAAAAGAGAAGTATATTCTTGCATTCTGAGCCTCATATATCACTGTCTAAACTTCTTGAGGATGGGTGGAGAGATCTGGGTCTGTGGTAGTGCCAGTGCATCTCCCTGAATGTTTGGCGGGATCATGGAGGAGGATGTGAAAATAAAAGGTGAAAATTCTGAAGTGTTCCGTGTCTAATACACGGCTGTGGTTTCTATTTTCACAATTGATTTGAACACACACACAAACCAGAGCTGTGTAAGGGTTTCAGTTCCTCCTGAGGATCTGGCTGCAGTCTCAAACTGCTTATATGCAAAGAGCAAATATGAAGTTGGGAATGATAGTATGTGCCCAACCTGTAGTAGTTAATCCCATCGCTATTGAGGGCATCACATCAGTGTTCAATTCGCTCGCCGCTGCTGGTGTGATTGTTCCCCGCCCTAAATCAGCTGTTCATACCCTAATTTATTTGGTGAACAAGAATAAATTCTAGTGCTTCAGGGGAATCTGGAGAGTGCAGATTTGTGCAAGACCTGCAGGCAGTAAATTCTGAGATTAATCCTGAGATTCATCCACCCTCTCCAGAAGTTCCAAATCAGCACATAGACTTATCCCAGGTACCTGCTAAACTTGTTAACAGCACTTATTTTTCTGTGATTGATTTAGCGAATGCATTTTTCAGCATTCCGGTGCACCCAGAAATCCAGTACTGGTTGGCAATTTTCATTCTTTCATTCATTCATTCATTATCTGTAACCCTTATCCAGTTCAGGGTCGCGGTGGGTCCAGAGCCTACCTGGAATCATTGGGCGCAAGGCGGGAACACACCCTGGAGGGGGCGCCAGTCCTTCACAGGGCAACACTCACTCACACATTCACTCACACACTCACACCTACGGACACTTTTGAGTCTCCAATCCACCCACCAACTCCTCACAGACAGTCACCCGGAGGAAACCCACGTGGACACGGGGAGAACACACCACACTCCTCACAGAAAGTCACCCGGAGGAAACCCACACAGACACAGGGAGAACACACCACACTCCTCACAGACAGTCACCCGGAGGAAACCCACACAGACACAGGGAGAACACACCACACTCCTCAAAGAAAGTCACCCGGAGGAAACCCACACAGACACAGGAAGAACACACCACACTCCTCACAGACAGTCACCCGGAGGAAACCCACACAGACACAGGGAGAACACACCACACTCCTCACAGAAAGTCACCCGGAGGAAACCCACGCGGACACAGGGAGAACACACCAACTCCTCACAGACAGTCACCCGGAGGAAACCCACGCAGACACAGGGAGAACACACCACACTCCTCACAGAAAGTCACCCGGAGGAAACCCACGTGGACACGGGGAGAACACACCACACTCCTCACAGACAGTCACCCGGAGCGGGAATCGAACCCACAACCTCCAGGTCCCTGTGTGTGACTGCAACACTACCTCTCTGCGCCTCCGTGCCGCCCCGGTTGTCAATTTTATTTAGGGGGTAAATTGTGGACATGGACCCGATTTCCTCAGGGTTATGCAGAATCACTGATCATTTTTAATGCAGCCCTTAAGGCTGATTTGAGGATTTATTTTTCCCCAGGGGCAGGGGGATGTTTGTGTGATGCTGAAGCATGTCATGAAGATAATATTGCATTGTTGTGTTCTCATGGGGTGATAAGTGCACAGGGGCATATTTCTCCAGCAAACCTGGCCATCCTAGCTTCCACAAATATCATGGTGTTAAAAAATTTTGTCATTGGGGGTTCAACATGAGGTGTTAATGATGTTTCTTAGAACAGGATACATGTCATTTGTCAGCTGCACGCTGGTTACTTGTTGCCTTGTTGCTTTAACTGCTGAATGTTACTATTCAGTGTTGCACAATTCTAAAGCCTGCTCCTTACACAGGATGAGGGACAGCCTCATGATTTTTGACAGCCATCTCTCAGGTCTGCTCCTTGAGACCTGATTTAAGGGATATTACAATTCCTAACGCTGATCTTAATTTGTTTGTCGATGGGTTAGCATCTCATGACACTTGTGGAAAGAACCAAGTTGGTTTTGCTGTTGTGTCCATGCATGAGTGTTTGTGTTCTGGTAGATTGCCAGGTTCCCCCTCAGCTCAAGCAGCTGAGTCAGTGGCTCTAACAGAGGCCTTTACACTGGCTGAGGGTGAGAGTGCAAATATTTGGCTTATTCCGGTGTTCATCGAATGATGTGGTAATGCAGGAAGTTTCTTACATTCACAGGTAAACACATTGATCATATTTTACTGGTGGCTTTATTGAAAGCAATTATTTTGCCCAAAGCTGTTGCAGTGATTAAGTGTCAGGCTCACATTTAAGACACTTCAAAGACTGTTAGGGGCCATGCCCTCACAAACACAGCAGTCAAGCATGCCGCTCAAAATGACCCATTGCTTCCTCTCTTACAGGAAGTGTGTGTTCCAGCCCGTCTTTCTCACTGAACTCACTTCTCAGTCCTCAGATGCATAATGCTTGATGTAAAGATGGCTGTGTTTTCAAAACGGAGTATGACAGGCCTTAGATGGATCATGCCTGCCCTCTGTGTGTTTTTCAATTTTCAATGTCCATTCAGAAATATTGTGAGAAGTGCCTTATTTGCGTCCAGGATAATGCAGCATGAGGGATTAAAGTAACACCAGGGGCACATGCTCCACCCAATGAGCCATTTGAACATTTACAGATGGACTTTTGTGTGAGGGAAGATGCATTATTTGGTGATAGTGGGCGTTCTCCAATGTACCAGAAAGCAAGATGTGCAGGCAGTAGCAAGAGCCTTGGTGCACATTATTCCACATTGGGGGTATTCCCTGACACATTGGCGGTGACAACGGATTAGTCTCCATTAGTACAGCACTCACTCAGCTCAAGGAGAAATTGGACATATAAGTGGAATTGCTTTGTGCCTATCATCCACAAGGTGTAGGTTCAATGGAAAGAGGAAGTGCAACAATCAAAAGCAAACTACAGAAATGTTGTGCAGAAACAGGGCTCATTTGGATGCAGGGGCTGCCACTGGTCTTAATGTATATGCACATGCGAACCAGAACCAGAACTGGTTTAACGGCATTTGAAATGTTGTTTGGCAGACCACCGAGATGGGGTTTGTATCCACCAGGTCACCTTGACGATCTGGATCTACTGGAGGACCACATGTTGTCCTATTGTAAGAAATTACTAACAACTTTATGCTCTTTTCACTCAGGCAGCAGCAGCTCTGCTCAAACCATCTGAGGGGAAGTTACACTCCTTGAAACAGGAGACTGGGTGGTGATAAGAGATCACAGGCCTAAACATTGGAAGCGACAGCAGGGGTTGGGTCCATTCCAAGTCCTTCTGACTACGGAAACCGCTGTGAAATTTGAGGGAAGTGTGCCTTGGATCCACGTGACACACTGCAAGCAAGCTCCAACGTTACAAAGCAACAATAATTCTGTAAAAAAAAATTGATGTTTTTTGAGTGTTAATCAACTTGGCTGATGTTATTGGCACTAACTTTGTAAAGGCTATTTCAAGGTTTAGGCACGAAGACGATATGATCTGGTATTAATCTCTGCTGTTACAACATGCTGTTACAACAGCTACTAATTCATCATGCTATGTTTGTATGAGCGCTTGGGAAGTTCCCATTATCATGCCATTTCCTTACAATGCTACCACTTGTGCCAAATATGTGAGATACATGCATCCAGAACCATTAAAGATACGGTGTATATTACATGACAATAAAAGTAAACCATGTGAGTAAAGCTTGTTCAGACGTTAGTAATCTCCCGTCTTGAATATTGCAACACCCCCCTGACAGGTCTTCCGGCCTGTGCTGTGAGACCGCTACAGATGATCCAGAATGCTGCAGCACGCCTGGTTTTCAACCAGCCTAAAAGAGCACATGTCACGCCCCTGTTAGTTGAGCTGCATTGGCTACCCTTAGCTGCTCGCATCAAATTTAAATCACTAATGATGGCCTTCAGATTATTCACTGGCTCTGCTCCCATCTTCCTCAATAGACTCTTAAAACCATACGTTAGCGCCCGCCCTCTCCGTTCCTCAAAGGAGCGCCAACTAACACGACCAAACCCCCGTACAGGTCAGTCGAGGCTATTCCCATCTCTAGTACCACGCTGGTGGAACGAGCTTCCAATCACTATCAGAGCAACAAAAGCCCTCTCTACATTCAAGAAATCATTGAAAACCCAGCTTTTCCGAGAGTATCTTTTGCACTGAATGTCTTTCTTTAATGGACTTATTAGATCCTCTTTTGTAAGTCGCTTTGTATAAAAGCATCTGCCAAATGCATAAATGTAAATGTAGATTAACACTTCCTTCAAATTGGACATGTACGTGTGCACTAGTCATGCTGGCAGAGCCGAAGCTTATTTTTCCTAAATTCAAATGATCTGATCTTGCATCTAAAAAGGTAATTCACAGATACAAAAGAGATTTCATGGGGGACCATTTAATTTATCTGGATGCTATCAGCATTCCAAGGGGAGTCCCTGATGAATTTAAAGCGCGAAACCCTATAGCAGCAGGCATTGAGTCTATTTTCGTATGGGTTACAGTCAACAAAAATGTAGATTGGATAAATTTCATATGGTACAACAAACAAAGTTTAGCCAACATGACACTTGTGACACATTGAAGGTTCTGGGAAAACAACTGCATTTTGCTTCAAAAATGACATGCCAAAACCGACTCGCCCTTGATATGATCTCGGCCGAAAAGGAACAAAAATTTTATACATTTCATCAATATTTCTTTAATACTCAGTCATTTAATCACTCAATCGGTTTACCTTTTTATTTTACTTTTGCTTATTTTCCAATGCATGATACCTAGCTAGTCTGAGGATGATGTTATCCTTTGCATTTTATTACTTTACGTTGATTTATGATTAAGTTGTTCCATATTACATGTTTAATTAATCATAAAAAGGGAGGTGTGTGATGGGAAATGCAATATAACGTTGTATTGAGATAATAATGATTCTGATCCACCAATATACTCTATAATGATTGTTATAGACACATACATCCTGAGTGAAGTATAGAACATATTGTGCTTAAGCTTGTGACCTTAAAGGGCTTATTACATCGTGACTCAGGGCACGACCCAGAAACTGTTGGAGAAGGGAACAGAGAGATTAGAATAGGGAAGATAGGTTGGAGATTCTGAGATTAGACTAGGGAAGTAGGTCCCTAGACAGATTTGGAGAAAGTGAAGAAGTGAGAAGTCCAAGCAATAAGTTGGAGAACATCCTGAGTACAGCCTGAACTTAACCTCACCATCTGCAATCACTTTGTTGACAGAAGTGAAATAGAAGATAACAGATACAGGACAGTTAAGGGAAGGTCTGGGTTTGTGAAGTGAGACATGATGTAATAATGTCCGAACGGTACACATGATGATTGGTGTACGTGCAGAAGGGGCACATGACCGTGGGGTGTATGTGACTGGGGTCCTATATGTACTGCAACAAATGTTTGAATAAACTAGAGATTGGAGTGAATACTTGACTCTGTGTCTTTATTCCTCTGATTTCACCTCGGGTCTGAGAATCGGTCTTCCTTCCTGGTTGCACTTAGACAACTATGTGCACATCTCATATCTTCACAGCATAGACAATTGCCTTCAGATGACCCCAAAGATGGGGGGTCAGATCAGGAGACCTTGGGGGCCATTCAACTGACCCACGACGACCAATCCACTTTCCAGGAAACTGTTCATCTAGGAATGCTCAGACCTGACACCCATAATGTGGTGGTGCACCATCTTGCTGGAAAAACTCAGGGAACGTGCCAGCTTCAGTGCATAAAGAGGGAAACACATCATCATGTAGCAATTCATATCCAGTGGCCTTGAGGTTTCCATTGATGAAGAATGGCCCCACTATCTTTGTACCCCATATACCACACCATACCAGCAAGATGTGCAGCACCTGAAACTACGGATACTGGAAGTCTGTGCTAGAATTTCTCCTGCGGTGTTGCTGTCAGTGTGTGAAGAGTGGGAGAAGAGGGTTGCATTGACAATCCAACACAATGGGCAGCACTTTGAACACATTTTATAAGTGTTCAGAAACTTGTAAATAACTCATGAAAGAATAAAGTTACGTTAAAACCAAGCACATTTTTCTTGTGAAATTCCCAGTAAGTTTGATGTGTCACATGACCCTCTTCCCATCACAAAAAACAAAAGTTGGATCCAAAATGGCCTACTTCAAAATGGCCGCCATGGTCACCACCCATCTTGAAAAGTTTCCCCCCTCCCATATACTAATGTGCCACAAACAGGAAGTTAATATCAACAACCATTCCCATTTTATTAAGGTGTATCCATATAAATGACCCACCCTGTAGTGTATAGTTACAATGTTGTACTTGTGTATAGGTTCGAATGTGATCAGTGAGTGTATGTATTTTATACACATGTAAATAATGTTTATGTGTTTGTGTGTGAACAAACGCTAGACTTACTGTAATCCATGGCAAGTGGATAGGGCCACAAAGGACTCTGGGATATCCCGCAATTTTCCGTGGTAGTAACAGTGCTCCCCACCCTGATGGGAAAAAAAAACATCATGTGTCAATTTGGCCTCCACTAAGTATTTACATTTATTTTTTGTGATTTTGTGTTAAATATGTAAAATAAATAAATGAACAAAAAAAAAAGCATGAATATAATTCCATGACGCTAGACTTGCCAAACAACAGCTGAATGAATAACATAAATACATTATAACCATGATAAAAAAAAAAAAAATACAGTGAGTACAGTCAGAGATATAATAATAGTGATGATAATTATATTTCTAATGCAGTCCCATAATGAGTGGCTTCACCCACGATCTTCTATTAGGGATTTGATAAAGGTTTGCAAACCTAATTATGCATTGCACATACACACACACATACACACACACATGCACACACACACACACACACACACACACACACACACAAACAAATACCCTAGCCATGTCGCTAAGATACCAAATGGCACACAATTTATCACTACACACACCCACTCCCTCACTGACATCAAGAGTGTCTCTGCATACCAATGGCCCAGTGAAGACTCTGGTCTCACACATACACACACACACACACACACACACTATTCACTATCCAATATCTTCCTTCAAGTTCTTGATTTTCAAAAAAAAAAAAAAAGCAGAATATAAAACTGTGTGGTATACTCACCCTTTTTAGCACTATGCTAAGTTTTCTAGGGCAGCTTTTAATGAATAAGCTAATTCTTCATTTAGCATAACATATTTATAAGCAAAGTCCTGGTATTTACTGGATCACTAAACTGTACTATAACTTCAGCTAAAACTCAAATGGCTCCTAGTCTCTGGGCACTGCTATGTAGCACACAAAATTATTAAAAATGGGGTTGTGTTATGTTCTCCTCTGCTTGAAAATGTCTCAATATTACATCTATAATGAATTGAGTGTAGCAGGCTTTATTTTATAATATATGTAGTGCACTACATAGGGAGCCTTGGAGTCTTTTGAGATTCAGCCTCAGAAAGCATTTAGCATTAGGTAACACCAACTGGCATTGCTAGTGTTCATACACAGCTAGCCACGTTAGCATTGCTCAGTTGCTTCATTACTTTTAAACATTAGTCTATTTTGAAAATGCTAGTTAGGAATCACAAGCCAGAGAACGTCTGCCAAGTTTTTCAGATAATACAGAGGGCTACTGAGCTAGTCCAAAAGCACTGTTTTCCTATGAAGCTTTTGTGCAAAATTATAACTTTTTATACACTCTTAAAAATAAGGAGTTAATTTTATTGTCCTTTCCTTGCTGAGTTTAATTCTGTGTCCTATACTGCTGCTAATAAGCCTTTTCTGCTGAAAGTGCTTTCTCTATTATGTTGTAATTTAATGTTATTCTTTGTATTTTCTTTTCCCTCTCCCCTCCCCTTCTCTACCTATATTTTTATTATCTTCCTCTATTTGTTAAGAACTTTGGGCAATGATAGTTGCTTTTAAATGCGCTCTAGAAATAAATATAACCTACTTATGTAACTTATGTTTAAATGGATAAATACCTTAAAATCAAGTAATGTTTTTTTTTTTAAAGGTTTAAAAAGGTTCTTCACACTCGCACATCTCTTAAACAAACATGGTTCTTTATGGAACCAAAAGTGGTTCTTCTATTGCATCACTCAAAGAACCCTTTGTAACACCTTTATTTTTAAAAGTGCACAGAAATATGCAATAGCTGTTGTATTTACACTTTACTGTATGTAGGTCACCCTGGAGGGGGCGCCAGTCCTTCACAGGGCAACACACACTCACACACAGGGTGTATTCCTGCCTTGCGCCCAATGATTCCTGGTAAGCCCTGGACCCACCGCGAACTTGAACTGGTTACAGATTATGAATGAATGAAAGTTATGACATTTATCATAAAAGATTTACTCAGATATCATGTAGCCTTAGGAATTATGACTCACAGCAAAGTGTTTCTAAAAGCACATTCATGAACAGTCATGACACCATTCATTCATTCATCGTCTCTAACAGCAGGGCTGTGGTGTATCAGGAGAGTACCTGGAATCACTGGGCGTAAAGCAGGAATGCTGCAGGGTACCCATCAATCACAGGGCACTAGACACTGGCTCAATGACTCATACACACACAGCTATTGACAAAATTTTCAAAATTCCCACACTTGCACCCTCGTGCCCTCCTAAGTGTGCAAGGCTTTAGGTGTAGAAGGCTCTAATAAAACACTGTAAAGTTAAGTTCTCTTTGGTTTTAAGCTGCAGTGTTTCACATTTATTCTGCAGTGATATAAACACCTGAACGGCACGAGTATCCCATTCTCTGTCTAACCCTCCAACCCTTTGATCCTTGAACCCTCACCATTATGCACAGTTATATTATAAGTGCACAGTTCCAGGAAGGCCTTAAGGTGAGAATTGGGACAAGGGTTAGGAGAAAAGTGGAGTACTCAATGGATTATTTGAGATTATTGGACAGTTTGACTGCTAATGCCCCATGTGGAGAGAATTTGAACTGTTAAATGTGTACGAGTGAGTTAGTGAGTTACAGGCCAGTTCCATGTGGTGCTGGAAATCTTTCTTGTGTCCAGCTGTACTGTTTGTTCAGCCGTAATTTTGGTAGAAGGGGATGAATAAGAACGAAAAACTGACTCGACAAAAACATCCATTAGGCCCAAACTATCACTTGAGTGTATCACTTTCAGTGGCCGTGTAATGACCACTGTAACAGGTCAGTCAACGCGAGTCATGATGCAGTTCATCTGGCCACTTCCTAAAGGGCTGTGTGTGTGTGTAAATTTATCAATAGACTCAACTGGCTGGTCCAGTATAAATGCTTGATATGCTGAGTCTGTAAACCGTGTTCACACATACGCTCACAGAAATGCATACACACACACACACACATTATATATATATATATACACGTTTATGTGTATGTGTGTGTGTGTATCTAGTGTGTGCGCATGCTATTTGCAAAAATGCTTCTCAGCATAAGTGCTTGGCTGCCATTAGGGCAGGGGGGTCTCTCTCCTTCCTCCCTAAGGACATCCTGCAGCATTTTCCTGGCATATCCATTTCATGTAATGCTCTCTCTCTCTTTTTCTCTCTTCCCCCCTCAGCTGACATTTATATTTTCCACTCTTTGTACATTGCTCTCTCCCATTTTGCTCCTCCTCTATTAGTGCTGCACGATACGGACAAACGTAGATTATATAATATCCGATTATATTTCTTCATTTACTCAGATATATTTTAATTCTTAATAATTATTACTTTTCACTTTTTGAAAGGTTTGAAAGGCCTGAAAGGTTTTAAAGTAAGTTTAGACCTGGAATTCCTGTAGCATGGGCATGACACCAGCTACAGAAGGATGTGACTTTGGTGGTCTATAACAATATTCTAAAAAGCTAACATGATATTATGATATAGATAAAAAAATGATTTATCACTCTTTCATGTTCTCTTTGTCTTCTTTAGGCCATTCTCTCTGCTTTCCTTCTCCAATCAAATTGCAGGATTTTCAGCCCTCAAGAGTCCTTATCTCCTCGAGTGTTGTCACGTCCCACACACACACACACACACACACACACACTTCTCTTTCTTTCTTTCTTTCTTTCAATCCGTCATTCCTGAATTGAGATCTGGCTTGGAGCCTGTCTTCTCTGAACTAATGACCCAGCATACATCAATGTATTGCTGTGAGCTGCAGAGATATGAAGCAGCTATTATATACACATCCACTGTCCACACACACACACACACACACACACACACACACACACAGTGCTACTAAAACACAGAAACCAGTGTGATTTTCCTTCAAAGCACCTGGATCAGCTCTGCAAAGTGATACACACAAGTGATGCTCTGAAATAACTTAAAGGGTCCATCTATATTTTGCCTGTATTGCATTTTTTGTTTGTTTGTTTGTTTGTTTGTTTGTTTTATTAGATTAAGTTCCACATATGATATTTGCATTTATTTAACAAAATAGCAAGTAGAAAATAGGCAGGGCTATAGTGCGGCTGACTGAACAGGCCTATGTGTGTAAATGTGCTAGCTTTTGTGACATCACAAAAACAGTATGTTTCCAAACCTACCAAGGGTAAAAAAACATAAAATATAAAACATCAACGCAATTTTATGAAGCCTTGATATTCATTAAACAGTGGGGAAGGAGAGAGAGAGAGAGTGAGAGAGAGAGAGAGAGAGAGAGAGAGAGAGAGAGAGAGAGAGAGAGAGAAATAGAGAGATAGGAGGGTTGGAGCAGAGCTAAATATAACTGTGCTTCTGCTCTAGAATTCAGTTATTTTAGAGCATCTCTCTCTCTTCTCCCTGCCTCTGATTCTGTATTTCTTGCTTTTAAAGGAAGACTCCAGTGTTTTTCAACCGAATCTCCAGTCACGGGCAATACTTTTAAAACATTTCCCATTTTGCTGAAAATAATATAAAGCGTGTTGATATGAAATACACTTAAAATACAAGCCAGTGGTCAGCTGCTGAATCTTCTGTTGTAAGATTCTATTAGGACTGTCAATAAGTGAGTGACATTTGTCAATATCCAAGTGAAAACTGCCAATAACATGATTATGCCAGGGTGTGAGTTAAAGTTGCCAATAACTAAGTGAAATATGGTAGTGTCTGTGCTGAATATGTCAATTCCAGGGTTAAATATGCCTATAACAGAGTGACATACGGCAGTAACAGAAAGTTATATGACCGAGGTAAACATGTCCATACTCAAGTGAAAGAAGCAGAGTACACAATTCTATCCAAAAAAGTAAACAACCCAACTTAATAATGAGATTTATTGTGGTAATTCCAGTTAATAGAAGTCATTTATTAGTCATTTATTCCCTCAAGCAAACCATTCCACTTTAAAATACACTGAGCTTCTGAACGTAAACAAACAGGCAGAGCAGCACTTCCCCAGGATTGATGTTTTCAAATATGACAGTGCCAAATGCACTAAAATATTACTGCTGTCCCATTACATGTATGAGGCATACTTCAGTCTTCATTGTCTTGGATGTAGGGTTCAGTATCAATATATATCACAATATAAAATCAATTGTTTCAATAACAATGATATGATTTTTAAGCATATTTTTAATATTTCAGTATACATTATTTACAGCATCTGTCACTGACTGAAGACCTTTACAGGGCACTGTCCAGACAATGCAAAGAGGTTTATGTTTGATGATGTTTCTTGTTGGTTCTTAACAGATTTTCTCTGTTTTAAGTTGTTCATATCGATATCGGAATTATATTTTATCGACTGAAATTTAGAAATATACCGTGATATAAATACTGGCCATATCGCCCAGCCCTATTTGGATGACTGTTGCCTTATGTCTTATTCATTGTTACCATTTTTTAAAAGACATGTTCTTGGATAAATCAAGTCTGGTTTTGGAATTCTGGAACTATAATTTCAGTGCAACACTTAATTCTGTTTTTTTTCACCAAATTCACACAGACACACACGCACATGGGATACAATGAAAATGTCAAAAGTTGAGTGCGTAAGTAGGACACTGTTACCCTGTCCCTTGTGTGTGTGTTTGTGTGTGTGTGTGTGTGTAAGAACCGGACATCCGAACAGGAACAGCCTGCCATAAAACTAACAATCAGCACCTTCTGTTCTGTTCTGGGATATAAGCATACTTTCTGTCCCAGGACCAATCCATTCCCTCCATCAGACATTCATACACTACCTGCACTAAACGACAATCAAACTGACCTCTTTCAGCTAAACACACCCCTTTCCCTTAAATGCACCCCTCTCCACCATGTATAAATATCTTTCTCAACCACTAATAAACATCCCTCTCTGCCACTTATAAACACATACCTCAAATACTTATAAACCTTTCTTAGCCATGTATAAACAGTTCTCGCAAATACTTATAAAAATCGTATCAACTACTTATACACACCCACCTGTAATACAAACACTCTAATACCCATCCCAAACACACCTCTCAAACACTTATAAACACCCATTTCAAATATGTATAAACACCTCCCTCAAATACATATAAACACTCATCTTAAACACCTATGTACACCCATCCCAAACACCTCTCTCAAACACTTATAAACACCCATCTCAAACACTTATAAACACCCATCTCAAACACTTATAAACACCTCTCACAAACATGTACACCTCTATCAAACACTTATAAACACCTCTCACAAACACTTATGTACACCCCTATCAAACACTTATAAACACCCATCTCAAACACTTCTAAACACCCATCTCAAACACTTATAAGCACCTCTCACAAACACATATATGCCCCCTTAAACACTTATAAGCACCCATATCCAACACTTTTAAACACCCATATCAAAGACTTATAAACACCTCTCACAAACATGTACACCTCTATCAAAGACTTATAAGCACCCATATCAAACACTTATAAACACCTCTCACAAACACTTATGTACACCCCTATCAAACACTTATAAACAACCATCTCAAACACTTATAAGCACCTCTCACAAACACTTATATATGCTCCCTTAAACACTTATAAGCACCCATATCCAACACTTCTAAACACCCATCTCAAAAACTTATAAACACCTCTCACAAACACTTATATATGCCCTATGACACACTTATAAATACCCATCCCAAACACCCCTCTCAAACACTTATAAACACCCATCTCAAACACTTCTAAACACCTCTCACAAACACTTATATGTGCCCCCTCAAACACTTCTAAACACCCATCTCAAACACTTCTAAACACCAATCCCAAACACCCCTCTCAAACACGTCTAAACACCCATCTCCAACACTTATAAACACCTCTCACAAACATATATATATGCCCCCTCAACCACTTATAAACACCCATACCAAACACCCCTCTCAAACACTTATAAACATCTCTAACAAACACTTATATGTGCCCCCTCAAACACTTATAAACACCCATCCCAAACACCCCTCTCAAAGACTTCTAAACACCCATCTCAGACACTTAAAACCACCTTGCTTGACCATGTATAAACACCCCTTTCAAACAATTATAAACAATCCTCTCAGCCATATATAAACACCTCTCATATATATGTCTCTCTCAGCATTTTTAAACGTTTTGTTTACATTTTTTTATGGTCACCAATCCGAGGAACATTTGTACGTCTTCAAAAGATCACAGTGCTTTATCCAACACAATTTTATTTTGTGTTGGATATCTTCATTTCATCATGCAGAGTGATGATTCAGTATTGATATTCTCTTTGTAATAAAAGCAGTAGTTGACCACAGTTCCTATAGCACTATGTTGTCAAGAACACTGATTCTGAACATTTAAGCCAAGTACCTTTATTTAGAAAGTTCTGAAGCTGTGGGGTTCCACTCTGAACTTCAGATGGATTATACATCAGCCCAGATTAACACTGATCTCAGCACATTAACACACTTATTCATCTGATAATCTCATAATCTAATGACATGGACGGGGTGTGGAGATTAAGGGTCTGAGAGTGTGTGAATGTGTGTGTGGTCACTGAATCTTTAGTGCCATGGGCTAAAGCTCATGTTTACAGCTCAGACAGTATTAGGAAGTCAACAAACGGTTGTTCACAGTTCAAAGCTGGGAATCCAGTGTCCACTTCAGACCATTTCTCACAAATAGGACAAAACTAATACTGTAGTAATTGGGGGTTTAAGGTTTTCGTATCCTGTTTGTTTTTGTGTGTTTTAGATGGGTTTAAGGTAGGGCTGTGCCATATCATATTGTTCTTGATAATATCATCTTAATATTTAAAAATATAGAAAAAATCAATATTGTGATTATCATGATATTCTGATATATGACTCGGCACAGCAACTATTCTGTGTTTGTGTTGTTTACTGTGAAGTTTTAAGGTTACTTTTTGTATAAATGTTTACGTTTGCTGTTTATATGCACACACAATATCTTCTGCACTTTGGTTGTATGGTAGATTTATTTTTTTTATTTTTGTTACATTTGTAGTAAATTAAAACTTTTTAATAAATATAACAATTTAATACTGATATATATTAAATTTATTTAATTTACTATAATTAACATTAGCATAACATATATGATTGTTTCAACAGTGTGTTCTTGAATTAATAAAAGTATTTTCCACTGTTTTTTCATATCGCCAATTATACTGTTTTCGCAAAACACCCAGAAATATTGTGATATTAATTTAGGGCCATATCGCCCACCCCTAGTTTAAAATTATGCTTTTTGAAGCTGTGTGGCAGCAAAGCCCAACCTGTTTCACCCGCAAGGTTTGAATTATCTTTTAAATATGAAAAGTTAAAACACACAAACCTTAGGGCAAGTTCTGACCCCTTTGACAAGTCATGAGACAACATTCCAGCCTTGTAAACTCACCCTGAAGATGTGTGATTCCCCCTCCTCCGATATATGCCTCTCCATGTACTTTGAAGACAGCAGATCACTGAGAAAAAAGAAAATGAATATATAATCAGCCAAATTGCAAATATATATTCCAGATGTCCTTCGTGCTTTCCCATCGACAGGCTGGAGAGTGATTTAATAACCTCATTTTCCTTCATCCAATAACACTCTCTTGCACCCACAGCATTTTCTACATTCCCAAACATGCACTCAGCCAATTAGAAGCAAGTGAAAGCTTTGGCTGTATCTTCATAACAATATTACAAAAACAAAATGTGTCAATGAGTTGGCTACAGAGCACAGAAAATCAAATTTCTAATCACTAATCTGTACAAATAATACTCAGAATCATGCCCAAACTGCATAATTAGACACACTCATGCACCCTGCTGCCACTTTAAGATTCAACCTTCCAGTCTTAAACGTCTTACAGACAGACGTGTTCTATCAGGTATCACTCAAACTGGACTGGATAGAAATCAGCTAGGAAAGCATAAGGAAGGTTAGCTACTGATGTTGGACAATTAGATCTGGATCACAACTCCCCTCCAATTGGTTCCACCACTGCACAGGCTTTGTACCCCACTAGCTCTCATTTGGCCTTGAGCAGGGTGACCTTTGGTTCTAGTGCAGCTGCTCCAGAGGATCCCATTGCATTTGATACGTTTCTGTGAAGATTAGAAACCCTGTGTCTGCACCTGATCTAAAACATCTGCACAAACCTGCAAACACATGAACATTCAATAGAAGTACTAGGGAATAATAGCATATGTGAATGCATGTATCAGCACACACACACACACATACACAATCCAAATCTAGGGCAGGTGTTCCACACTGATGGTAAAAGCCCGTCAGCAAGAACTCCTCCCCCTGAACTCCTCTGTGGCCACAGAACCCTCCGAGCACGAAGCACAAACCCATTTCCATTCACTGATGCAGAGGAAGTAGAATGAGCTCTGTCCGTGGTGCTGAACCTGCTCCCTGTCAATCTGGAACAAAGCACTGGACATAGTTAATGACCAGCAGTTTTCAAATTGAGACACACTTCTTCACAGTACAGATTTTCAGAATATGTCAATATTACTGAGTAAGTTCTAAAGGGCTCATTAAAAAAATTATTAAATACATTTTTTATTGTTTTTTTTTTTAATTTATTTAAAATTTGACAGATCTGAACTGATCCCACAGAACAGCTACTGTAGCTCTAATATCAAGGCACTGTGTGTTCGAACAACATTCAGTTAGGGGTGTAAGAAAATATAGATACACTTGAGTATCGCAAAATAATGTTTTAAATAATATATCAATTTTAATTAATGGTTTACGGGAAAAGATTTGGGGCAGATGGTTTATTTGTGGTTTATTTTGCCTTGTGTTAAAACTCTCATCCGCTAGAGCACACATCAGCCACTAGACTCTTCCACACCACTGTAAACAAGCAATGATAATGGTGCAGTGCTAACGTTACTAATGGTGGTTACTAAATGGTGAGGTGTAAACCCTGCAGAGCGCTGATTGGCCAGAGCCATCTCAATCACCATGAAATGCAGAGCTCATTCAAATCCAGAACAAACTTGCGCCTTGTAAAATTGTTACAGCAGCTTTCACATTTATTTTGCTTGAACTCACAACGGCAGCTCGTAGCTTTACCTCGAGGTGTTTTGAAAAGGTTTGTACGCTCCTTGGGGGGGATGGCAGATGAAAATTTCCAGTGAAAGCCAAACGCGCAACATGTAAAACTGATCTGTGAGAACTGGGGTGCAGAACCGTGTTTAGTCCAAAAAACTAAAATAATTCTCACATACACAATGAGCCACTGTTATGATTTTCAAAGCCAGAGAATTTCTGTTAGAGACAGGGTTTTGCAACTGGTTTTCACTGGCTCCATTTGTAGGGG
Organism: Hoplias malabaricus; assembly: GCF_029633855.1. Classification (NCBI taxonomy): domain Eukaryota; kingdom Metazoa; phylum Chordata; class Actinopteri; order Characiformes; family Erythrinidae; genus Hoplias; species Hoplias malabaricus. The sequence continues at coordinate 8,154,173 of NC_089800.1, forward strand.
AGCCCTGCCAGTGGAAAAGCGACAAGCTTTAAGTCGAGTTGAGTCGTGTAGAGCCAGTTCCTATGCTGTTTCAATGGAATGGGTATCAAGTTAGCCAACGTCTGAGCGTTTGAGAGAGAAGGGACAGACCACTGCCTACCTGCACAAGTTAGACAGACGAAGATGATTGATTAAGCAGTGCTACACTGAGTGAGCTATCACTCTGGGAATACAATTAAATATAGTATAACAATATATACAACAAAAAATGCTATAAAAATACACTACAATTATAAAAACATGTAAAAGGCTATGTACAAAATCGATATAAACTAGTGCTGGGCGACATGAGCACACATCAATATCACAATTAATTGTATATTTTAACACAATTACGATTAATGAATAATTATTTTGTGTTTGTATTTTTGACCCTCAGTTCAGTGTCGAGGCTTGTGCTGTAAATCTGCTCCAGTGTTAAAGCTGGGATATTTTCTCTAATGTCGCTGGGAGCTTGTTCCTCTCTTGTTTTCTGAGCACTGTTTATATTTGGTGTGTGATTGTTCTTTTTTCACTGAAAGTGTTTTTTTCTCAGTGTTTACATCTGATTTATTTTTCGTCTTAATTAAAGTCAAAACACAGGACGTCCAAACCACAGACGCTGTGTTTTTCTTTGGTACGAGCTGCTGGAGTCGCTCGGTCGACCTCTCGGTCGAACACACAGTGGGGACATAACAGAATTAATATAATATGAATGACAGGACGATTGGGAATCGTCACAGGTACGTCACTTCCGGCTGACTACTCGCGTGCTTGATTTGAAATTGTTTGCTGTTTGTCGCTGTTTTAGTCCTCTAGACGTTTATTTACAATCTCTATTGCATATTCTTTGGCATTGCTTATCCTAGTGTGCTGTCTTCATCATTCCTAACCCACCGTGCTTCTTAACTTCATTTTTTTCGTACATATTATTTCTCATTGTTTATTTTTCTCTCTTCATGGCGCCTGCCGAGGAACGAGCCCTTTCTGAGCTCGGCGCGGAGCTCGAGCAGCTCGGTCGCCGGATTCAGCGTCTCTTGGAGAAGCAGACGGAGCTCCAGCGGGAGAAGACGAGACTCGAGGCAGCCCGCGACGCCTCCTACGTGGCCGTCGCCTCTCCGGCTCCTCTGCCGCGGCGGTTTGCGGGGGTACCCATCTACACGCCTGCACCGGGATGGGAGCGCCAGCGTGGGCGTGGGAAGCCGAGGCCGTCCCCCCTCCACCGCAGCCAGTCTTCACTTCTGCCAACCGGTTTGAGGTGCTCAGCTCCTGGCCTTCACCTGCTCCAGCGCCGAAGACTAAACAGGACGGTGTTCTTATTATGGGTGATTCAATAGTTAGACATTTAAAAGTGCCGGGGATAAAGAGTAATGCAACCGTATCTTGTCTCCCAGGCGCACGTGTCCTGGACGTTGCCAGGCGTCTTCCGTCGGCGCTTCGGCAGCGCGAGGACTTCGGCACCGTCGTTCTCCACGTGGGAACGAACGACATCTCCGCCCGCCGCAGCGAGGTCCTGAAGGAGCACTACCGTTCGCTTCTGGATACCGCTCGGAAGAAGACAGATGCTAGGATCATCGTCTCTGGCCCCCTGCCCACCTACCGTCGAGGATGCGAGGCGTTTAGCAGGCTCTTCGGGCTCCACTCCTGGCTCCTGGATTGGTGCGGCACTGTCGGCGTGGACTACGTCGACAACTGGGAGTGCTTTCGTGAGCGTCCGGCCCTGTATCGTTGGGATGGGCTTCATCCGAGCCGTCTAGGATCCGCAGTTCTCTCTGAGAACATTGAGGTGGTTCTGCGCCGGAACTGACTGGTCATTCCCAGTCACATCAGTCAGGTAGGTGGAATGGATAGCGAGCAGGTAAGTAATATTAAAATTCCTAATGTTCCTCCTGACCATCTCTCTACTGCTAGTATGATGAGTAGCATGTCCATGTCACCCACTCTGATTAACGCTAATAAATTTTTCAGCATTGAGACTGTGTCGGTTCCCCGCAAAGCTTGTTATCACAAACGCCCAAAAATCAGTTTTAACAACCTAATTAGAATTAACACCAAGGCACTGCAGCGAACGCAATATTTCAGCACTTCCAGCATTAAATTAGGGCTTTTAAATATACGATCTCTAACATCCAAAGCACTCACTGTCTGTGATATTATTACTGATAACAAACTCTATGCATTATGTCTCTGCGAAACATGGGCTAAAGCCAATGAATACATTGCCCTAAATGAGTCCACTCCCCCTGGCTTCAGCTATTACAGTTGCCCACGAACATCTGGTCGTGGTGGTGGTGTAGCCACAATTTATGACCCTACCATTGACACAACACAAAAATCTAGTTATGATACTAAATCCTTTGAAGTACTTACTCTTAAAGTCACTGCATCAAAAAGGCAGCACTCGTTTATGCTCATCACAATCTATCGTCCTCCTGGCCCTTATACAGATTTTCTTTGTGAATTTGCTGATTTCCTCTCAAGTGTAGTTATCGTATCAGAAAAGGCCTTAATTGTTGGTGATTTCAATATTCACTTTGAGAAGGACCATGATCCACTTAAAATTGCATTTGAATCAATTTTGGATGCGCTAGGGTTCACTCAGAATGTTACTGGGCCCACTCATCAATGCAAACACACATTGGACCTAGTGTTAACACGGGGCATTGAGATAAAGAATCTATCCAATCTCTCGCTACATGAGACCATCTCTGATCACCATCTAATCACATATGAAATTGCGTTAAACTTTGATATTTGTCCACAACCACGCTATATTAGAAAGCGCACTATAACATCCTCAACAGTTAGTGATTTTATCAACAACCTTCCAGACCTTACCACCATTTCTTTTCCAACTCACCCAAATGACCTGGAGCTCATTACAAACAACCTACACCACTTATTGTGTACAAACCTAGATAGTGTTGCACCAGTCAAGACCAAACAATTTAGAGAGAAAAGGCTTGCTCCATGGTACAGTGACAGCACGCGTGCATTAAAACTGGCTGCTCGTAACCATGAACGTAAATGGAGACACACAAAACTAGAATGTTTCCGAATTGCATGGCAGCACCGCCTCACCGACTACAAACATGCCTTATCTAAAGCCAAATCACAGTACATCTCTTCCCTTATAGAAAACAACAAAGACAACCCTAGATTCCTTTTTAGCACTGTATCAAATCTAACTGGAAACAAAAAGGAAATCAACCCCATTGTTCCCTCTGATTTCTGTAGCAATGACTTTATGAGGTTTTTTAATGATAAAATTGCTTGCATTCGCCTCAAAATCCAAAATCAGTCCAAAGTCACATCGGCTCTCGTAGATGAACCCCCTGCCAGCTCTGAGGTGCACTTAGACTACTTGAATTCTGTCGATGAAAATGACTTGCTTAGTTTAATTAGCTCATCTAAATCAACTACATGCTTACTGGATCCTGTACCAACACAATTATTTAAACAAATTTTACCTAAAGTCATTAGACCATTGCTCACAATAATAAACTCATCCCTCAACATTGGATATGTACCAAAACCTCTGAAACTAGCGGTAATCAAACCAATTATTAAAAAACCCAATCTTGACCCTCTTGTACTCGCAAACTACAGGCCAATATCAAACCTCCCTTTTATTGCTAAGATTCTAGAAAAAGTCGTGTCACAGCAGTTGTGCTCTTACCTACAAAACAATGACATTCATGACATTTTTCAATCTGGATTTAGACCAAATCACAGCACAGAAACGGCTCTAACAAGAGTAACTAATGACTTACTCCTTTCACATGATAAGGGCTATATCTCTATTCTGGTGCTGCTTGACCTTAGTGCAGCATTTGATACCATAGATCATGTGATGCTTCTTGATAGGCTGGAAAATCTGGTAGGAATAAAAGGATCTGCCCTCTCTTGGTTCAGATCTTATTTATCCGATCGTTACCAATTTGTTTATCTGAATAATAAATCCTCTAATCATACTTTAGTTAAATATGGTGTCCCACAAGGATCAGTGCTTGGCCCTGTATTGTTCACACTCTACATGCTGCCACTGGGTAGACTAATCCGTAAGCATGGGATTCAATTCCACTGTTATGCTGATGACACACAACTGTATATATCAGCCAAACCCAATGATGTTGCTTGTCTACGTAAAATAACAGAATGTCTAACTGAAATTAAAGACTGGATGATGCAAAACTTTCTCATGTTAAATTCTGATAAAACTGAGGTCTTGTTACTAGGTACAGATACTCAGATACATTCACTCAGAAATGCTGCTATTAATCTTGATAATTCAACAGTAAAACACAATGCCATCATTAAAAACTTAGGTGTAGCCTTTGATTCGACTCTCACATTTGATACCCACATATCCAATACAGTCAAAACCGCCTTCTTCCACCTACGCAATATTGCCAAAATTCGGCATATTTTATCATTAAAAGATGCAGAGAAACTAGTGCATGCATTTATAACTTCACGTCTAGACTACTGCAATGTGCTCCTGGCAGGGAGCTCGTGCAAAGCGTTACACAAGCTTCAGTTAGTTCAAAATGCAGCAGCCAGGGTGCTCACTAGAGCTAGAAAATTTGAACATATCACCCCAGTTCTCTCGTCCCTACACTGGCTACCTGTAAAATTTCGCATTGACTATAAAATACTCCTCTTAGCTTATAAATCTCTAAACAGTTTAGGCCCGCAGTATCTTACTGAACTTCTCATACCTTATCGCCCGTCACGTACACTTCGTTCACAGGATGCCCATCTACTCTTTGTTCCTCGCATTAAGAAAAACACAGCAGGAGGAAGAGCCTTTTCTCACAAAGCTCCTCAACTCTGGAATAGCCTTCCGGTTACTGTTCGGGGCTCAGACACACTCTCAATCTTTAAATCTAGATTAAAAACCTACCTTTTCAAACAAGCTTTTGGTTAATCACTCACCTTCAGGTTACTCCTTCTATATTGGTGTTCGGGCTGGTTTTCATATTATCACTGTTCTGTATTAATCCTGTCATATCACCATAGCTACAGCATTCTTAGTTAGCTTTGTAGTAACTGCCAACAATGCTGTCTGTCGCTGGGTTCTCTTGCCTGACCAGTGGAAGCTTTTTTCGCAGGACAAATTTCCCCGTTCTTTACCATGACCCTACTAACCTTTTGTATTTTTATTTGTTCCCTTTGTCTGGCTTTCTTTCTCCTGTCTCTCTCTCATGCTTTGAGATGTCCTGCTGCTCTCCAGGTTTTGCCCTGATCCAGCCTGTGTCCTGTACAAGATCCTGGCCTTGCTAAGACTCATACATCACTAATATCATCATCCTCACCATTTTCATTACTACTTCTCCATCATCACTAATATACTACATTTATATTACTATAACCCCTTCACTTTTACTTCTGTTCTCTATTGTGTCTCCGGTGTCGACCCGAGGAGGATGGGTTCCCCGTATGAGTCTTGGTTCCTTCCAAGGTTTCTTCCTCGTGTGCTGAGGGAGTTTTTCCTTGCCACTGTTGCCCCTGGCTTGCTCATAGGAGGCTTGGACCCGGATCTCTGTAAAGCTGCTTTGTGACGACTTTTTGTTGTGAAAAGCGCTATATAAATAAAATTTGATTGATTGAATATAATCGATATAATCGTTATAGACAAGATTATGTCGATTAGAAGTTCTGAATGTCATTTTCAATTAATTGCAGAGACCTAATATAAACTAATGAAACAGTCCAGGGTCACGGTTTTTAGGCACGACGCTAAAGTATAATGTCACGCCCTTGTCCTGTCGTGTCCGTTTTTCCTGTCATGTGCTCTCTTAACACATGACTCTGTTTGTTATTGTCCATGTCTCCGCCTTTGTTCCTCCTCCTCGTCCGTGTCTCATTATCCTTGTTATCAGTTTCAGGTGTCCCTCGCCTGTGTAGTGTATTTAAGTTCTCTTGTGTCACTTCCAAGTTGTCAGTCATTTGTATTGCTTTGTTTCCAGTTGTCGTTACTTATGTCATCAAGTCTGTCTATCTCCGCTGTTTCTCTGTCATTGTTTCCCACGTCGTTGTTTCGTTTCCTTCTGTTTGTCATGCTTAGAACCGAGTCTGTCTGTCTCCGCTGTTCCTCTGTTGTTCTCCACCGTCATTTGGCCTCATCTGTTCCCTGCTTTGTGTTTACTCTCAAGTCTGTCTCTGTGTAGTTACATTTTGTTTAAATAAAAGTCTGTGTTATTAGCGTGTGCGTCTGCCTCCGTCAGTCCGACTCTGCTATCCTATCCTGACACATACAGATGTGTCATTCGGAAATCGGGCATATGTTCTCATACACTCATTGTGCAAGTGGTCCATTCTGATATGTATTGTATCGCCGGGTACGTGCCAATACACAGCCCTACATTCGATTAGAGTGTATCAGTGGTTTTAATCTTGTGGCTGATAGGTGTGTATGTATGTATATGTATACATATAAGAAATTGTATTAGTTTGAACTAAAATATGGAGCACACACACACACACACTCACACTTGTTTGTAGTCACAGTTCAGTAGCAGACGGCTGTATTTTACTCTGAAAGCTTAGTTAGTCAGAGGTCAAGCGGCACCTCATACTCAGCTCAGATGACAATGAAATACACCCAAACATGTTCAGGCTGCTACATCTCTATCCATCACACACACACACACACACACATCTAAATCTTTTACAACCAAGGAGCTCTAAAGAGAAAAACCCCTATAACTGCAAGGCCGAGCCGGATTGTTTTATTGGTTATTACATCCATCAATCTCCACCTCTCAGCTGTCAGCAGCCAATCACTGCATGTGAAGGTGGTGTTCCTGCTTCAGTGACTCAGAGCCGTCCTCTACAGCAGAAACAAGATGAAGTGGGCAGAGTACTCAAATAAAGGCATCATTGGGTAAAATAACAACTGCAGTTAAAGTAACTCAACAATCAGAACCTAAGCAGAGTGGGTTCATTTCGTTGATGAAATTATGATTAAAAAAATATTCATTGAAAATATTTTATTAACAATGGAAACAAGTTGTGAACTATATAAAAATAAACATTCAAAAACAAGAACTATGAGGCGTATTACACTGGTGGTCAAGGGGTAAAAACGATAATGTGAAACACCCCGATATATGTCCTGTTATCAGATTTCTGATTTAATTCATTCATTCATTATCTGTAACCCTTATCCAGTTCAGGGTCGCGGGGGGTCCAGAGCCTACCTGGAATCATTGGGCGCAAGGCGGGAATACACCCTGGAGGGGGCGCCAGTCCCTCACAGGGCGACACACACACACTCACACCTACGGACACTTTTGAGTCGCTAATCCACCAACCAACGTGTGTTTTTGGACTGTGGGAGGAAACCGGAGCACCCGGAGGAAACCCACGTGAACCCAAGGGAACACACTAAACTAGGGACTTGAACCCACAACCTCCAGGTCCCTGGAACTGTGTGACTGCGACACTAACCTGCTGCAGCACCGTGCCGCCCTGATTTGACAACTGAAAACCACAAGGAAATAAAAACAGGAAAATGCTGATTCTTTGAGCATCTGGGAGTCGTTTGATTCGACTCTGACTAGATTTAACTTGTTTTTAAATGCAACCATTTTAAAGCTACTGAACCTGAACTGGATAAAGGTGACAGGCAACGAATAAATTAACGAATGGGCTCCAGTGTTTTTAGTATTCATCGACTAAATCATGAACTAAAACTAGCAATAATTAAATGACTAAAATGGGGCTAAAACAAATACACATTTTAGTCAAAAGACTAAGGCTACAACTAAATCAAAATCAACTGCCAATATTAACCCTGCAGTGCCTGGGCTGATTTCTCGGGTAGGAATGTGTGAGTGTGTGTGTGTATTATAGTCACTTTAGTGTCTGAGCTCATTATCATAGAACCGCTCCTCCACACATGCGCTGTCACATGACCACAACAGCCATAAATCATGTGACTTCAGTCAAAGAACACAGCAACAGAGCAGAAAGAAACACACACATACACAGGCTAAAATGACTAATGAAGATATCTGAGAGAGGGAGGGTGTGTGTGTGTGTGTGTGTGTGTGAGAGAGAGAGAGAGAGAGAGAGCAGTGAATTTGGGGTCCTGAATCAAGCCTGAAAGAAACTAGTAGGTTTTCTAATCTAGATCTTGAATCCAGATTCCAGTCCGGGATTCTTTAATCACACGCAGTAATGACCATGTGCTAACAACTCAGTTATATAGCAGCGATAAGAACATTCTGGACCGGACCCTCGAATAAACCTAAGTGTAAACCTATGTTAGTGACAAAGAGCACCATTTCCAAGCAGTGAACCTCCATTCATACTCTTTGTAAACATGTCGCTATCACTGCAAACACAAAAACAGTGTCTAATAGCCTTCAGCAGCTTTAATTTCATTATGTAGCCTGAAACCACCAGCTTCCCTTTACGTTGTGTCACAATTTTACAATGAACGAGCCAATACGAAGGCTCCAGAAGCCCACTACACTGACGTCCATTTCCCCTGGACTGACACCATGGTGGAGACACAGAGATTTTGTTTCTAAAGGCAACAATATGTAAATGTTCTTCACGGCGCTGAACAGAAAGGTTGCTCGTCTGGACACTTTCTTTTATTCCATTTCTGAGCCCTGAGGCAAAGAAAGAAAGCTCAGTGGAAAAACAGAGAGACACAGATGCACATAAACGATCGATGGAGTGAGACAAGATCAGGGACAAAGAGAGAAGACAAGCAGAGGACAGAGAAAGAGGAAAGAGAAGAGAAAAATACGAGGGGTGGGGGGGTATAGTGATAAGCAATAGAGATGCAATGAGAGAGATAAGAAGGGAGGGGGTGGGGGTGAGTGTGTGTGTGAGTGTGTGTGTGAGAGAGAGAGAGAGATCTACACTCCCTGACACTGTAACAGCAGTGTATACAGCTCTCCAGGTTACAGGCTGCAGACAAGACCTGATGAATCACACACACACACACACATATACACACACCTTTCTTTCTCCACAAGGTCTGTATTAACATTCCCCAAGCCACTGCTTTCCCAAGTGAATGGGAGCGTGGGAGAGAATGTGGTGTTTACACTCGATGTGTTACATTAATCCCCTGACATCACACAGAGAGTGGCAAAACAAAACACCCTGAGCACTCTAGAGAGCCCTTGCAGGCCCTGGCCATTGATAAACAGGGTGAAAGGGGGCTAACAAAGTATGCAGAGCAACAGACTGACTACAGGAGACATCCGTAGAACTACAAAGTGTTCCTGTACGGCCAGTGGAGCCAAGAAGAGTTTAGATACAAGCAGCAAATTGAAATATTCGACAGGGAATGGTAGTGTATTATATAATACTGTTATATTATAATATTATAATAATATCATATTCCCACTGTGCACTAAACCCAGTCCTCTGTTAGACACTGAGGCGTTTCTACAACTCTGTTCAGTCACAAATATCTCTACAGAGACACCCCAAATGATTCAGATCGAACTTAGCAGGCACAAACTGGTTTTTCAGGCCATGGGATTAGTGTGTGTGTGTGTGTGTGTGTAGAGGCAGTGTTTGAGTCTGATAGCAGATTTTTTGTTTTAATTGCTTTGGGATTTGAATAATTTATAGGGGGAGTGCTGCTCTCACCTTCCCCTCCCCCTCTTAACACACACACACACACACACACACACACACACACACACACACACACACACACTCCAGAGCAGGGTTCAATACACATGGCCAGAAGTTTTTGGACACATTTTTTCTAAAAAGAATGCTATTAATGGGTAGTTTTCTCTGTCATTTTAGTAATAGGTCCAACACTTCTATGAGGATTTGATTGCACTAGAGCTGTAATGATGTATAGTACTGATGTTTGGTAGGTAGTTCTGGATCAAGAAGCCACTCTAAATCATCCTTTCCACATGGACCCAGATAGTTTGCATTTTGGCCTCCTGTCCAGAACAAAAACAATATTTTAGGTCACTAAAAACAGGTTTTCAAAAACGCTCTATCAACGCCATTGTCACTGTTCTCGTGTGGATAAGGAAAAGGTATATTCAAACAGCTCACATCAGTCATAAACTACACTGCACGCACACAGACTAGCACTAGATTTCAGATTCACACGTATGAATAAATATAAATGATGTTGTATTAGAAATATATAATGCACCGTTAACATCTAGATTCAGTAATTAATTTCCTGACTTGTGTAGTGCACTACCTAGGGAGTATGGAGTGATTTGGGATTAAACCATTAGGTGTATGTAGGGCATATTCGTTTAGCCCACAATTGGCATTGAGCACGGTGACCTTAAATTGTTTTGCAGCTTTTCCTCAGAGGTTGAGGAGCTGTTGTATTCGCAGTGACAGCACATTAAAGTAGCAAAATCCAACAACTATAAAGGTATCCCTTATATTTAGGACACATTGGTCACACCAATTTAATGCCCTTTATAAGTTGTTTACACACATTCAAAACTGTTAGTTCTCGCAGTGTCTCAGATCTGTTCTAAAGCTGACTAAAGCTGTACGTAATTATGCAAAATGCCAGGAGACAATTAGGCGGATACAAACTGCGCTATGCTTCTGGGACAGGCTTTAAAGACGTCAACAAGCTCAAGAAAGAAGAAAAAATAGAAGTTTGCTGAAGACGACAAAGCTGTGTTTACACATTTCAAATAAAACTCAGGAAAATATAACATGGAGATCAGTCTTACGAGGGCAAAATCAGAAGGTTGATATATTGCTAATTTATCCTAGGTGATTCCTAAGGTATTGCTAGGGGGTTGTTATGGTGTCCAAGATAACTGCTGAAGCATTGCAATTTAGCTACTGTGGTATCCTGGGTTGTTGCTAAGCTGTTGCTAGGTCATTGCTATACTATCCAAGGTTGTTGCTAAGCTGTTGCTACTGTATTCCAGGGTGATGCTAGGGATATGCTATGTAATCCCAAGTGGTTGCTAAGGTGTTGCTAATAGGTTGTTATAATGCTCCTGGAGGTTGTTAAGGCGGTTGCTTTTTTGTAGGGTTCCAGGTGGTTGCTAAGCTATTTATTGGCTATTGCTATGGTAACAAAATAGTTGCTAGGTGGTTGCTATACTATCCCAGGCAGTTGCTAATCTGAAGTTATGTTATACAAGGGTGTTGCTAAAAATGTTGTTATGATATTCCAGTAGGTTGCTAAGGTTTCCCAGGTGATTGCTAAAGATGTACTTGGTAGTTTGTCTAGTATCCAGTGTGGTTGCTAGGCGGTTGCTATGGCATCCCAGGTGGTTGCCAGAGTGTTGCTATTTGGTTACTAGCTACAGTCCCATGTGGTTATAGGGCTGTGGTAAACCATGTGGATATTTTTTTGTTGGTCGGTTGTCATTTGTTGCATTGAAATGCATAACCTTATTAATAATAATAATAATAATAATAATAATAATAAAAGGCAGCAAAATGGCATGACAGGTATTGTCACTGCTGCACAGCTCCAGGGTCCTGGGTTCAGCCTTTGCCTCTGGTGAAATTTTTCGCAGTGTCTGTGTGCTCCGGGTGCTCTGGTTTCCTCCCACAGTCCAAACACACATGTTGGAAGGTGAAGTGGAATACCTGACCAGGGTGTGCCCAATGATTCCAGGCAGGCTCCTGTCCAACCCTGAACCTGAACCGGATGGAGGGGTTACAAATGATTAATAAATTAATAAAAACTCCAAGTCACAGAAATAATCATAATTTATCACAGCTAATAACCTCATTTTGATGTGCAACAACTTTGTCTGACATAACTTTTTAATAGGCCTAGTTAACAGAGATGTAATAACACAACACTGTGAATTATGTGCATTTCATTAAAGCAAGATGGGTGTGGGTCCATTTCTCAGGGGTGTGGGTGTCTACTATGTCCTTGTGGCTGACTGCCATCAAATCTTCACAGAAATCCCACATCCATCGTAAGGCCTTCTGAGAATACTGAAGCATGACAACAAAGCCCTATGAAATATGTGCATTTTATGAAAGCAAGCTGGGTGCGGGTCCGTTTCTGAGGAGTGTGGGTGGGTGAGGGGTGCTGACCCATGCATTACTTATGCTCAGTGGTGGGCGGAGCTTTAACATTAACAATACTTGCTTATAGCACACGCTTGTGTGGAGTGAAAAGGGGCTTGTCTCAGAGCTAGATTTGCATAGGGATGAGATTAGTCTCTCCTCAGGGACCAGGGCTCTTTGTGACGGTATTAAGTTGCGGTGTAGTTAGTGATTATTAACGGCTGTGCAGATCTCAGAACCTGGTTCTTGACTCCAGGGACCAGGAGGAAAGAATCCTTCCCGGGGCTTGGTTCTCCTCAGCCGGGCTGTCTCTGAATCCTTGATCTAATTAGCGCTCAAACACATTTGGTTTTGCAGTTTTACACTCACATGTCGAGCACTAACTCACGTCATAGCTTTCACACATCGCAAGACTTTCAGTGCCCTTACAAAGCACAAACACTGACTCAGCCTACGCTTGCTCACACTGACGCTTGTTTTTCTCACAGTTTTCTCAAGGGCCCTGTCCAAAGAAATGTCTCTGAAATGCTTCTATAGTGTACTTAGGCAATATAAATATACTGTTGCAATCAAAATGATTCAACCCCCACTGCAAAAAAAAAAAGGTTTATCAGGAAATTCTACAAATATTTTGCTGTTTGCAGTAAACAAATCCATCAAGAGCAGCAAGGGATGTCTCCAAATCAACACAAAAAAATGCCACTTTTAATGACTACTGCAGTCTCAGAAGTTTTCTACTGGATCCAAGTCAGGGCAGCTGTGATGGCCACTCCAGTAGGTCCAATGACGCTCAAGTTTCAGCTTCCTCTCAGCAGACATGGTGTTTCCTCCAAAGATTTCCTGATACTTGATTGAATCCATCTTGCCCTCCACACTAGAGCCCCAGAGCATTATCAAGCCACCGCCATGCTTTACTGTCAACACTGTCGACAGGGTATTCTTCTGAACATATGCTTTCTTCCTCTTCCATATTCATAGGCTGGAAACGTTTCTGGTTTGTTTCACCACTCCACTGGACAGAATCCAGAATATGGTTTTGTGCATAGTGAAGCTGGATTTGAGTGCTTTTGGATCAGTAGAGATGTATGTATTGGAGTTTGAGCATAGAAAACTTCAGCATTTTGTAGGCGCCTACTCAAGGGAGTGAGGTTTATAATACGGGGGACATTTTCCTCCCCAAAGCCCACCCCAAACCCAAAATATTAGCTAGCCTTGCACTCACTCAAAGATTTTTGACCAGGTACAGGAATGAGTGAGTGGTGGCTTTATAACTATCTTACCAACATTTACCACACACTCACTGTTTTCTATTGTAATGTTTTAATTTGGAAATGTTAAAATATTGCTTTTTATTTAGGGGTTTTTCTAAGAAAACCTTTGCCATATTAGTGCACAATTTTATGTTGAGATGTAAAAAGTTTCTATTAAAAAAAAAGCTGAACAAAAAGTTTCTGTATGTTGTCATTAAGAATCCTTAGGAAAGAAAATCGGAATCGGCCAAAATCGGAATCGGCCAGTCTTTTTTTTTTTTAAATCAGAAATTGCCCAAAAACATTCCAATCTGTGCATTTCTACTAAATACAGTCAGTTAGTTTGTCAGCTGGTGTGTTAGTGTTGTGGAGAGCATTAATTTGGTCCTGTATGAGTGTGTGCTCCACACTCGACACCTCTCCTCGCTGAGAGAGGGCTTGCATTTTTCGTGTTGAAATCAGAACAGACGTGAAAAGTGCTGTTGATGTTGCTCTAGGTCAGGAGTGAAGGACACTGTGGAGGTTAGAGATTACTCTGCCTTAGAACCTCTGAACGTCATTAGATCATGATCACAAACACAAACAGATGTCCAGAAAGTAAATATGTCCCAGTACTGTGTATGACAGTATGACAACTCTATGGCTGGGTTGAGACGAATGAAGAAGCCATGTATTTGAAATTAAATACTGCAGAGATTTTTTTTTCGTATTCGTTTGCCACCTCTAAATCTGAATGAGAGTCAGTGTCATGAGAGCTTGTTTTTAAGCCTGATTTGGTCACACAGATCCATAGTACTGGGGTTATAGGTTCAGTCCCTGTCTGTAAGAAGTTTGTTGTGTTCTCCCTGCATCTGCATAGGTTTCCTCCGGGTGCTCCAGCTTACTCCCAGAGTAATAGATCAGTTGGCTCTGGGAAACTGCCCATAGGTGTGAGAGTATGAGCAATTGCATGAGTGTGTACTGCCCTTGAATGGGGGTTGCTATGGTGTCCAAGATAACTGCTGAAGCATTGCTATTTATCTACTGTGGTATCCCGGGTTGTTGCTAAGCTGTTGCTAGGTCATTGCTATACTATCCAAGGTCGTTGCTAAGCTGTTGCTACTGTATTCCAGGGTGATGCTAGGGATATGCTATGTAATCCCAAGTGGTTGCTAAGGTGTTGCTAATTGGTTGACACTTGAATGGAAACGTCTAAAGCAAGGGTCACAATTGGTTTTGAACAGAGTTTGTTTGAAGCGGTGTGACTTTTCTAGTCATGACGGTTCTGGTTTGGCGCTCCAGGAAACTCACAGACTAATCACATGCATTTCTGCATATCACACGTGAGGTTACTCAGCCAATCAGATCTGTGCATTGTGATGAGCGCTGTGACTCAAATGAGTGACACACACAGGGCAGGGCTCCAGACACCGCCGTCCTGGGGCCGGTAAAAACAGCCCAAGAGACGTGATAAAACTCTTTTGGGACACTTTCAGGACGTCAGTGTCGTGTGAGGTAAAACCAGAAACCTTAAAGAGAAGGGAACGATTCCTGGTAAAATTCTCATAATGCCGAACATGGATTCTGTTAACGGATAAAGTCCCGCCCTCAAGCAATAAAAGCCAATCAGATTGCTGGTTATGGGAAAGCAGTAAACTCAACTGCAACTACCAAAGTCTTTTTGGACTTTTTTTTTTTATTTAAATTGAATTAAACCTTTATTAATTTAAATTTGATTTTTTTATTATTGTTTTATTTGTACATTTTAATTGAAATGTGAAAATGACACTATTTATAGTATTTGTTATTTATAATAGTTATAAATCCTGATGAAATATGCTGAAATGTAATTGAAAGTGTGATTTGATTTTTACATTCAGTTGTTAACTACATAAAATGATGCTATAACTGTAAGACTATTTTAACATAAAGGATAAGACACTGATCACAATGCAAGCTATACATTATGTTCCAGACATTGGCTTGGGAAATGTTTCTCTAACAGGGCCTTAGTGAATTTTAATGAATTATCCCTGCTCTAAATGTTTTGGTGATGTCGTGCTGTTTGAACCGTAAATGTCAAAAAAACAACACCGCTGTGATAATTTCTAATAGTACATTCATGAGATTTCTAATAGCATGTTGTCTCAGAAATCAGACACACACACACACACACACATACACACTGAAATAAACAACCTCAATAATATAAGCATTGCCAGAGGGCAAGGAAAGGCCACGTTTGCCGTAAAGTGTCCATGATTTGTTTGACTGATTATAAATGCAAGGTATAAGAGTTCAAAGAGCAATTTTTAAAATGAGAGCAATCTTTACTAAACAGGATGCAGGGCAAATCTTTTATAGTTGTACCCCTGTAAACAACCTCCTGGAACATTCTGTTTCAGTTCACAGCGTGGCGCAGCTGCTGAAGCCCTGTCTCAACATTTTTAACTCGACAAGGTAAATGCAGTGTGTTGTTCTGAGTGAAAAATCATTTCACTGTACAATTTTAAAACTGCCCATGAAGATGGTGTTTTTATGTACAGCACATGTGTGGAAATCACAAGCTTTAGCCGAGCGTGGTCAGTGATTCAAGGGTACAATGTGAGGTGTCTCCAAAGAAACATATTTCTAAAAACATACTATATATCTGGCTTTAGAGCACAGAACACACTACAGTGACCTATAGGAACTCTAAAGTAGCTATAAATAAATACGCCACCAACTAACATCATATGTTACTGGTGAATAGCTATCATTATTAGAGTGTTCTTCAGTTACGGTCACAAAACTCAGTTGAAAAATGAAACACCTGTATGATAATGCTAATTTTTGATAGCGCATATATGAGAGTTCTAAGAGTATGTTAGCATTAACTAAACTAACACTGCTACATGTGAACATTGGTTAACATGTTTGTAACGTGCTGTTTTGTGTTCTGTTTTGTATTGTTTCTGTTCTGTGCTCCCCTTGTCATGTGACTGTTTCCCCCTGCCTTGTCTGCTTCCTGCTTGTTCCCTGATCATGTGACACCCTTCCCTTGTGTTTCTAGTGTCACGTGTCTTAGTGTCCAAGTGTTTCTTGTTTGTGTTGACTATATACAGTGTTTTCTGTTTGTGGGTCATTGTATGTATGTTTGGTTGATGTTCATGGTACTTAGCCTTGTTCTATGTTTAGCCTTGTTCTGTTTAATGCTTAGCCATGTTTAGTGTTTAGCTTTGTTTAATGGTTAGTGTTTAGCCCTTGTGTTTAGTGTCCCTCTGCCTAGTTTCCTTTTAGTTATTGCAATAAAGCCTCCTGCATATACCTCCATCCCTTACTCCTTGACCACTCCTACACACCCCCATTATTACAATGGTCATTTAAAACATTTTAAAATACATAAAACACTTTATTAGAAGTGTTAAACATACAGGGATTAGACAATGAAACTGAAACACCTGTCATTGTAGTGTGGAAGGTTTCATAGCTAAATTGGAGCAGCCTGATGACCAGTAAGACCATGTGCATCCAATGGTTCAAACATCGTGTCCTGAAGGCGGTGCCGTGTATCAGGACGATAATGCACCAATACACACAGCAAGACTGGTGAAAGATTGGTTTGATGAACATGAAAGTGAAGGTGAACATCTCCCATGGCCTGCACAGTCACCAGATCTAAATATTATTGAGCCACTTTGGGGTGTTTTGGAGGAGCGAGTCAGGACACGTTTTCCTCCACCAGCATCACGTAGTGACCTGGCCACTATCCTGCAAGAAGAATGGCTTAAAATCCCTCTGACCACTGTGCAGGACTTGCATATGTCATTCCCAAGATGAACTGACGCTGTATTGGCCGCAAAAGGAGGCCCTACACCATACTAATAAATTATTGTGGTCTAAAACCAGGTGTTTCACTTTCATTGTCCAACCCCTGTAAGTTAGAACACATTGAAATATAAGCTGTAACATTAATTGTACACGGCAAAACCGCTTTGAGATAGCAATGCCATTGGTTTTCTCCAAACCAAGCGGAGCGCAAAGCTGCGATGTGCAGAACACTTCATGTGAAAGCCCCCTAACTCTCTCAATAAAGATCATCCACTGTATCCATTCCTAACATTTAAAGGATCATAATATTTATTTATATATATATATATATTTTTTTATCACCTTTTGTTTTTTGCCCCATCCAATCTGCCACATGGAAGCAACATGGAGGAGAACCAAAACACAGAGTTCGTACCAAAGAAAAATGCTATAATGAGGGACGTGTGTTGCCTTTAGCGAACACAACATCTGAACATAAAGTGGTCAAATGTAAACACTGAGAAAAAACAGCTTAAGTGTGACATGCTCCCAGCAACAGTAGAAAAAAAAATCCCAGCTTTAATACTTAAGCATGTTTACACTACGAGCCTCATCAGTGAACTGTGAGGACAAAAAACAAAAATAAAATGTTTTATTAATCGTAATCAAGGTAAAATGTTCATTTAATCGTGATATTGATTTGCGGTCATATCGCCCAGCACTAATGTATATTTGATCCTTGTTAGATTTTGACTAAAGCAGGTCACAGAGCAATGCATATAAAATATTTCATCTTTTACCACTATTTTCCATACAAATAAAATTACTTTTTCATGAAACATTCCTAAAAGTATTGCCTCTTAAGACACTGAAGTCTCCTCTAGCTGCAATTCTACAGCAATTAAATTGGCAGAAGCAGTGTAACACCTCAGTATGTGTGTGTGTGTGTGTGTGTGTGTGTGTGTGTGTGTGTGTGTGTGTGTCTTGTGGGCATCCTAAAAGGCCTGAGTGTGATTGTTCTGCATTGTGATTAGAGGTTCAGCTCTTTGATTTTTTTTGCAGTAGAGGACTTTTAAAAGCCTGCAGCACGTATCATCCGGTGCTTCTCCCAGAGGACCATCCAAACTGCAGCCTCAGCAAGCCACAGATCCGGCTGTGTCTCTAACTTAACCTCACAAACATACACGCACACACAGTACAATAAATCATATACAGTCAATGGAAATACTATCCGTATTCATACAGAGCACAAAGAAAGCATGCGCATACACACGTACACATATTTAAAACCATACTGAAACTCCATATTAGGGTCCTATTTCATCTGATTAAATCAAACTCTCCAGCTCTGCTCTTGATTGATATGTGGCATCTATATTTTTTACGCTTATGAAATACTCCCTTTAAAAAGTTAAAAATAAATCGCAAGTATACTTTATGTAATATTATATTAATATTACATAATATACATTATAATATAAATACATAATAATACGCTACTATTAGTGTAGTAGTAGTGTCACTATTACACTTCTTTTGTTTATAAAATATACTTTACGTGTAAGAGTAGTAAACTTTGAGAACGTAGTTTGTTTACATCTTTTATTTTGTACTGCAACTACACGAAAAGTAACTAGTTTATATTTATACACTGTCCCGCTTATAATTGCAAATGACAGTCTGTTACAATACTCTCAAACCCAACCTGGTGTCAGGCCATTCATAAACTGTGTAGGAAGAGAACTGAATATCTGGCAACCCTGAATGAAAAAGCAGCCTTAGAACTTTCCCTGACCTTAACCCTAAACTTAAACCATACTCTAAACCTAACTAAATCTAACTTTAAACCTAAACCTAACCTGCAGAGCCTAGAACATAAGAAAAGCTGTGTTTTGGATTTTTATCGGAACGTCTACGTTTGCGGCTAAGTGCAGTTCCCTCTGGTTGTTTACATTTCAATGCTAGGCGTAGTTTAAGGTGGAATGGTGTGTTCTACAGCCCTCATTCTCTAGCAGTCACAATCACAGTTTGTCCTTAACACACACAAAAAACAGCTGAGGAAAATATGCCATAATTAAATCAACCATGTTCCACATATCCATTCAAAAAGCTCCACTAAAATAGGTAGGCCTTATACTACTGCTCTCAACACAGAACATACACACACAAACATGCCCACACATGCAGTGACCCTCTCTCTCTCTCTCTGTGTGTGTGTGTGTGTGTGTGTGTGTGTGTGTGTGATGCTGAGTCTCTCCAGCACAGCAGTGATCGGAAAGCAAAGAGAGATCATAGAGAGAGAGAGAGAGAGAGAGAGAGAGAGAGAGAGAGAGAGAGAGAGAGCGCAGAAATAAAGACATTCACAGGAAAGGAACAAGGAGCAACATGAAGGCCAGTGTGAGATGAACCCTGAGAGACAGTGTAACACTGGTGAACTCTGAACAGGAGGGAATCTCACTGGGTTGTACCAACGGCGAACAGGGAACACCTGCACTGCTTGAGAAAGAACAGACTAGCGACCGAAGATCCCATGCCTTGTGAGATCTCAGAATTCACCACGATTCAGTGTCATGACTTTGTTATGATTCAGAATCTTTTATAAAAATACACAGAAAACAATGAACCAATTCACTTCAAACAAGGGATGCACCGATCTGATATTAGGATCGGATATCGGTCCCAATGTTAACAAAATTAGCTGGATCGGGTATTGGGTAAATGTTAACAATGTCTTATTACTCATTGTATTTGACCAAGTTATTTGTTTCTTCTCAGGTTCAGCTGCTAGACGTTATTTTGGATTTCTGTTTACACCAAATATTTAAAAATATGATTGACTGTTCAACTGTTCATTTTAGAGACAATTAATTAGCATTTCAATATATTTATATCAGTGTGTTAATTTGTTATGTTTTGTTAATATTTTTGTTAGTAATGTTTTAGTCAATCCTCATGCCTTAAGTCTCTCCCGGACGGTGAGGTATATGGATTATTGGTTTATTAATTCAGCAATGGTATTGAATCAGTATGGGGTATTGACTGATATGCATAGTTTATGTATCAGTATCGTTATCGAATTGAAAAAGTCGGATCAGTGCATCACTACTTCAAACCACCACAGATGAATATTTAGCTCAAAGACATGGTGGACTTGGGCTCTTGAGTTGTGTAGCCGTCTAAGCGTTGGCCCCATTGTGTGTGATAAATAGATGACTAATAATAATTGGCAGTGGGGTTGTGTGTGTGTGTGTGTGTGGAGTGGGGGTTGGTGGACTACGAACGTAGAGCACACACCCGGTACATTCGATACTAACTGGCGGCAATGCTCAGCGTCACTTCATTTTCACGCATCTTAAGGTTTGATCAAGCCGCCGTGATCTGTGACTCCTGAGGGTTACACGCACATTAGAACCATTTTTTACCATTACATTCATCCTTTTTAGTTTCTTTGAGAAAAAACTACTGGTAATCCATCATTAGCACAAAGGACCCATCACAAAATACAGGGGGCCCTCGACTTACGATGTTGATCTGTTCCTAAGTCGCGTCGTAAACCGATTTTCGGTGTAAGTCGGAACATACATACTGTACGTAAATAACATACTGTAAGCACTTATCGTATCCTAACACCTATCCTCCTCGGTCTCGAGCCGCGTAACCGTGTATTCTTCCGCCGCGCACACCAAACACGAAGTTCACGTTACAACGTTTACGACGCAAAACTACTTAAGTCAAAACCAGGCTTTATACAGAAAATGGGAGATGTGTCGTAACCACGAAACATCGTAACTCGGGACTGACGTAACCCGAAGACCTCCTGTACTTTTATATTAGGTGTACAAATAAGTGGGTTTTTTTTTAATAGGGTTTATGCATGACGCATAATTGTAATAAAATTTCAAAGATTCATCTGCTTTGTCATCATTTTACGGTAACCTTTGCGTAGTATTAAAAATTCCAACTGTAATATTTAAATAAATAAATAATACAATTAAGTATAAATGCACTACATTCACGCTACGCTAACATTGAAATCACCATCTATAAATCATCTAAACCAAAAACTCACAAACGTACTTTTGAATGCTATATTGAATGCCCAATAAATTCTTCTAGCTTGCCATTTTCAAACTACTTTTTAGGTTATTTTTTGTTGAACAAAAAAGGCAACTGTCATTTTTAATACTACGCGATGTGTACAGAGCCTAACCGGAATCACTGGGGGCAAGGTGAGAACACGCCCTGGAGGGGGCGCCAGTATTTTACAGGGCGACACACATTCACATATTCAGTCACACACTCACACTTATGGACATTTTTGAGTCGCCAATCCACCTACCAACATGTGTTTTTGGACTGTGGAAGGAATCTGGGGCACCTGGAGAAAACCCATGCAGATATGGAGAGAACACACCAAACTCCTCACAGACAGTCACCGAGGACCCTGGGGCTGTGTGACAGAAACACTCCCTGCCGCGCCATCATTAATAGAAGTTTTCTTTATTCATGTAGTGAATGTCATGGTAAATATAATGAATGAAGATGACCAGGAGATGTATTTCAACTCTTAGCATCTGTCAGTGATGATAACTATGTAGTGAAAATCAGATAGAGCCTGAAGAGAAACAAAATATAAGAAATAGCTTTGAGCAGTATATAGGCCGTCCCTAAATCTCTCATTTCACTCTCCTCTCTCCTTCACCGTCTGAAAGCACGCTTTTTTCCTCCACCCAGACTCAAGGGTGCATGAAGGACGAGTGGTTTCAACTCCCTCTTTACACTCTTCTCTCACCATCTCTCCATCCAGCACTCCACCCACCCTCTTTCCATCTTTCCTTCCTCCCATTTTCATTACGCACCCAGTAAATCACTTTTCTCCTTCACCATGACCCAAGCCCAGGCAGAGAGACTGAGACGGTGAGGACAAATGTACGACTCCAATCAATTACTAAAGGTCATGTGAATAAGGGACTGGTTATTGGCCGGTTCCTTTGACCAGTAACCTGCCTTCATTAGTCCGTGATTAATTGTACACAGGTAAGATTGAAATCAAGGACACAATCCATCACAATATCATTGATAACTTGAAGAGGTTCTGTTCTGAAGCCATGCTCTGAGAGATACGAACAGTAGTGGACAGTGGTTTTGCCGTTTTATTTATAATTTTGAGGTTAATTTTATCATAACCAATATACATGCATATACAATAATGTATAAATCTCATTTAATTTTTAAAGCAAGCGTCTTGAAATAGGGGTGGCACGGTGGTGCAGCAGGTAGTGTCGCAGTCACACAGCTCCAGGGGCCTGGAGGTTGTGGGTTCGATTCCCGCTCAGGGTGACTGTTTGTGAGGAGTTGGTGTGTTCTCCCTGTGTCAGCGTGGGTTTCCTCCGGGTGCTCTGGTTTCCTCCCACAGCCCAAAAACGCACGTTGGTAGGTGGATTGGCGACTCAAAAGTGTCCGTAGGTGTGAGTGTGTGAGTGAATGTGTGAATGTGTGTGTGTTGCCCTGTGAAGGACTGGCGCCCCCTCCAGGGTGTATTCCTGCCTTGCGCCCAATGATTCCCGGTAGGCTCTGGACCCACCGCGACCATGAACTGGATAAGGGTTACAGATAATGAATGAATGAATGAATGAATGTCTTGAAATGTTAACCTGTGGGATCCTGTCCAATCTGGCAACCCTGGTTGCTACCATAATCTAAACAAAGGGAAGAGCATCTTTGTAGCTTTGGACAACACTGTGCCCAATCCAGTACCTCTGGGAGAGGTGGAGTAGTGGCTGAGATACAGAACAGAAGACCCAACATCATCATTAGGGATTTATTTTATTTTTTTGGGCTGATACAATAACCGATAATTAGCACTTTGGAGTAGCCAATGCTGATATTAATAACCAATAATTATCTTCTTGTACCTAAAGCAAATTC
Organism: Hoplias malabaricus; assembly: GCF_029633855.1. Taxonomy (NCBI): domain Eukaryota; kingdom Metazoa; phylum Chordata; class Actinopteri; order Characiformes; family Erythrinidae; genus Hoplias; species Hoplias malabaricus. The sequence goes on from NC_089800.1 coordinate 8,177,152, forward strand.
ACATTGGATTAAAGCAAAACAAATGATTTTATCATGAGTTTTCTTCAGTATTTGTACATTTTTTTACTTTTGAATTTTATCTTTTAAATATATTAGTTGTAGTTCATGAGTATCACATGAATGGTTTCTAGAGGGGCGTTAATTAGTGCAGCACAGGGTTTGTTTTGGAGAGTGAGGGAAAGAGCAATATAAAGCATCTCCAAGCGAGGGAGAGTGAGTGTGTTTGAGCGAGTGTTTGTAATCGTTTTTCATTGTGTTTCAGTAATAAATTCAGAAACTGAATGACACAGGGCTCCTGCACTGTGATGTCTGAGAGTACCTTTCTGTCATTTAACCTGCTGTGTGTGTGTGTAGTGAGCTTTGCTGATACTTTATTTTATTTTAGCTTTCACCCTTAAAACCAACAATGAAATGAAAATTCATCATAGTGAAAGAAGAAATTTAATCTCAAAAACTATTCTCCGCAGAACTGTCAAAAATGTCCACAGAAAAGAGGTAGTTGTGTAGTTACAGGTACAGTTGTGTAGTTAGTGTACTGTAGTTAGTGTACTGTAGTTACAGTGCGTAGTACAAAAAAGGCACCAAGTTATCAGTGTAATATCAGCTAAAATTCCAATATCAGACCAATAACAACAACTAAAAAAATCCACATATCTGCAAATAATATATCAGCTATTGATATATTGTGCATCGCTGATCATTACCCCACTTTACTGATAAATTTGAGGTTGAATGCCAACAAATGCTGACAGAAATGTTCCATCTTCTAGTGTAAAACCTCCCAAAATCATAGAGAGAGATAGAGTCTGATTCTGAAAACGTTTTGGCAGATTTTATTTGTACCTTATCTATAAATCCATTTAGATTTGTACAGTGTTAAGAAAAGCTTTTTTTTTGGTGTAAAACATTTCAACTCAAAAGGAGAGTTTCATGGTTTTGCTGTGACAGTGATGTGTTAATCTCAATGGGTGTATCATTATGAGAGAGAGAGAGAGAGAGAGAGAGAGAGAGTGTGTGTGTGTGTGTGTGTATAAAGGATCAAAAGTATAGAGGCATTAATGAGAACATCTAAAGGCTGTAACAAAGGCAAGGCTGATAGAGATTCAGTTTCAGTATAATTATCCACACCAGATTGAATTTGACTCCTGAATCTCACGACATATTGAAGGTCAGGGATAATCCCGGCTGATTGTCCAGTGTCTAATGCCGTGCTGCTGCTTATGTTCCTTTACTGCAAGCCCAGGCAAAAACTATGGGGTCACCACTACACTCGGCAGATGCTCTTCTAGCTTTATTCCTTCACAGCTAACAAACAAGCCAAAAATATGACACACAACCATTTTTATTTAGTAGGTTTTTTTAATTACTGTAAAATAACGGAATATTTATCCAGATATAGTACATTTTTAAAAATGGAATTCCTCAATGTTGAGAGAAAAAAAAAGAATTATCAATCATGAAAACCTCAAAATTCAAGCTGATTCCATTCATTCATTCATTGTCTGTAACCCTTATCCAGTCCAGGGTCACGGTGGGTCCGAAGCCTACCCGGAATCACTGGGCGCACATAGTGGGGTGACACACACTCACACATTCACTCTCACCTGTGAACAATTTTGAGTTGCCAATCCACCTACCAACGTGTTTTTTTGGCCCATGGGAAGAAACCGAAGCACACACCAAACTCCTCACAGACAGTCACCCGGAGCGGGGTTCAAACCCACAACCTCCAGGACCCTGGAGCTGTGTAACAGAGACACTCCCTGCTGCGCCATTGTGCTGCCCAAGCTGATTCCACACTTCTCAAATAGCAGAGTGGACAGATTATAATGGAATCTCTTCATAGATTTTCAATTAGACTGAGATCTGAACTGTTGCTGGCCATGTCACTGTGTTGATATTCCTTTCCTGAAGAAAAGCTTCATCGTATTTGCTCTGTGGCTAGATGCAGTATTCATGCAAGATATCACCAACCCCATTTTCTATTCTCTCTAACAAGTAATGTGTTCAACATTTCAATTAGACCTAGGTGTTTCCAGAAATGTGGACAGGAAAATGGAAATACCAGATAGTTTTTCTAGTAAAGTGGGTAGTGTATGTATATTAACTTATACAACACACTTGCCAAAAGAGAGTAAGTGAACCCAGCATGAGATGAAACAGAGTCTGCATAATGTCCCCACACTGTTCCACTCTTTCAAAAGGGTGGCAAGTATGTAATTCCTGAAATGCAATAAACACAACCCGGTCTCACACCTATTTGTGATATAGTCACATAAATAGGGGACTGCAATTCGTGTCATAGTCGCATATTTTTTACATTTTATGCAACAATAACACAATCATAAGTGTATGGGCAATTACCATAGAAACCGTCATATCAGTGCCCCGGGTTATGCAACAGTAACACAACAACTGCTCCTCATTAAGGCATCATTACCATCCGTTAATACCATTTTAATACCATCTTATTTTTATTTATGGATAATATAACCTTACTAATTCATTATTTGCCCCCTCCAGGGTGTGTTCCCGCCTTGCGCCCAATGATTCCAGGTAGGCTCTGGACCCACCGTGACCCTGAATTGGACAAGCGGTTACAGATAATGAATGAATGAATGAATAATTCATTACTTACTAAAATATCGAAGCAATAACGGCTAGAGAAATGTCCTTTTCAGTAGTAACCTTTTGAAAATTTGTCAAAATGACATTAAGTGAAAGAAATATTCTCGTTAGAGTTAAAGCTAAAGTAGGACACCAATAATAAGCTTTGCTTTGGAGAAATATAATAAAATACGGTATGACTTTGTTGGAATAAGAACCTATGTTATGTAATTCATATTATTCCTTTGTCTTTGTTATGAGTACTGACGCCTGTAATGAGGAAAAGTTTTCGTGTCACTGTCGCATAGTGTTTCTATGGTAATTACCCATACACTTATGATTGTGATATTGTTGCATAAAATGTTGAAAATATGCGACTATGTCATGAACTGCAGTCTCCTATATATGTGACTTTATCACGAATAGATGTGAGACCGGGTTGATAAACAGCACTGGATTCGGGTACTTCAGAAACAGTTCTAGTTTTCAACCAAATCTAACTGAATAGCATACATGCTAAAGTCTAACTTTCTCAAATTAGGCTCTCAAACTCATCTACATTCATTTTCTTTCCTCACCATGTCTATTACTTCACCCAATTAGAGTAAAACTGGTCAAAGTAAGAATAAAATATTACCTGGCCCTTAGCTATAACATTAATTCTACCCTGTTTTTAAAAAGGCTTGTTTTTCTTCCTAGTCGTGGGAAGAAAAACAAGCCTTTTTTAAAACAGGGTAGAATTAATGTTATGACAGTTCTGCGGAGAATAGTTTTTGAGATTAAATTTCTTCTCTGGTACAACTTATTGTACTTGAAATGGATTAAAAGCTACCTAATTAAGCCTGCTAAATTGCTGTTGCAATAACTCAAGTTACAGCTAAGCTTATTTGTTAGCACCTGCTAAGTGCTAATAGCTTCAGGGAAAGTATGCTTTAGTGAGAAAATGGCTGTGGTAAAACAACTGTTAGCTGTATTAGCATTTTATTATCAGTAATTAGAAAGTTATCCCATTGTCTCACCAGTCAATTATTTAATAAAAAGGCAGATATTTTACTGGCAGTTTTTACTTCTCTTAACACTACTGATATATTCCAAAAACACTTTTTTGTGTTTGGGATGTGTTCTGAACACCACCGCTTAACTTTGCACAGCGCAAAATTCAAATTTACTTGTACATTTTTCATATTCAAATGTGCTTAAGGAAACAAAACAATAAAAATTTCCAAATGAATAATAATTCTTTAACTCATCAGTCCAGTTACCTCCCTCATTGCACACATACACACACACACACACACACATCGTCATAACATGACCCCTCTACAGTTTAATGAATTTAAACCTGCAAATGCAATGCAACAATCCTGAATGTTTGCACATTTAATGGGAGAATAATCAGTTTGCGACTGTTTGTTTGTTTGTGTGTGTGTGTGTGTGTGTGTGTTGTGGGATTGAGAATGAGCAAAGGGTAGAGAGACAAGCAGAGAGATAAGTAAAGAGGAAGAGAGAAAAAGAAAGTGAGAGAGGAAAAGGAGAGGAGAAAGAAAGCAGAGAGAGAGAGAGAGAGAGAGAGAGAGAGATTCTGTCAGGAATAGATGTTTTTTTTTTACCAGCCCACGTAAAAATGAGACATAAAAACCCTGTATCAATATTCAGTATCACTGTGTCTGAAACTTCACACAGAACCACCCACAGCCCGATGGCTTTTCACTGAGGAAATCAACACATAGAGCTGTGTGAGGCATAAAGAAAAAATATGACACTCCAGATTCTCTTGGAAACATCTATGAAGGCCACTGTGACTATACTTTTCTGTCATAGACACAAAGCCAGTTTCTATTACTTCAGAAAATATACCATAACTTAAGTGGGAAATCCACCAATTATTCAAAATAGCCTTATAACTAAATGGTCAAAATATAAACAAAGACTTTCCGACTTGATATTACAATGCTTAGATTCAGAGAAAAAAGGAACAGTTAACAGTGGTATTGATAGTAACCAGACGTCTGAACATGAAATAATACCTAATAAAAGCTAGCTCACAATATGTTATGAAATAAAATGGTGAGGAATATGCTCTCTGCCTTACACTTTAGAATAAACATCAGATATCATAAAAAATGCATAATTGATACATAATTGATATTACTGATTTTTTTATTATTATAAGGTGCACTGAGTCTCTTGGCCTATAGGAAAGGCTTCTTTGTGCATTATGTATTCAAAACTACAGCTGTCTACAACCCCCTGCGTGGCCAATATTGGCCCCCCATCACACTTCCTCTAGGTTGTTCACTCCGTTGTCATGGAGACACAGGATGATTGAAAAGCAGAAAACCCCAATTGTGCCGACCCCCTTTAATCTAACGACCTCCGTCCATTATTCACAGTACACACAAGGCGGGGGGCAGGGGGCAGAGGAAGGCATATGTGTTGGATGGGGCATTGTGAGGGGGTGAATTTCTGTGATAAATAGGTTCTGAGCAAAAAGCTGACTATGCGGTTAAGTTAATTGTGTGATGTGGTTGTGTCACTGTGTGAAAAATGTCTTATGTATTAATAAACGCTTGTTAGCAATTGTAATAAAATTGCAATAAAATGCAAAAACAGACTAAAAATGAATGGTCAGATGTTTGTAAATATTTGAAACTAACAGTTTGGTATCTGATATCACAAAACAGACATGAGATAAAATGAGATTTTTCCCCCTCTGTGACAAAATGCATTCAGAAGCACACCTCAAAAAACAAGAGAGAAAGCCATTGGTCATTCAGAACAAAGTAGGTCTCTCAGCAGGGGGTAAAGACAAAGCCAAATTTCTCATTTCCCTCAACACTCACACATAACACTAAAGGGAGAACACAGCTAAGTAAGAAAACAACCCACAGAGAGCAAGACAGATAAACAAATGGAGTGGAGTTTTGGCCTCGCCCAGAATGATCAATTAGCAATGTCAGTAGACCAGCCAAAGCCGAGCAGTTCCAAGCCTCAGACTAAAACCAAACATAATTGCTCAAAGCCAATGTGTGAAAAGAGCAAAAACTGTGGCGTTCAAAAGCTAGCACTAAGTGTCAAAAGCATGCGCTCTGTCATAATTCTGGGAAATCTGTTCCGCCATGTAAGTTCACATGACTCACGAAACAACACCTGGAACATTTCCCGGTGATTAACTGAGGGAAATTTTCTGTCACAAACAGACTGTGTAATTGAATATGCACCATGTCACTTTAAAAAAAGCAGCATGCTAGCATAAAAACACAGAGCATGCTAATGCTTGGCTAAAGTCATAACAGAAATTCGGTCCACTTGACGGCAAACAGTGCCTGGCTCTGTTTTCTTTGAATGCGGAAACACTTAAAAACCTCTAAACTAAATTTTACAGAAACATTTGAACATTTGCAGTGTTATAAATTTCCGCTTCACTTTTGTGGACAAGGCTATCTGTGAGAAGACAAAAATGCTAGTGTCATACACAATATAGAATGTTAACTAAAATTAAGAGAACAATGTAAATGTCCAGGCAACGTTTTGAGTATTTATTGATTTTTAAACAAAGATCAGACAAATCTTTGAATACTTCAGTGATCTTAACACACCTTATTAAGTGCAATTAATCCATGATTCATTTTAGAGTTTTCTGAAGACATTCACATGATTTTATGTCCTGAGCCCAACCACTTCCAGAATAAAAAGTAAATTAAAGTTACATTTTCAGGGCATGTTGCTAATGAGATTAAATACGAGATAATCCAAATAAATTTGGGAAATTTAATAGAAAATATGTGAAAATACAGAACTACTGAAATACTGTGAGAAGCAAAATATGAAACAATCTTCTAAGACTGAACTTTAGAGATGAACAGTTAAAGAACATGAACATCAAATACAGAAAAAAAGTAATATCTTATTTAGTTGAGGCTTCTATAAATAATATAATATTTGTATTTTTTGTGGCTTTTGTTCCTGCAAACACTGCAAAAGGAATCAATTTCTGGAAATTAGATAAACTAACATTTATCTGACTTTTGAACTGACATTTTATTGCATTTATTTGTTTATGGTTTGGCTCCAGTGTCAACCAGAAGATGTTGGGTTCTGGTCCCTCAAGGTTTTTTTCCTGTTGTTCTCAGGTAGCTTTTATTAAAAAAACAAAACAAAAAAAACAAGCACATCTTTGTCATTAGGCCTGCAATAGCTTATCTCAGATATAATGCTTCACTATTAGCACTGATATTAGCAATGACAGAACATTGCAAATGGTAGAACAATTATCTGGCCCCGTATGACACACACACACACACACACACACACACACACAGATCACAAAGAGCCTTTCAAAGCCCTGAAGAGGAGTATGTATTAAATCCCATTGCTATTTTCTTCATGGTCATTATAAGAGAGGTTTAAACGAAGGAAGAGGACCTCCTGAAATATTCACCACACTGCATTAACAATTAGCCTACATGTTCCATTGTCTGTAGCAGACGTGCTAAGGAACTAACAAAGTCTGTTACTGCAGCAAGTTAGAGACACATTCCAGTGAAAACAGATGCAATGCTAGACATTAGCATGGCTAATGTCTGAAAATGTTCTTGCTGTACCCACTAGCTCCACTTAGTTCAATAGAAGTTCTAGAATTTCACTAAAGCAAAAAAAGCTTGTGCAACAGCAACACACAGAGAGAAGTGAAATATAATCAGTGGGAAAAATAGCAAAATGCCCCAGGAAACTAACTAGCATGTTATAGTAAATGACAGCAGAGCTAGCAGCTGTCTAGTTCATTCATTAATTCATTGTCTGAAACCACTTATCCAGTTCAGGGTTGCAGTGGGTCCGGAGCCTATCCGGAATCACAGGGCGCAAGATGGGAACACACCCTACAGGGGGCGCCAGTCCTTCACAGGGTAACACACACTCACACATTCCAGGGTTTCCCGCAGTGCTTTACAGTTACGGCGGCCGCATTGACAATGTCGTCCACTCCCCTCCCCCCACTCCCACAATTAATTTCATGCAATTTGTTCAGTTACTTATCAAGGCTTATGATTAATCAATCCATTGTAGAAAATGTGTTTATGGCGAGCTGTGTGCCATCTCTGAGTTTCCCCAAGGCTATGTGTACAGGAGGTCAAAGCTTGTGCAGCCCATGCTTGTAAACCATGTTTTGAATCATTGATTTGAATTTGTACTTGATTCATGAACCGATTCACTCAATAGACACGGGGAGCAATAGACACAGCTCCCTGTGGCACCTCTGCTTCCAGAGAAAAGCAATGGGAGACATGACTCTCTCTCAGCGGTTCTCGGCTCCCAGAGACGAAGCTGTAAGGATACACAGCTCTCTCTCTACGAAGGTCCTCTGCTCCCAGAGACTTAGCAACACAGTCAGTCCGCACATCAGTTCACACACATCAGAATGTGCAAACAGTGCTGCCAAAGACATGTTTGCTTCTTTTTATGTTTAATTTACTCCTTTTAATAAATTCCTGAACCAATATATCATAATTGATTGAGATATTCAGCTTTATTCAAAGAGTAAACACGTCTTATGAATGTATGACATGGGACCAAAGGCACAACTGGACCCGGAAATCGCAAAACGTCACGCATTGCATCACACTAAACAAGCAGATATTCATATTTCTGTACAGAGGGAAATTACATAATAATAATATCAACATAATCATCCCTTACTTTGCATTTCTGCTTAATCTATTTCAGAGCTGTGGTAGTAACAGGACAATCAAAGAATCCCAGGCATCTCTGTCTCCTGCAACATCTACCAGCTCACAGACCAGCAGAGAAATACAATCCCTCCAGCAGGTCCCGTGTCTACTCCAGGGCCTCTTTCCAGATGATAGTGCCTGGTATACCTCCAATGGTAGTTCAGTTACAGTAAGCATACCCAACAACCCACCAGAGAAAATTCATTCCAGCTTCTTGTACCCATAGCTATGATCATATGGGAGGGTGAGGACGTAGATCGACCAGTAAACTGTGAGCTTTGCTTTATGGCTCCTTCACCTCGATGCTCCTAACAGTCAGTCAAGAAACTTGAACTCCTTCACTTGGGGTAGGTTCTCAGCCCCTACCTTAAGGGAGCAAACCCTAACCCTAACCCTAACCATGGCCTCAGACTTGGAGGGTTTGATCTGCATACCAACTGTTTCACACTCTGTATGACAAACCGCTCAACTGCATGCTGGAGGCTTCTATATGAAGAAGCCAGAAGAACAACATCATCTGCAAATAGCAGAAATGCCATCTCTGAACCCCTGATGGAAACCCTCCTGTCCCACACTATGCCTTTCCAATCTGTTCATCAATACATTTGTGTCAACAATTTTCAAAAATGGCATCTGTGTTCCACACAGAAAATCAGTTACACCAGGAATTTCGAATATGTGCAGGTTACAGATTACAGAATGACAGCGACAAACCTCAGCTCAGCTATTTACTAAATATGAAAGTAGTAAACCCAAGAGTCTTATTGCAAAATCGAAAGAATAGTAGTTCATTAGAACAAATGAGTAGCTATTGGTAACATGTGAGCAACAGAGCCGTGATTCTTGTGTCATCATTCCCATGTGTTCATCCCTTCATAAATATGCAGATGCTGAGTCTTACAGTCTGTAGACTCACAGAGATGATTTCCCATCAGCCAAATGCAGTGATCGATAGAGTGGTCCGACAGGCCTATAGGCAGGGATCCTCTCTCTAGCCTTCAGCATAAATCTCCTGCCATTATTATCCAGCAGTCCATCAGCAGCTATAAAAACCTCTGAGGCCCTAGCCACATAACTCTTATCTTCCGCTCCTATTGCAATTCACAAGATATTGCGAATACGTAACAAGAGCATTTCTAACATGTTCTAACATGCAGTAAGCAGAACAGAATGATATACTCACTGGTTCAGTTCCATGTCCAGGAGGAAGGTCTGGCCGAAAGCTTTCACCTGGAAGGTGGTCTGGGCCAGATGGTTCTTCTGTAAAGGACACAAGATAAAGTGGAATATAAGTAAATTGTTTATATAATTCAGCAAAGGCACATGATCTGAAAATAAGCAGGAATTGTATGCATTCTTTATTTTCTATTAGAATTACCATAAACACTTCATTTCAAAATTTGCAGTAAACAACCTTAAACAGTTTCAATGGTCAATTGTTTTTAAATGCAAATTAATTTCAGCCATCAATACCTGCCATACACATAGGCTGATTTCTGTAACCTCTGAGTATGCTGCAGTTTTACAGCAACTCCTTCAGCAAACTGTAATTATGTTTTTCACTGCCTGAAATCTGGAAAGACTCCAGTTCATATTCACCTTCTCAGAACACTCTCTTAACCCACAGATAAGGCAAAACATACCAGAATGTTTAAAGGTAAGTTTGGTATTTTTGCTCCTGGGCTCCCCCTACAGTTGGAGAGTGTAATTCACTTTTATAACACTGTCCTGAAATCAAGTGTGAGGAGGGCAGTAGGGGGGGTCGTTTTCCTACCCTCCTCCCAAAGTTAATAGTTCTGTTTCTGCAGTGCTAACCCTGGACTAGCATCAACAGGGGCTCTGTATTTTCCCTATTACAGATCAGTGAAACATCACAATTATTTTGAAGCCATTTATTTGAAGATAAAAACAATACCTAATATTATTAACTAGTAAACGAGCTTATATGTTAGCATTAGCGGTTTATTTGCCAAAGAGATTTGGTTTTAAATACAAATATGGGTGAGTGCTTGGTGTTTCAGGAAGGGTCAGGTGGCCTAATTGGTTTGTATTCATTGCAGCTTCGCTCTGCTGCACAGGGCTGGTGGCAGTGGGACTGCGGTGCTGGTTAATTCAGCGCTCTCCCTGGGCCCATATGGCCACGGCGTTATAACAGTCCCCTAAGGGGAGGATGAATGCGTTCTACTCTCATCACATTGTTCTCATGCCTGTGAGTGTATGTGCGTGTGTGTGTGTGTGTGTGAGGAGAGATGAAAGGGGGGGGCCAATTCAAGAGTATGTGCCAGAGTGGAGTCCCAACCCTAATCTAACATTTCCCAAAGGAGTCACCGCGGCTACCCCCACCAAACCAGGCTCAGCAGGCCATCGGTAAAAACGAGGACGCTGGGTTAAAAAAAGAACCAGTGAAAGGAGGGAGAGGTAGATGGAGGCTGAGGTTGAGGGGGGCATCCTCCACACTTCACCCATGAATGACCCTCGAATGAAGTAAAAGCCCTGCCTCCTTTCAGCATACTTCTGCCCACGTGTCACAAGACACACCCTGACACTGGTCCATTGTCTTGTATACAAGTGTGACTGAATGTGTGTGTGTGTATGTGTGTGTAGGGTAAGTGCTACATTTTCACCAATGGCCTGGACGTATAAGTATGCATACATTTTGTGTTTTAACAAAAAAATTATGCATTTGTGTAATCTTCCACCAAATAGCAGTGACTTCGGCTATGCCTCTAAAAAAGATTTTATTTATTACATCACCAGGCACTAATCAATTGGGAAATGAGTCCCACAAAGCTTAGCGACCCTCTATAAATGGCTACAATCCAGAGCTTCTGCTCCTCGCTCCTTTGCTGAGATGTGATCTTAGATGTGGTTCATTCTCTTTTAGAGAAACAGGTCGTTCTAAACAGGGCTGATGATCTTTAGACAGGGGGGGACACTGCTGGGGTATTTCATCCTTGTTGTATTTTGACCAAAATAAGACCCCAGAACTGTGTTCATTTGTTCATGTTGTGTTCATGTGGAGATGTACATAAAGGCTCATAATGCTATGTTGAACAATTCTGTCTGAAATGTTTGTAATGTTAGAAAACAAACATGATTTTAGCTAAAACAGAATGTTGGCTATTAAAGATAATGTAGAAGGCTAAGGTGGAATTTGGGGCAAAAATGCCACTTTTTTTCTCACATATCGACTGCAAGCACATCAGACAGCATTATCTTACTTTAACAGACACACACACACACACACACATTCATGCCCACACTCTCAATCTCATTAAGACCCAAAGTGTTCAGAGAGGGGGAGGGAATAGCGGTGTAAGAGATTTTTCAGCACACGTTTCTGAGGCTGGCTGCTGCATCACTGCACATGTCGGTGTCCTTTGTAAACCTGCTGCAGTCCATCTTTGATGATCTGTCTGAGTTAAAGAAATGACAAAAATAGTAATCCAACAATTTCTCCTCCCTGCCTCATCTTTCGCATCGATCAAACTCTATAAATAAAACTCTGTTTGCTTTTCAGACAGATCTCCCTTTGAGGAGCCGTCAGCTGAGCTGCACACCAGGCTAAAAACAGACCCGCTTAGACAATAGCAGAGAGCAACGGATGATTTAAGGCCATTCTGGAGATGGGTCCTGAAAGCATTAGCAAAAGCATGTTCAATGTCTCAGCAAATGCTACCACTGCAGGCTGCTCTAACTGCTGAATCACAGGCCCATTAGGCTTCGGCGTGGTTGTCTAAAACACTGATACAGGCTGTTTGGACTGAGCTGGTATACAGACGGACAGTACATCAGTCGACAGAACGAGAACTTTTTTGTATTGATTGCTGCTCTGCATTCCACAAATTCTACATTAGCATTTTAGCTACTGGAAACTATAGTACATATCATAACCAGACTTCACATCTGACCCTTAATTATGCCTCAGGGAGCTAGATGCAGAGGAAATGTTAATCTTTTAATGTGTTTTTATCTTTGATTTCCTTCAGTTCTCCCAAATTTAATTATGTCTTCAACAAGGACCATTATGGAGGTCTGTTTCCATCCCACAAAATAATAGCAATTAAAAAAGGCACTTTTTTTTCCCCATATGTAAGTTGCTATCTCAACATTTCGAGATACTATCTCATTATTTTGAGATACTAAGTCAATATATTGAGATACTAAGTCAATATATTGAGATAGTATACTCTCTCAATATAGTGGTTTTATTTGTGATAATATCTCATTATTTTGAGACACTAAGTAAATATATATTGAGATACTATCTCATTGTTTTAAGATACTAAGTAAATATATATTGAGATACCAACTCACTATTTTAAGATACTAAGTAAATATATATTGAGATACTATCTCATTGTTTTAAGATACTAAGTAAATATATATTGAGATACCAACTCACTATTTTGAGATACTAAGTCAATATTTAAATTTAAAAGGATACATAAAATCTCATTAACACAATTTTCCTTAATACTTTTTTGTTAATTTTATAGTCTTTCAAAATAATGAGATAGTATCGTGAATAAAACGTGAAAAGAAAAATCCACAGTGCTGACACGGACGTGACACTAGGTAAGTAAACAAAAGTCACATGCACTGGGAGGGAATAAGCTGTGACATTATCACTCTCTAAGTACAGTGGAACCTCTACTAACGAACGCCTATACTAACGAACTTTCCAAGATATGAACCGGGCATTTGAATATTTTTTGCCTCCACCAACGAACCATGACTTTAGAAACGAACCCGAGCCTCCGCCGAGCCGGCGGATGGAAATGGTCACTGACCCCAATAGGCGAGTCTCCCAGCGCGCCCAGACTTGAGTGAGATTTTAAGATTAGCAAATTGTAGTTTTAGCAATTTAGCATTAGTGTAAATAGCAGATATCGAAATCCGTGCTAAGTTAAGCCGTATCTACACTTCGTCTCCCCACATTCACCGCCTACTCTCCGTTATTCCACCCACCCCCCACCTCCCGTCATACAGCCAGTGCCTGTGTTACTCCTCCAGCCAATCATCACGTCTTCAAGGTAGCGACATCTTAATAAGTTAGTTAAGTGGTGACCAATCGATAACGTCAGTGGACGTCCAAAATGCGTCTAATAGTCGTCTTTTCAATGTCTGTGTTTGGACGTCTTTTCAACTTTCATTTTCAACCTTAAGAGAACATTGATTAGACAGCAGTCATTACGTTATTTCAACGTTGAATCAACGGCTAAATGTTTATCGGGTGCATTCTCTGGAGTGATGAAGCTCCATCTCCTAAGTCTGAGATGACTTGTGGTGGCTTTCGTGATCCAGTTCTAATATCCACCACATTCAGGTGGTTTGGTGTGTTCTCCCATAGCCATGTGGGATTCCTCCAGATTTCCTCCCACGGTCCAAAGGCACGAGTTGGTAGGTGGATTGGTGACACAAAAGTGTCCATAGGTGTGAGTGAATTTGTGATTGTGTGTCACCCTGTGAAGGACTGGCGCCCCCTCCAGGGTGTGTTCCTGCCTTGCGCCCAGTGATTCCAGGTAGGCTTCTGACCCACCGCGACCCTGAACTGGATAAGGGTTACAGACAATGAATGAATGAATGTGTGAACTAACGCTTTCGTGAGGGAATGCAAACAAATCTTCACAGTAATGTTCCAATATATAATCTAAAGCCTTCCCAGAAGAGAAGAAGCTATGATTACTGCAGATATTGAGCCAAAGACCTATTAACATCCTTCATTTCCCAAAAAAATACACCAAATGTGCCTCAGCACATGGTGGGGTTAACATATGTCTTTTGGGAAAGCCCTGAAATGATCGCCTCTGAACAAACAGTACGGCTGGAAAGTCCAATGCTATGACATTTGGCTTATGTCTCCTTCCACACCCTCTTGCATGCTGACCTTCTGACGATGCTCCCACATTAATTTCCCACATTAAATAATCATTCTTTCTTTCATACTGCTCATAAAATAATTCTGTACTACATTCATCATGGGTTGTAATTTTAAAAGGATACATAAAATCTCATTAAAACAATTTATCTTAATACTTTTTTGTTTAATTTATAGGTAAATGAACGTAGGGGCTCTCCCCTCCCTGCACCTGCACTGCCCTTAAACGCTAATCAATGGAGGCATGTCAGCTAATGTCTGGCCCACGTTACAGGGTTTTAAAAAACACTAACTGGATTTGACCGAGACCCTGGAACGGATTATGCAGAAAAGATGATGATAATGGTGATAACTGATGTTGTAAACATGAGAAACAAAGTCCACACATTACACAATCCTCCTTGAATTAACCACTACACAAGTTCAGAGCAGGTGGGAGTTTCTCATTCACTAGATGTTAGCAGTGGTGTTAAAGTCCAGTTGTGTTCCCTAAAGGTTCATTACATTCTCTTCATCAGAAGAAGGGGGGATATCTGTAATATTTCATTATCAAACATCCATTCATTATCTGTAACCTTTATCCAGTTCAGGGTCGCGGTGGGTCCAGAGCCAACCTGGAATCATTGGGCGCAAGGCAGGAATACACCGTGGAGGGGGCGCCAGTCCTTCACAGGGCAACACACACATATTCACTCACACACTCACATCTACGGACACTTTTGAGTCGCCAATCCACCTACCAACGTGTGTTTTTGGACTGTGGGAGGAAACCGGATCACCCGGAGGAAACCCATGTGGACACGGGGAGAACACACCAATTCCTCACAGACAGTCACCCGGAGGAAACCCACGCAGACACAGAGAGAACACACCACACTCCTCACAGACAGTCACCCGGAGGAAACCCACCCGGACACAGAGAGAACACACCACACTCCTCACAGTCAGGCACCTGGAGGAAACCCACACAGACACAGGGAGAACACACCACACTCCTCACAGACAGTCACCCGGAGGAAACCCACGCAGACACAGATAGAACACACCACACTCCTCACAGACAGGCACCTGGAGGAAACCCACGCGGACACAGGGAGAACACACCACACTCCTCACAGACAGTCACCCAGAGCGGGAATCCAACCCACAACCTCCAGGCCCCTGGAGCTGTGTGACTGCGACATTAACTGCTGCGCCACCGTGCCGCCATTATCAAACAATGTAAAAAAAAGAACATAATAAAAGTCCTGGAGTTGAAATGGGGCATATGAAATCAACTTTACAATCTACAGTTAATATAGAATATGGTACAGTTATGGTCCCTAAGTAAAGGTACTTTATATGTATCTTCGGTTACCACCACACTTTTTCTGAGTGTATAGGATAATGTGGGGAGATAACTGTTTACAATCTCCTTAATCCATAAGAGCCCAGACTCCATTCAACAAGAATCCAAATGATGGAAAATATGAAACAATTTGTTTTCCACATTTCTTAAAAACCAATGTAACATAAACATCACAGCAACCATTTTTTTTAACTTTTATTTCAGCATTTTGTTCCTGAAATGGAATCAGAGTGTGTTGTATGTGACACAGGACAGGTGACTAAAGCATTTGAATTGGTAAAAATGTTGGAACACGCCTTTTAGAAAGAAAAATATACTTTCATAGCATTTCTTTGGTCTCTATGTCCTCACCAATCACACCAATCATTCACCAATCACAATCGTTCTGTAAATGAGGTCACACTTTCACACATTCACAAACTGTCATGTGACTACATCCAGGACGTTCAGTAAATGACAGGGACATAATTTAAAGTGAAGGATAAAGCTGTGTAGGCAACATATATGTCACCAAGGGTTAAAATCAGGAGATTTTTCTCTTCCAATCGTGTCCAAAGGTGTTGCAAGAGTTCAAAAATACTCAAAGAATACATTCATTCACTCAAACTCTCATGGGGGATCCATAGGGTGGGGGCGCTATATATTACTTTGCATCAATGGCCTACTATCAGAACAGTGCTGAAGCATTATAGACATTAGACATTTTTTTTTGTCAAGGAGCGTGTAAAATGAATCACGAGTGGAGCAGTGGCGCTGGATAAACAGCTGAAGTGTTTTGAGCTGGAAACCTATAAAATCCTGGCTTTGTTAATTCCCCGGGAGAAACCACACTGCAACCAATATGGCACATTAGCGAGGATGAATCAGCTTTGTTTGCGGCAGGCCAACCTGGACCCCCATACTGACATTAGTGCGAACACACACACACACACATGCACACATACACACAAAACAAATGCAATTAATAAATAAATAAGTAAACAGGGGCGCCAAGGATGGCCTAAGGCTTTGAACTGCGACGTCTGCGCAGACGTCCCGATAAAGGAGGACTCATTAAAATAACTCTAATCCACTAGCGGCTGCGTTTCATTGCCTTTGTTATCAAATCAGTCACACACTGCTGGTCTCCCAGTTTTAGTGGGAGGGGGATGGGGCTGAGGTATGGGGTGGGGTAGGTATTTTAGAGGGGGGCCTTCTCTGACTTCCATGCACCATACAGGCGAGTCAGAACAAAAATGAACTCATCAATGCTGAGGGTTCAAGGCTTGAAAGCTACATTAACATTTGCTATAAAAGCTGGGAATGAGCCTCTAGCTTGGCACTTTTGTGTTTGCTCTCTGGTCGGATCTGGCCTCCTGTGCCAGGACTGAGATGAGGAAATAATGCGTCCAAATGCCACTTGCCAGACTCCCAACCAGGCAGCACAAAGGCCAAGGACTGGAGTTGTGTTATGATCAGACCCACTATTATGTAAAGCACATAGAAGTATTTTGCTACACTTTGAAGAAAGTACTGGAGTCTGTAAGATGTCAATTTTTCATAATGATATATATATATCTACAAAACAAACCTATGTTTCATTATTTTGATTGGCAAATAAAGTGCTGGTTGTATGCCATTGGTTGGACTGTGTGGACTGTTGTACTTCCACAAAGCTCTGCAGTCAAAATAAGAGTCCTCCACTCACTGCTCTGACTGCAGGAATGTTAGCAATGCTTAGCAACACAAGAAGAAATTGTGTACAACATTAAATAGGTTAGAAAAAAAACATTAATACATTATATATAAAATGCTAGCATGGTGCTATGCGTTATCGATGTGCCAATATCCTCTAAAATGAGGGATTCTCACTTTCCTGCCCGGAATAAATAGCTGGGTGTCAGTGCAAAAGACGAATGTCTGCTGTTCCAGGTCATGACAGAAAATTATAAATATCTGTCTCACTGTTATCAATTTATTCAGGAATGTCAGACCAGAAACAAACTCAGTCAAGTTCAGCTTTGATACATGACTGACATCAAGTTGTTGAAGACCAGTGTTTCTAGTGGCTCTGTTCACACAGCCATGCTGATAAAACATGTGTCCGATATGAAGAAACACATCAGATGCCGGCCTGTGTGATCATAGCCTGTTTACTATCATTTGGTGCACTGTTCATATTCCTCTGTTCCTCCAGTGACTGAGCAGTGTCTCGTATTCCGTTTGAAATTGGTCCAGATGCAGTACATCATTAAGATGCAGTTCATCTGCTTGCCTGTTTGATGGACGCAAAGGATTGGACTCTGTCTTTGCATCATCTTATAATTACTATAGTGAAAGAAGTCTATTATTAGACTGGAGATTGATCATTTTTACACACACAATATTTTCTTATTCCACAAGATGCGGTTGTCTCTGCCAAAGTGCAAATGGATAACAACCTTGCAAACCTTCGTCTTATTCATAAATAAATGTCTGGTGCTTTTCCACTGCATGGGACCTACTCTACTCAACTCTACTGAGCTCTTCTCACTTTTTGGTATCTGGTACCTGGTTTGTTTTCAACTAACACAGCCCCACCCTGAAATATAGCGGGTGACATCACAAAACACTGTCTCCAAAGGGAACAATGGCCTTCAGAAATTACAACTGTGGCAGTAACAGTAAGCATTGTTTACTCATCGTGTATTCATGTGTTGTTGTTGTTTTTGGGATTGAACATGGCTTAGTGACGTAGGAGATGAGTCAGACAGATGAATAGAGTTTTCGGATCTTGTTGCACTGTCCAGCTCTCACTAGATTCATCTGAAGTGAGACAGACCTGAGGAGTAATTGAACCTCTTCAGAAGTTCATGGCATAATTTACAGTGCTGTTGTTGTGAGTTGGATAAAAAAACCAATTTTCACTTACTGACTGACTGAGAGAACTTAAGGTGGCGCGACTACACCATCTGTTGTTAGTTCAGCTTTATTTCACATTCCAGTTCTAAATTTGGAACCATCCGGCACGTTTCCACCAGCATAAACTGGTTCGTGAACCAGACAAATTCGTTCTCAGCTGGAACCAAACAACAGTAGGTTCTTCAGAATGAGCCGTGGCTGAATAATAGGAAATAAGACAAGAACACATTCTGTTTGTGTTTGTTTCTGGGGATGTGTTTGGCGCGACACCATGTGCGCTGGCCAGATCCTCAGCTCGGCATTAGTTAGTTCACAAGCTCAGCAGAACGGCTTGCAACTTGGCAACATTTACACACGTATTATATCTCAGGAGGAGGACTGCTGAATTCGTCTTATTTCACATGTGTGTGTGTGTGTGTCTTTGCCTGAAATGAACCTGTTACATTGAATAAATAAATAATTGTAATACTTGTAATTGTGTTCTTTGGTGGTAGATCATCTAGTATATATTTTTAAATAAAATGAACAAGAAAAACACTGATGCCAGCGTTATATATTATGTACAAAACTGTGTGTTCCTTTTTTTTGTCATTTCTGCATTTGTTAGTCATGCCCTCCATATTTTCTATACAACACAATCACGTAATAGAAACCGCATGTAAACAAAGACATTGACGTGAAGTACCAAAGCATCTCCAGGCCTTCCAATGACAAGGGTATGTATTTAGGGCTTTCCTGTTTTTGAAATACCAGAAACACCTCTGTGACACTGGCTATATGGCTAATGGTGGTCAGGCAAAACTAGGCTTGTCTAGTTACTCTTTGCCAGTTTGTGCTGTTTGTCTGCATTGAATGGTGTACAGTTTCAAGCCTCTCTGACCAATCTTACACGTCACATTTCGTCCCGTCTCAGCTCAGTTGGAACCATGAGGTACTAAAATGTAGCCAGTTCCAGACACTTCCAGACATTTGCCTAATGGAAGAGTAAAAACGCTGAGTAGATTAGGTGACTTACAGTGGAAAGTCCAACTGAATGTGCAATTATTTGTCATTGTACAGCGTAAAACAAAATGCATCGTCCGCATTTAACCCATCTGTGGCAGTGAACACACACACTAGTGCACTAAGGGCTGTGAATGCACAGCCATCCCCGCCACCCTGGGAGCTTTTGGAGTTCAGTGCCTTGCTCAATGGCACTTCAGCCGTGGATTTTCCTGTACCAGCCTTCCGGTACCAAGGCTGGTCTTCTAACCATTAGGCCAAGGCTGCCCCAAGAATAGTGTGGCTAAATAGTGTGGCTAAGGGAATCCAAGCTGACTGGTGTCAAACAAACAAACAGACAAATAAATAAATAAAATCCCACTGGAAAAAAAGTGTAGTGATAACATTGCATGAAGGCGCTTTCCCACTTCTACCCTCCACAAATTTTGAGAAGTCTAGCTATAGGAGACATTCCCTATACATTCATCTATCCCAATGTTACCTGACACTTGCTAGATTAATAGGGAGTACAATAAAAGAACAGTTATTCAGACCCATATCTTATAAAAAATACTGGGTTTGTGGCCAGCTGAAGAAACAAAATATATCACTTATTATATATGGTATTATGTAACATACTCTCCTGATACATCCTAAACTCCTGAGTCCACCTGGTTACACCACCCAGTAAAGAGCCTACCTGGAATCATTGGGCGCAAGGCAGAAATACACCCTGGTGGGGGCGTCAATACTTTACAGGGCGACACACACACACACATTCACTCACACTCTCACGGACACTTTTGAGTCACCAATCCACCTACCAACGTGTGTTTTTGGACTGTGGGAGGAAACCAGAGCACCCGGAGGAAACCCACGCAGACACGGGGAGAACACACCACATTCCTCCCAGACAGTCACCTGGAGCGGGATTCGAACCCACAACCTCCAGGTCCCTGGAGCTGTGTGACTGCGACACTACCTGCTGCACCACCGTGCCGCCCACGTGCAAACAAACACACCTGGAAAACAGAGTCTCACCAATCTGGACTGATTTAGGAATGAGTGTAATGGCATGGCTGACTCACCTGGTCTGTGCCAGAGCTTGCTCGCAGTCGTGTGCCCAGGACGTCATGTGTGACCTGACCACCGCTAAGATCCGCACGATACACCAGCCGCGAAGGCACTGTGATCTCTCCATTATCAGCATGGAGGGTCCGTGCCCATCGAGAACCAGCCCCTAAAACCGCAGCACAGAGTTGTAACAAACGCTTGGGAACTCCTGATCAATTGATATGTTTTCTTGATTTTTGAAGTGGAAATGAATGAACACATCCTCTAAAGGGTATAAGCTTACACATGGCATTTTACATCATACTTCAATACCATATAAACCATACGTACTTCAAGATCTACCATAAACGTACCCAAACTTTTGCAGTCTAAATATATTTTCCAGAATGTTAAAATCAACAAAATAAACAGTAAGTATTTATTAGGTGATTGCTGCACCATTTAAGGTGGAGCTGCAATTTTAAATACAAAGTTGGTGAATTAGCTCTGTCTGTAACTCATTAACCCTGGCTTCTTTTAAGCAGCCCACATTCTTTTACTCTTTTAACATTTGGAGACTATTGGTGCCAAAGAAACATAATTCAAAACAACACCACCATTCTCCGAATTCTCTGTATCCCTAAAAATTCCACATGACATTTTTTTTGTTACTGTGCCTTTAAGACAGACACAAGTGATTTAGTTAATTAATTAATTAACTCAGATTTTTAACCTGCATCCTGATCAGGGTCATGGTGGGTCCACTCACCCCATCATTCATACACTTATATGTGTGGACAATCTCACACACTCACACCTGTGGACAAATTCATATATTTCAAAATGTACTTAAATGTACTATTACATATATTTTTCCTACAGAAGTGCCTTCATAAAAAGCACTTTAAGCTGCAACGCTGCTTACAACCTCAGGTCGAAAGAGTGGAGTCAATCTATGGCACGTTTGTGTCAACATATGTACGGACTGAGGAACAAATGGCATGTTTACACACTTTATTAGTGTTAACATACACCATGTAACTCTCCTTTCCAAAATCTAAGGGAAACTAGGTTTTCTATTATATGGGCACTTTAATATCTGAAATACATCCTGTGGGATTTTAAAGATCCTCTCTAATGCAAAAAGAATTAAGTGTCCTTCCCTGTTGACATGTCTGTGTTGTGTATACATTTTATTCGTGTGGTGTTTACACACTTAAAGACATGTCATTAGGTAAATAAGCAGTCAGCACCATGGCTGTGCATTTCCACGTTGTAAAAGCAGAATTCAAAAACACAGATTCAGACAGCCTGGGTTTCTGACATCACAAACCTAAGGAACCAATTGCATCAACTTTGGGGTGGAGCTTTCAAGCTGTCAGACCGGTGAAGGAATAAAATAATATTTATAGATCTGTCAGACACGTATGATTATGAAGATGTGGAGTTATATCTAAGCCACTTTTAACGTGTTAGAACATTAATGTCTTGGAAATAAACTCTAAATCAGCCATTCTAACGAACACAGATGAGTTATATGGGTTTTATCTGTGACCTGAAAGGGATTTTAACCAAGAAACATGACAATGAGACAAAATGTGAGAAAAAAAATGAAGTTGGACTGTTGTTTTTGGTAATGACAATGAAAATGCTTGATAATATCAGATAATATCAATGCATATAAAAAATGCATTGCTGCAGTGATTCTAAGAATGAGATTACAATATGCTTTGATGTCTAAATGATGAGAATGAAAATAAAATGTAGCACGGTATTCATGGTTAGAAATATGAATGAAATCCATGTGCACGTTATCATTCACGTTAAAAACCATCAGAATCCAATGCATGATTCTTTATTACTGTACTATTGCTAGGGATGACAATAAAAGGCATTGCAGCATTGATGCTAAGCAAAGGTAAAAATGCCTCTGCTTTCATTCCTAAGTGATAAAAACGAGAATAAAACAAAGTTGCATGCACTTCTCGTTGTATTAATGTAATAAATCGTATGCTATCATTCATGCTAAGGACATAAACAGGTTTGAATGCAGGTGACTGAACGCATTCGCTCGCACTAAAGCATCCATGTCTGTTTACATCCTCCACCGCTGGTACCAGTCAAAACGAGCGGCGTTAACGGGGCCGCGGTGCTGCGGAGACACCGAATTTTCGCGATATCTCAACGAAAGGAGGCAGAGATAAAGGAGACAGAGGAGGAGAGGAAGGTTGGAGGGGTGTTTACCGTGCGGAGGAGTGGAGCCGCGGACCGTTCCGCAGAGCCATAACAGCAGGCAGAGCGCGGCGCAGCGCGGGGACATGGCGGCCGGACACTCCCGAGACAGCACCGCGTTTATCCGACAGCACCGGAACACTCAGGAAAACGCACACACACACGGATACTTGCTTTCCTTTCTCCTTTCTCCTCAGCTTCGCTACGAGACAATAGCCAACTACACTCCCTCACCGCTCAGAGGAGAGAGAGAGAGAGAGAGAGAGAGAGAGAAGCTTGTTATGAGGGATGGAGAGGTATAGAGAGAGCGAATGAGAGGAAGAGCGAGAGAAATTGTATGTGAGAGAAGGGGGAGGAGTGATAGAGACAATGTACGAGATGGAGAAAGGTAGGCTTTAGAATGAGAGACAGAGAAAGAGAGATAGAGAGACAGAATTATGTGCCAAAGACAGAAAGACAGGGTGAGAGCTAAACACTAAAGAGTAAGAGAGAAAACCTGAGAAAATATGAGAAGTGAAAAAGTGAGAAATAGAGAACGCCTTAGAGTGAAAAAGATGTATGAGAGATAGAGCAAGAGATTGAGGAATAGAGGGGAGAAGGGGGAATACAGGATGTATTGGAGTTACATATTTAATGAGAGAGAGAGAGAGAGAGAGAGAGAGAGAGCAAAATCTCAGAAAAGAGAGAGAAGAGCGGTGAAGTGTAGGATGGGTAATGTAGTCCAGGCTGTCCACCTGCTCAACACCTTCTGCTTAAAAATGTAGAACACGTGACCACTGTCTGCATTACGCAAACACCATTAGAGACTATATATACGTTATACGTAATGTTTTGATCAAACAGCGTCTGTGTGACTTTAAGAGACTTATTCTCTAATTTCTTATTCAGAGGTTTAATTAATTACATTACTCAAAACTGCCTCTAAAAATGTAATTTAGATGTAAACAAAAGAATTATGCAGGGATAGAAAGCCAGATACAATCCCAAAACAGCAGAACAATCTGCTCCAAAGGTAGTATATAGGTCTGATACTTGAGGGGCCCTATCCTACATTGTTCAGCAAAAGCCTTCTCAGGAGAAAAGGTTTTAATTTTCCACAAGTTAACATGGTTGGTCTTAAAGGGAAAGTCTATGGTTGTGGTTAACTGCTGTTCTCTATGGTTTGCTTGCATTCAGAAGCTCTGTGTGGTGGGACAATCCAAAATCAGAAATAAATGCTATGTTTTCTGTCTTGGGTAACTCAATTCACAGGGTGGTCTTGTTTCACGGTGTGAGAGTTGGTGGGCACCAGATCCACAAATTACTGTGCACATACTGAATAAGTGAATTTTGTCATAATATGTCCTCGTCAAGTATTGATACAAGGAAAGGTGGTGAAACAGTGGTAAACATGCTTCTGAACATTCGCAGGCATTAAATTTGGAATGAGTGAATATTTATAATACAAATACACAAAGTTCATAAAGAGTAACCAGAAATATAGGGTCTGTCCCAAAACCTAGTGAGCTGTCGACAAAGGGAGCATTTTACGTCACAGTGAGTTCGCTCCCGACATGTGCAATTTTTAGACACCTTACTTAAATACGCTGCCTACTGAGATACCTTAATCTAGCCTAATTTTAATGTGGCATCGAACCGTTCCTCAGCTGCAAGCACAATCCCATGATGCAACACCAGCACAACTCTCATCAAGTTCTCTTTTCCCCTAAAGCAAATGAATTAAAATCACGATAAAAACGGGAAGAGCAGACACCACAGCGCTGACGCTACGGCAACGCTAGCCGCTGAGGGAAGTAAACACCAGTTGCGTGCAGTCAGCGGGAACAAGCCATGACGCTATCACTCTCTAACTACAGTCTTAATAACCTGCCTCATGAGGACAGACAGCTGTTAGTTTTAGGACAGACCTTTTTTATTTATTAGCATTTAATACAAAGGGGTTTGTAGATTAATTTCTACTGAATTAAAACCTGCACTGCCAGTTTAAGTCCTGTTCCAGGACTCTGGAGAGCTGCCAACTGTCCACCTTCAGCACTGAACAAAGAGCAGAAGACAAGAGTGAAGACCATGAGGAACAGGGAATAATTGGAGTTGTATGATCCAGCCCCAGGTGTGTTAAATACACAAGGAAAACTCCAGGCTGCCTGAGGCTGGAGCAAGTCACAGTGCTCCAGGGTGTCTTTAATTGTGTCTGTGACATTGTCAGATATCGTGTTTTATTTTTTTTTTTTGTCACACTTATGCCCTGCTAACATGTGGCGGCACTGGGGTATCGTCAACGAGTTCAAAGACAGTGTTTCTCAGCATTAGATTGTAAAGAATTTCGGTCTTTCATCATCTACAGATCATAATGTCATGTGTGATAAAGCTCATCCCTTAACCATCGCAAGGTGTAATGGTGGAAGGTGTTCTCAATGGGTAGAGTCGGGCGAGAGGCCTAAGACGATGTAGGGTAGACTCGAAATAACACGGAGGGGTTTGATTTTTGGTTCCCTTCCACCTTTATTTACACACCAGGCTTTACATCACTATTTACAATATATACAAGCGCACTCCATGATTTGAGAAATTAACAAATCAAAATTCTCCATTAGCAGAGACAAAAAATATAACGACAAAAAAGTCAATTGAGTCTTGTTATCCACTTCAAGTTATGTTCTCTCACTACAGTCTAGCAGAGTGTTCTCCATCTTTTACCCTTGTGTGGTATATATATAGGTAGCCCCGCCCCCTAGAATATACCATTCCCTAAAGAGGTAAAAGTTATTGTATCTTGGATACACAAGTTTCATAAACAAAAAAAAATAACAATGAACTAACAGCATTCCTAAGATTCATTTACGGCCATGGCATGTTTTACATTTATTCATAATATCAATATTTATTAGCTAATATATTTTGCTTCTTCTAGATGCTAATTCTCCCTTCCCTCTATGGAAAATGGATTCAACCAGGTAAGTAAAACTCAGCATAAAGAGCTAGTACTTTTTTCCCTCTCACATGACCCATCTGCAGGAGTGAGTACAGGTAAGTATACATATAATGGTTTCTCTTGGTGATGTGTCAGAGGTACTGTACATCATCACACATGATAAGATTGACAACAAGCTGTTGTGTCAGGCCTCATTCTGTGCAAGTATGGCACAACGTGAAAAAGAGCATCAGACAACAGCGACCACAGGCTGCTGAACAGCTCAAGTCTTGTATACAGCAAGAACGGAAAAAAATCCACTTGCAGAACTGGAATAATTAGTGTCTTCAATTCCCAAGTGATAAAAGTGTTCACTTAAAAGAAAAGGCGATGTGACCTAGTAGTTGTTGTTTTTTTTACATTGTAAGAATTGGCTTTTTGTCTCCTGAGATACCCCTACCTGCTCACTCACTCACATAAACACAACCGGCTCTCAGGGCTTCTGCTAACACTCTCCCGTCTCTCTGTCACAGGCAAACAGCCACACACACCTCTCCCTCACACACAGAGAGAGTTTCTGAGCTGAGGGATATTCAAATTGATCACAAACAGCTCTCTGGGCTTCTACTGATAAACATACTCACACTACCTCAATGTTGAGCCTGGGGAAAGTGTGCAAACTGAATAAAATTATGTTGATTACATGATAAAACCCACATATCACTCATAATACACACTGGAACATGTTGCCACAACCATAAAGGGTATCTTTGGTGGTCCACTAACCGTTATAATAAAAGCAACTGACAGAAAAGCAATTATTACCAGAATCGATGTCCAACTCTAAAAAGTGAGCAAAATCAGGCTAAAGTTAGCAAGTGCTAGCATTTGCCCATTCATCAGTAACTCGCAAAAACCTGATTATAACACTGTCCTCAAGCAAACAGAGGGAAGTACTTATTACCAGAACTGATGTCTAGCACAAAAAGGTGAGCTGATCCAAACCCTTAGCAGCCGCAAACCCTGGCTGACTGCTCAGAAACTCTCGAAAACATGATTATAAAACTTAACTAACTAAAATCACTAACAGCGCAACACATGAAGGAAGTTACAATGCAAGTTACGTACTACTTCATCTCGTGTCCTCATGTCTGTTCCAGCGTGTGTTTTAGTGTAAATACAGTCCAGTATTAACTCTTGTACAGCCGCTCATTCTCCTCCTTGCTCTCTCTGCCATAATGTCCGTACCGGGAATACAGAGCTAGATTCTTCTTGTAGCGAGGTAAAAAAACTGAGATTTTTGCCATAAAGTGTTGCGCATTCCTCATGAGAGCCGTCAGCCCCATGATTTGGAAGTTGCTTATTGCAGTAAACCAGCGGAGGACCTGGCGCAGAGGCTCTAGTCTCCCTTTCACCCCAAATCTTTTATCCCTTGAAGGAAACAAATTCTGTGCTCTTAGGAACATTCTCAGCTTCCCCTGAACATTAATGCTGGTAATAATGATCTGAAAATGCACTCAAACAAAGTGCACATTAAAGAGTTCAAAGAGGAGTCGTTTAACAGAGGTGAGATACTACACTAGTCAGGTTTCCATTCATTTCTCAAATTAAAGTTGCAATAATTGACATCTCAAACATTAAGTAAGATAAATATTAAGATGGATAAATAATGTTCCATGTCTGTTGCTGGAAGGGAGGAGCCATGGCTGAATATAAGTGTTTGTTTTGGTCTAAGAATCAGGTTCTAGTGCGACATTCCCAGGTAGAATGTTGCACCTTTAACCTTCTATTGCATAGCATTGCTTCAGAGTAACATACGGATTTTCCCATAGTATCACAATCACAAAATACTATACACCAATAAACAATGCCCATTTCAAAAAGGAGGAAGTAAAGGAACACAATAGTCAGCCTATTTTCCTCAGCTGTGTTCACATGTGGCAGCCATATTTTTCAGCTCCAGAAATGTAAGGAAAAGTGATATTTGTCTGAGGATTTTCATGAATTAAAAAATATTTTCATAATTTTGGGAAAGTTCTGATTTCATTTTCAGCCATTATTCACGTTTTCTTTGAATATTCATTCATTATCTGTAACCGCTTATCCAATTCAGGGTCGCAGTGAGTCCAGAGCCTACCACACACACACACACACTTTCGAGTGGCCAATCCACCTACCAACGTGTTTTTGGACCGTGGGAGGAAACCAGAGCACCCGGAGGAAACCCACGCAGACACAGGGAGATCACACCACACTCCTCACAGACAGTCACCCGGAGAAAACCCACACGGACACGGGGAGAACACACCACACTCCTCACAGACAGTCACCTGGAGGAAACCCAGGCAGACACAGGGAGAACACACCACACTCCCCACAGACAGTCACCCGGAGCAAACCCACACGGACACGGGGAGAACACACCACACTCCTCACAGACAGTCACCTGGAGGAAACCCAGGCAGACACAGGGAGAACACACCACACTCCTCACAGACAGTCACCCGGAGCAAACCCACACGGACACGGGGAGAACACACCACACTCCTTACAGACAGTCACCTGAAGGAAATCCACGCAGACACAGAGAGAACACACCACACTCCTCACAGACAGTCACCCGGAGGAAACCCACGCAGAAACAGGGAGAACACACCACACTCCTCACAGACAGTCACCCGGAGGAAACCCACGCAGACACAGGGAGAACAAACCACACTCCTCACAGACAGTCACCCGGAAGAAACCCATGCAGACACAGGGAGAACACACCAAACTCCTCACAGACAGTCACCCGGAGGAAACCCACGCAGACACAGGGAGAACACACCAAACTCCTCACAGACAGTCACCCGGAGCGGGACTCGAACCCACAACCTCCAGGTCCTTGGAGCTGTGTGACTGCAACACCACCAGCTGCGGCACCGTGATGCCCTACAGGGAGAACATTTTTTTTAATATATATTTTGTAAATTGATAAAATAGATATTGCTTGAAAGCAAATACACCCAACAGTGGACTGAGGATTCCATGTTTTTAGGCTTCTTAACAATATGCCACACTGATGGCAGAATACTAAGAAATATTAAAACAGTTGTCAGTATATGCCTTCTTTCTGATGTTAAATAACTCAATTTACGATGTTTTTTTTTCAATTTATTTATTGGTAGTCATCTGTGCATAGGCTAAAATATGTTGATGCTATAGCTTTGTGAGCTCAGTGGGTGTAGGTGCATGTGCGTGCCCCCACACACATTGACAAACGCATGTATTCATTTCCAGATATATACAATGAGTGTCATTTTCCTTTTCAGTGATAATGAACACAGCAACGTTTCATGGCAGAAGAAGTCAGGCAGTGGATACGGTTTAACTTTAGCGCTAGACGAGAGTGAGGATGAGTTTGATGGTAGTGATGACGAGAATGAGGAGAAAAGACCTGTCAATGAAGGAGGCAGTGATGATGAGTCGGATGAGTCAGATGATTGAGTGTTGGGTTTAAGTTGCCCAGAGTATCAAACTCCTCAGAACATGCTTCTTTTCTTTCCATACGCAGTAGCTTAAAGTTGAGTTGTCCATAGTTTCCGTGTTAATATTAAATCATCCACTAATGTTTGTTCTTCACTACTTGACAGCAATGTTATGAGCAAAATATTGTTTTATGCAAATGTTATGCTAAAATAAAAACATACATTTTTAATAAAATGCACTTTTTCAATTGATTACCGTTATTGCACACTGTTGCACCAAAGTAACATACGTAAATCTATCTCCTTTTATCATTATTTTTTTACATTATTATTATAATTGTTCATTGTGCTCTATGGAAGGTAACAAAGTGTGTGCAAATATTTTTTAAAGTAATCTCTCGCTATTTTGTGGGTTTTTTCAAGAGGGCTTTTTTATTATTTGCATGTATTAGACTAAACCTGTAGGTGACAAAATATATCATTTACAAGTACAGGGGTTGGACAATGAAACTGAAACACCTGTCATTTTAGTGTGGGAGGTTTCATGGCTAAATTGGAGCAGCCTGGTGGCCAATCTTCATTAATTGCACATTGCACCAGTAAGAGCAGAGTGTGAAGGTTCAGTTAGCAGAGGGTAAGAGCAGTTTTCCTCAAAATATTGCAACGCACACAACATTATGGGTGACATACCAGAGTTCAAAAGAGGAAAAATTGTTGGTGCACGTCTTCCTAGCGCATCTGTGACCAAGACAGCAAGTCTTTATGATGTATCAAGACCCACGGTATCCAGGGTAATGTCAGCATACCACCAAGAAGGACGAAACACATCCAACAGGATCGACCGTGGACGCAAGAGGAAGCTGTCTGAAAGGGATGTTCGGGTGCTGACCCGGATTGTATCCAAAAAACATAAAACCACTGCTGCCCAAATCACAGCAGAATTAAATGTGCACCTCAACTCTCCTGTTTCCACCAGAACTGTCCATCGGGAGCTCCACAGGGTCAATATACACGGCGGGCTGCTGTAGCCAAACCTTTGGTCACTCATGCCAATGCCAAACGTCGTTTTCAGGATCGCAAATCTTGGGCTGTGGACAATGTGAAACATGTATTATTCTCTGATGAGTCCAACTTTACTGTTTTCCCCACATCCAGGAGAGTTATGATGTGGAGAAGCCCCAAAGAAGCGTACCACCACTGTTGCATGCCCAGAGTGAAGCATGGGGGTGGATCAGTGATGGTTTGGGCTGCTGTATCATGGCGTTCCCTTGGCCCAATACTTGTGCTAGATGGGCGCGTCACTGCCAAGGACTACTGAACCGTTCTGGAGGACCATGTGCATCCAATGGTTCAAACATTGTGTCCTGAAGGCGGTGTCGTGTATCAGGACGACAATGCACCAATACACACAGCAAGACTGGTGAAAGACTGGTTTGATGAACATGAAAGTGAAGTTGAACATCTCCCATGGCCTGCACAGTCACCAGATCTAAATATTATTGAGCCACTTTGGGGTGTTTTGGAGGAGTGAGTCAGGAAACGTTTTCCTCCACCAGCATCTGGCCACTATCCTGCAAGAAGAATGGCTTCAAATCCCTCTGACCACTGTGCAGGACTTGTGTATGTCATTCCCAAGACGAACTGACGCTGTATTGGCCGCAAAAGGAGGCCCTACACCATACTAATAAATTATTGTGGTCTAAAACCAGGTGTTTCAGTTTCATTGTCCAACCCCTGTATTTCTTACATACAGTACATGTATTGTTCGTGTCCACATCCGAGTGAAATTTACTTACACTAAATCACAGCTTAGGAATTACTCTATTAAAGAAACTGGTAGGATATCACATGTAGTTCCGAAAAACATTATTGTTTACAGCATAGGGAGGGTTTTAAAAGTCCAAATACTCGTTAAATACATAAAAATATCTTTCCCCCTACTTCGCTGAAATTCAAATTAAGTTAAAAACTCAGTTACTTTAACCCTATGTTGCATGATATATGAAATAATGGAGTACAGTGATCCCTCGTTTTTTGCTGATGGTCTTGGAACGCATCCCCCGCAAAAAACGAGGGATCACTGTACTCCATTATTTCATATATCATGCAACATAGGGTTAAAGTAACTGAATTTGTAACCTAAGTTGTATTTGTAACATTGAAGAGATACAACCACGGTCTACAGACATCTTTAACAGTGATCCACCCTTACCCCCGTTTTGTTTAACTTTATGGCTCAGATAATGTCCACTAATCAGCAGCAGGCCTTTAATGTTTGTTTACTGTGTAAAATCAC
Organism: Hoplias malabaricus; assembly: GCF_029633855.1. NCBI lineage: Eukaryota > Metazoa > Chordata > Actinopteri > Characiformes > Erythrinidae > Hoplias > Hoplias malabaricus. The sequence continues at coordinate 8,208,540 of NC_089800.1, forward strand.
AGCTGCAGTTTTTTTTTTTAATAAGATGAAGGTATATTTGAAATTTTTCATTGGTCCTCTATTATCTGCACTTTTTACAAAAACATAAACGAGTTCAAAACTTAGCATTATTTAAATGAGAAAATACAATTCCTTTTATTCACTTCGACTGTGTTTTCGTTCAATAATTGTTCCCATTAAGTCTTTGGTATTAGCGGTGCTGAAACCCCCATTTAAAAAGGGAATAAAATCCTAGAAAAGACTTGAGATCTTGAGGAGAATCTTCCTGAGACCGTTCTTCAGAAGTCAACATGCAAGAGCAAATTTATGACGCTGCAATGAAGAATGGGACATTCAAGTTCTTCTCATTTGCAAGTAATTGACAGGTGGAAGGTGTACAAACATGTTTTACATTGTTTTTCGTGTAAGGTATAATTGTAAATTAAAATTCATACATTCTCATGCTCTTTTGATGATTTATAGTAACTGATGCATTAAGGTTTGACTTTTGAATCACAATTATATGTTACACAAAAATGCTGCTTTTTAGCATTCTGGATATTTTGGGTGGATCAAGAACAAAATCTGTTGTTGACAATTGTGTCATTGAATAGTGGAGCGTAAATTCAGCAGGGGAAGATGACATCAAGCCTACCAGAGCATCCAGATCAACAAGCATCCAGAGCCTACCTGGAATCATTGGGCGCAAGGGGGGAATACACCCTGGAGGGGGCGCCAGTCCTTCACAGGGCTCTTAACAAAACAATGGACATGATAATACACTGACAGAAAGCTGTTTAATTATAGAAGCTTGAGATTTTATCAAAAAAATTATTTTATACAGTGTCAGTGTTTTTTTTTTTTTTATATAGATGACTTCACATGCCTTACAACCCCACATACAAATCTGTTTTCATAAATGTTGTTTTGGGGTTTGTATATTCATATTTTTCTGCCCTCTTGAAAATTGCACTTTAATATTAAAGGCCCACACTGCAATTTCTCCTATAGAGACATACAGCAATAAATACATTTACATTTATTACACTGTGTTTTTTGGGTAATAATCCTCCATTTGATTTTCGATGCTGCTGTGTGTGGTTTGTCTGTCATTTTTCCCCTTTATTTTCAAAGCCCTTAAACTCCTCCACCTCATCGCTGGACTTAAAGAGCTGCCAAAAATCCAAGGCAGAAGTGGAAAGACAGGGGGACTCAAAAGCTTTGCCGAGGGTCTGAGGTGTGAGTGATTCCACGTTTTTACCAGAAACGACTTTCTGAGCTTCTGCTGAAACTTTCCGTCTCGGCCTAAGGTTCCGTACCTTCCTTTGCAAGGTTCTGCAAGGACTGTGTGCACTGTCTGGTTCATGTCCACTGCTGGAACGAACCTTTTCAACAATGTCAGAAGCCTGTTGAGTCCTGAGAGGCACGTGGCCTGAGCAGGGAAGAGAACACTCTTTGAAGACCTGCGAATCTGTTATTTCCAAAAGTGATGTGTGCGCATTCTGAAGGTTGAACCGGCTAATTCTCGATGGCCCGGATGCCACAGTAGTTTCTTGAGTTTCCTGACAGCCGGAAGCTTCATGTTTTTGTGGTATAGCCATGGACTGTAATGTTCTTGAGTGACTGCGAGGTGGATTTGCACTCAATAAAACCTTTAGTTTTGAATTCACTTCCAATGGTGTCCTGTTCTTCTGCAGAGAATGGGAATAAGGGCCTCGCTTGGTGCTGGACAGTGATGCACCCAAAGGCTTCTGTGCTTGTGCATTACAACGGGACTCCCATTCAAATGACCCACGCTTGGACTCAGATTTCTCCAGAGCGTCAGACTGCTCCACTGTATCCACTCCAGGACTCTGAGAGTTTTGTCTGCAGCGTTTACGGAGCATTCGAGGCGTTTCACTGCTAAAATCTGTATTGTGAGAGCTCCAGAACGGGAACGTGGTTGGTTTCTCTTCTTCAAATTGTAGCACGCCCTCTCCACTGTTTCCCTTCACAGTTGGTCCAGGGGCGAAAACTGTGGAGGACACACTGCACTTCACTCTATAGAGACAGTGTTACAGGAAACACATTATTACATGATACTGGATAAGAGACATTTCATAAACGTACATCCTATTCTCATAGTATACTATTTTATTTTTAATACGAGAGAGAGAGAGAAAACATGGCTTGCTCAAGGTTTTTCCTGCCGATCATGGGGATCAACCAGTGACACTCAATTCCCAAGCCCACTTCTCTGCCCATTAGACTGCCCCCTTTTCAAATGATATTTCAATTAAAGATTGCTGAACAATTTGGGGGAAAATATCTAACTGTACCCCCTCCCCCTTCAGACCACTGAGGAGCATTTCCTTACTGTGTTACATTACTCTAATTAAAAATTGTTTAGACAGTGTAGACATACAGGATATTATTAAATTTGCAGCTGTTCATTTTAAAACTGTTTTGACATTAGAAAGTGCAGTACCCTCCAACCATTCATTTCATGTTCCCCTCCTTTCCATGACTGTTCATCTTTATCTCAGAGCTAGGGTGCCATCTGCTGGACTAATATATAAATCTCCTATAACTAGTGTAAAAGACTACCTTTTTCTTTGTGTGCATATCTGTAGGAGATCACAAGTGAGTCCTGATATAACTCTATCCACCACCAGATACTCCTCGCTCTTTGAGAAAGCCTGATGCTGCTCACTTTGCAGATGCTGTGGAGAGAAAATAGTGGTCAAATCCTGTTTCCGCTACCTACTTAGTTTAATAAATAAAGCTACTAAAAATATTCCGAAGCGACTTTCAAGCTGCACATTTTAGAAAAAGCTGTCGCACTCACAGCTTTAAGACTGTCATATTTGACAATGCAGCATTCACAGTAGCCTCCTTTCCTTCGAGCTCGTCCCTCGTTGCCTTTGCGTCGGTCTTTTCTGCCCCTTTTTCCTCGATCTCCCTCAGACCTAAAGCAAATAAACCCAAAGATTTCCAACAAAAGGAAGCAAAATTATTGGTATATTGTCAATCACTCTAATACTCCAGAGGGGAACTACACAGTTAACAATATCACATCACACTGTGTGCGTGTGCTATTAAGTTTCTCTCTACTTTACCCCTCCATTATTTAATCCAGCCTTTTTTGCTGATATCAGTTCAATGCTGATACCTGGTATTGGTATCATTATTTTTGAGGTCACAGGAGTGATGAAGTAATATATAGGTTTATTTATCTTGACCTCACAGGCGATGAACCACACATACAAATGTTAATGGTGATCTTAGGGCTGGACAATAATTCATTATCAATACATATCGCAATATAAAAATTTTCAATAACAATGATATGATTTTTAAACACATTTACAATATTTCAATGCACATTATTTACAGCATCTGCCACTGACTGTGATGATCATTACAGGGCGCTGTCGCCAGTTCAGCGGTTAATTTTGAAGTTTAAAATGATCAATATTGACAAAACCAATAGGCTTAAGTTTGATGGTGATGTCATGCTTCTTGTTTGTTCTTGACAATTGTCTCTGGCTTTTATGTTGTTTACATCAATATCAGAATTATATTACATCCACTGAAATTTACAAATATATTGCGATATAAATTTTGCCCATACCACCCAGCCCTAGGTGATCTACAAATGTCATGCTGAAACATACCCATGCACTTTTTGTTTCTTTCCAGGGGCATCATTATCGTTTTCCTCCACTAAGAAAGGACTGCAGGGGGCAGCAGATCTGAAGTTACACGCAGGCATATGGGCCATAGACAGATATAAGGGCCGGTAGTGCCTGGAATGCATGAATGAATGAATGAATGAATGGACTAACACAAAAACAATTGATGTGGAACCAGAAGAAAAACAAAGACTAGAAAACATATAATGGGAAATTCAAGCATCTTGTTTCCACAAACAAACAATCTGACTGAACAATTTCCTACCTGGTGCAGTCCTCAACTTTAACAAAGGGGCGACTGATCCGTCCAGCTGTAGAAACAACATTGTTTAATAGTCATCAGCTACAGTCAGTTGAGATTAATATTAACTCACTATCTGATGCAACCAAAGCTAAGCAGAATCAAGTGAATTCAATAATCCGAAATAATACTGAATCGGGGTTCAGAGATTAGATTATACTCACCTTTGGATTTCTGAAATGTAGACCTCTCTGTGGCATCAGGTTGGGTCTAAATCCAGAAGTAAATATTAATGAGCCACAAACACACTCAGAGTATGTACACGAAGTAATTTATTCAGCAGAAGTCAGAAATAAAGGCACTCACGGCTGTCTTCACTGCGCGAGTCGTTGTGCTGACCATGGAGAGTTTGTGTTTTTTCTTAGCAATGTACGAAATTACATCTGTTCCAAACAAAAAACACTGTCTATAAGCATCACATAATCTTTTAAAACATCTAAACAGCACAAAAGCATGTTAGTCACAAAATATACCATAACTTGTCACCAAAATGGTGTTGAACAAAATGATTCTCTCTATAGATTCAAGCCCAACAGTGGGTTCATTAGGATTACAATGAAATGAAGATTGAGAAACATGAATACCATCAATGTAGAGGATTTTCACACCCCATTCAAGTGCATTGGCCAGGATTCTGTTCATCTGAATGCGTTCCTAAGCACACAAATAGAGCAGTAACCAGATTAACATTACAAAACACGCATGGATATGAATATCAACAGAATCTCCAACTCTGCACTCTAACAGTGCTAGCAGCAGCACCACCACGAGTAAACAAAATGACTTACTTGTTCTTTAACCACCTTCTCCACTAATGACTTCCCTCTGCTTACAAACCCCTGAGAAATACCAAGCAGAGGCGGTGAAATCGAGATACATGAATGTGTAAATAACAAATCACAGAACAGACAGACGTATTACTTAGCCAAAGTGACACAGCATATAACGTATGTTCCTATCCTTTTATTCTCTTATCAGAGCTATGATTCATTTTCTGTATTACAAAATTATATAAAAAATAAAATCTCTCACAGTGTCAGCAGCCCCCTGTGAGCTGCTCCTGTGTCCATGGCTATCCCTCCTGCTGGCTGGATGAGGGGAGCTGAGCCCCGAGTCTGGGCTGGGCACTGGAGAGTCCTGTACCAGTCGATGAACATGTCGAGCTTCGGGCTTACTAGACACCAGATACCGGATCTCTTTACTGAAGAACTTTTCTACAGTCTAAGAGTAGGCAATAAAGAAGAATTCACTTAGAAATGAATACACTCAAATAAAAAATATTACATTACCATTAGAAAGGACCTATGGATTAACTGAAAAAATATAAGAGCCTGAAAAAAAAAAAAAAAACCCAGAGGTTTAAGAAAGTTAGAAAGACTGAGTTCATCAAAACATAATTGTGTTTGCATATAAAGTGCTACTCACTCAGCTTTATCACCTGAAAAGACCAATCAATGGTTTAAAGAGCAGTTAAGAACAATTACTTCCAAAAGGGACATGTATTGATGAAATAAAGACTTCAGAACACAACACAATTATTTCACAACTCAAAAGCAAACACCAATCTTAAAGCATACATTGTTTTAAATGAAAGAGTAGGTTGCTTCAAGTTTTGTCTGTTTTATTGCGTGTTTAGAGTAGTTTATACATTTATTTCTGTAACCCATATATATTAATGCAATTAAATATACATTAACCAGGAAAGACATGAACATAAAAAATAAAGGTAGAAAGCCAACACACAAGAAACCATATTATTGTGCACTCACCCCTCCAAGGCTCTTGATATCATTCTCCAAAGCCTGGCTCCATTTATTGCACTGCAGGTCTAAATAAAATATTCGCCCCGCCAAGGGCTTCTTATGAAGAAGCTCACATATTGGTTGAGATTTACTTTTAGATGCTGGTCTTTTGGGTCCCTCGTTGTCCAGTTCAGTGTCTTTTCAGTGGGGAAAAAGCAGCAGGTTAACATTCACTATTTCAGATTTCCCTGTCTGTCTGAATTTAACCATTTGAGACCCTAACCCTAACCATAACACTGTAAAAATGTCAGCTGCTCATGTGATTAATGTTACATCCAGGGTATAAACAACACCAAACTCACAAGGACTTTAAGCCAAAGGGCAAGATTTTCCAATATAAAAAATTAGTTTGCTATATCTGCGAAAGTGCCTTTCTACGTGTATATAATAATAACTACACAAAACAGCTGTAAAAAGACTTAAGTGGAAGAAAAGCATATCTACATCAAGCTATCAGAATAGAAACGGAGGTTTATAATGTTACACAGTAGACATCCATCTTTTTCAATTTAAAACAAACCATACGTAAAACATAATTATTTATCGTCTGAAACAGCATTTCTAACTACTCTCAAAGTTATTCTGCAGAAACTCAAGGGAAACGGTAGATTTGCCCTTTAACTCTTCAAAGCTTTACACCGTTATCTACAGAACAAAGCCAGTAAAGAGTTGCCTTACCTTGAATTTTCAACTTTTGTAAACTCTGGTGTTTCATTACAATTCTTTTAGCTGCTGCTTCTTTCTCTTACTCGAGAAACTGTGGAGAGAGGTTGGTGTGAAAGAGTCAAACAGCGGTTAACTAGTTTACCTGACAACTGTAGTAAATTACATGAATTCTCCGTTCCACCTTAAATTGTATAGCAGTTCCATTAGGCGCTCTGACGCCTCTGCGGAACCTAACGGCAACTGCTACGCGATTTAAGGTGGAACGGAGAATTCGAAAAAAAATCTAATTCAGCCTCGTAAATACTCACTTTTTCTGATTTTCCAGCCTTTGTTCATGTGAGTGATTGTATTACACGTTAAAGCACTCGAACGGGATGTTAGTATGAAAATGTTAGTGTTAAGCTGTCAGACATATATTTTTGTGTTCCAGTTTTGAATTTAAAACACAGGCGAGACGTTAGGCAGGAAATTCAAACCAGCGGAACAACGGCTAACAAACTCCAGCTAAAATATCCCCGGCTTTGCCCGCATTCTTCAAGAAATCCTCGAAGCCCAGGACATTGGCTCCCTGTCAGTGTTCAAAAGTGCAGTCGGCAGCTGAATGTTTGTTTTGCTGTTGTTTAAAAACAACTGAAAATATCCATGTTTCTATTTTCCCGCTCAACGAGCTCAGCTCACTTCCACCGTGACGTCGAGTTCAGCGTCCAGTCCGCCTTCGCTTTCACTCGCCCCCTTTCGGCATACATACCAACTCTTTTCAGCGACTCAGAACCATTGGATCAGTTCAATGAAAAGAATCGAATCGTTCGGCTCACAAACAGCTTTTCTTTGGGTAGTGTTTTCATCTTCAAACTGGCTAATTAATACCTACTTAAAGCTTGTTATCAAAAGAATAAACGAATCAGGATAATAAAAATTACTTGACTCTAGGGACAATAATTAAATCAATATATATATACATATATCTATATTTATCACAATAGATATATGATTTTTTTAAAACACATTTCAATACTGTGAAGAAGCAGCCTCTGTCACTGACTGACACCCTTACAGGGTACTGCCTTTTTAAATTTTAAAGTTTAGTTTAAAAATATAACATTGACAAAGTCAAGAGGTTTATGTTTGATGGTGACGTCATGTTTCTTGTTTCTTCTGGGCAGTTTTTCCTGTGGCTTTTATGTTGTTTATATCAATATCAGATTTATATCATAGTGACCAAAATTTAGAAATATATTGTGATATATGTACTTTTACTGGACAAATGATATCCTCTTACTACTGTCTTTAGATCTGCAGTTGCAGTGTATGTGAGTGTATGTTGCTCTGAATACTTTATTAGCCCCCTTTGAGTTTAGAAACTATCTAATGAGCTGTCCACTTGTGCTAAAACGGACTATTCTGAGCAGGGCTGTTTAGACAGGGAAGAATGCTTGCTGTGGTGTTTGAGCCTTGTGGTAATTTGATAAAGGAACGTCATTAAAACCCTGGGGAACTGTATTAACTTGTGGAAAAGGTGTATAATATGCCCCCTGTAATTTATGATCAATGCCTTGAAACAAACATGAAAGAAATTATAAAAATGCCTTGTTTATTGGTTTTGCACAAGAAATATTTTATTGTTTCTGCCCACAATATGTACACATGGCTCAATGATTTGCAGATGTGGTTGTGTCCTTAGTATTATAAGACCATTATTCAGCCTCTGTGCCCACTTTCCACTGCATTCTGTCGGAACTGTGCTGCAGTTACATTCTGAATAAAAATTAAATAAATAAATAAATAATAAAATGATCCAAATATTCCAATACATTTTATAGTACAGTTTCTATACATTTTGACAAATATCCTTAAACTTCCTAAGTATTTTAAAATGAATTAACTGTAAAATTAATTAAACTTAAAATAAATTAAACTTAAAATTAATTTAACTGTAGATTTTTATTTTCGAATAGTACTCTATTGTAAACCTATGATACAAAATGGTGGGCTCCATTTGTTCTATTTTAATTCACCAAAAATGCATAAGCGAAAGATTTGATACTTCGATGTGTGTCGGTTCTGAAAGAATCGATCCAAAGAGCCGACTGCTTCGAGAACAGAATGTCACTAACGTCCACCGTTTACAACGTCATTTTCAGAGCGTATTAATGCGCGTTTAAAATATCCACATTAAGACAAACGGTTTTATGATAGAGGAAGGACACAGTCGAAGTGTTAGGTTAAATAGGGCTTATTATATATACGCTGCGTCATTTAAATCCCCACGCGAGTCGAATCTGTTGAGCGGAATTCAAAGTTATACTGTACACAAATGTCATGTGCACTTTATATTACAGAACTTACAGGAGAGGGCACAAAATATGAATATATCTCCATAACACGTATACAGAGGAATGACAGTCAGTTCGGACGTCTGTCTGATGGTGACATGGTTTGGAAGAATATTTATAGCAGAAGGAGCATTCACTACAGGAGTGTGTCTGTCACGCTGAAGACAAATGTCATCTAGATATAAAATTATTTACACGGCGTTTTATAGAGAGAAAAACCGAGGTAAGGTAAGCGGAAAAACGTTTTATTACCACAGTCTGACCACTAAACTTTTTATTACACTGAAGAGTCTCTACTGACCGCTCATTGTGATTGACAGTTGATTAATGTGCATTGACTGTTCACTGAATGTTTCACAGGCGGTTTTTTTTACTGTTCACTAACTGTTTGACAGCATTTATCAGCATGCAAGGCCCATAATTACTAGAATATTCAACTACTTTGAAGTGGATTCACTGTGGATATGATGTGAAAATGCACACACATGTAATCTCCTTAGAAAAGCATAAGAAGAATTCCTAGAAGAATGGAAGCAATTACTAAAATAAATGAGGGAGAAATGTCCTATTAATACCCTTATATTCAGAAGAAATGCTGAATTAATTAGTATCCAGATTCGGCTACTTAGTGTATAGTTTATAATGTGTATGTGTGTAAAACTATTCTTATATTTGATCGTATTTTATTTAACTTAAATCATTGTACACAAAATGATTTACACATTAACACAAAAGTACAAATCCACCAAGATTTTCTTTATATAAATACTATCCGTCTCTGATTTTACTCGTCTTGGTTTACTTCTTTATGACAGGTTTGTTGAGATGACGTCCCAAAGTTCTCAGCCGTCCATGGACAGCATTACGCCGTTCCAGCAGATGATAGCTTCTTGTTCCGGAGCAATAATTACATCATTATTTGGTAAGGCATGAACGGAGATCTGCTTACTGACACGGTCATATATTAACCCCTGTCCTGGAGTACGCACCATCCTACATATTTTATGATTTTCCTGTTTGAACACATAAACATCAGGTCAGAAATGATTTGTTATCGAGTTAATTAGTTGAATCAGGTGTGTTTGTAGCATGAGAAACACTAAAGGTGTGGTGTGTTCTCCCTGTGTCTGCGTGGGTTTCTTCCGGGTGACTGTCTGTGAGGAGTGTGGTGTGTTCTCCCTGTGTCTGCATGGGTTTCCTCCGGGTGACTGTCTGTAAGGAGTGTGGTGTGTTCTCCCAGTGTCTGCGTGGGTTTCCTCCGGATGACTGTCTATGAGGAGTGTAGTGTGTTCTCCCTGTGTCTGCGTGTGTTTCCTCCCGGTGACTGTCTGTGAGGAGTGTCGTGTGTTCTCACTGTGTCTGCGTGAGTTTCCTCTGGGTGACTGTTTGTGAGGAGTGTGGTGTGTTCTCACTGTGTCTGCGTGGGTTTCCTCCCGGTGACTGTCTGTGAGGAGTGTGGTGTATTCTCCCTGTGTCTGCGTGAGTTTCCTCTGGGTGACTGTCTGTGAGGAGTGTAGTGTGTTCTCCCTGTGTCTGTGTGGGTTTCCTCCGGGTGACTGTCTGTGAGGAGTGTGGTGTGTTCTCACTGTGTCTGCGTGAGTTTCCTCTGGGTGACTGTTTGTGAGGAGTGTGGTGTTTTCTCCCTGTGTCTGCTTGGGTTTCCTCCGGGTGCTCCGGTTTCCTCCCACAGTCCAAAAACACACACTGGTAGGTGGATTGGCAACTCAGAAAATTGTCCATAGGTGTGAGTGAATGTGTGGGTGTATGTCGCCCTGTGAAGGACTGGTGCCCTCCCTAGGGTGTGTTTCCCGCCTTGCACCGAGTGATTCCGGGTAGGCTCCGGACCCATCGCGACCCTTAACGGGATATGCGCTTACAGAAGAATGAATGAATGAACCAAAAGTTCTCTTTTTTTCTCCTATTATTACAGTAACTCCTCTAGACGTGATAAAGATCAGACTCCAGGCACAGAGGAGCCCTTTCCCTAAAGGTAAGAATGTTTGTCTTTTTTTGTTGTTGTCACAAACCTTTTAGATTGCATCTCTTAAAATCAAAAATTGTTCTGTTTGCTGCACAGGGAAGTGTTTTGTGTACTGCAATGGCCTGATGGATCATATATGCGTGTGTGAGAACGGGAACGGAAAAGCATGGTATAAACCTCGGGGTCAATTCAACGGCACTCTTGTAAGTGGTCCACTTTTGACAAGATAAAATATAACTCAAGTAAATAGCTGTTCCGTGGACTTTTGGTCTCGCATATACAGAGCTAGATGTTTTGCAGGATCTCTTTTGTCATGTACTGGATTCATCTACAAAATATCTGGAACCTTTTTTGGGATTCAGAAATCAACTGTTGGATTTCAAACACTTGTCTTACCTTTGTTCTGTTGTTGTGATGCAGGATGCCTTTGTGAAGATCATACGGATGGAAGGAATCAAGTCGCTGTGGAGTGGCCTGCCCCCAACACTGTTAGTCAAATAATACCTCTTGTATAATATGAAATGAAATGTGCAATTATTTGTCATCGTACAACAAACTAAAGGTGTCTTCCGCATTTAACACATCTGTGGCTGTGAACACAAACACACACACACACACACACACTAGTGCACTCAGGGCTGTGAACACACACCCAGAGCAGTGGGCAGCCATCCTCGGCGCCCGGAGAGCAGTTGGGGGTTCGGTGCCTTGCTTAAGAGCCCCTCAGCTGTGGATTGAGGGAGGAGGACAGTGCTGTTCCTTCACTCCCACTGCCCCCAGTTTTCCTGCCACTTTGGGGGAATTGAACCAACAAATTGTGTTTGTTTGTGTTCAACCTTCATTAGCCTTGCTTACAATTTTAGCCTGTGAAATTCCTGTGACATGCTTTTATCAAAACACCACAAAAATCAAGCCCCACAGCAGCGTTCTCCCCCTGTCTAAACAACCCTGTTCAGAATGACCATTTTTAGCACCTGTTCCTTTAAATGAGAATGAGCCACAGCTGAGTTCAAACTGAGTACACTGGAGTGAGAAGAGGAAACTCTGGATTTGAGCTGTATTCACCTTGTCTTTTTTTCCTACGCTCTGGTATTCTCCATGTTTACTCTGTGCTCTGATTCTCTGCACTCATTATGTGTTTTGCTTTGTTTAAACTTATCTGTGCGCTCTCTCATAAATGCGGGACCAGTGCTGTGATTGGAGAGACTCAGACAAGGAGGCAGGGCAATTCTAAAGTCTCTGCACTTGACATAGGAAGCGAGCAAAATCATATAAACTTGTTTTATACCATGTTTCCTGACTTGGGCAGCTCACAAAAAATGACTGGGATTTCTTATCTCACAGTGTGTGGGTCATTGGGCTCCAGACCCCCAAATTAATGTACACAAAAACACTGAAAATGTCATATTTAAAGAATAATATGCCCCCTTTAATACATATTTGTCAAGCTCATTAGTTAGAGATATATGATCACAGTGATATATATATATCATATAGTAGTTTAGTGGAAATAGAATACAACAGAACACTTCATCAAGCTATTTCTTTATATACATTAAAGCAGACAAATAATAATATTTTTACAAATCTATATCCCCACCATGCATTTTTACACTAAAGCTGTACTAATGCGATGCCTTTTGTTGACACAGAGTGATGGCAGTGCCAGCTACGGTGATGTACTTTACTTGTTATGATCAGCTGTGTGCAGTTCTCAGGATGAAGATGGGCAATCAGGCTGAAAAGGCACCATTATTAGCTGGAGCCATCGCTAGAGGTGACCTTTGACTTCATTTTGGTGAACATCAGAATGAGTTCCTTGCTATTACATATTCAGTTAATAATAGAATGGAATTGTTCATACTGTAACTGTATTTTTCTCTTCATAGTCATGTACAGTAGAGTATTCAGTATGCAACAAAAGCTGGTACAAGAGAAGGCTAAGATGGGGCTAGATTGTAAAAATGAGGAGCTGAGCCATTTGAACTCATCTGAACTGCTTCCACAGTCCCTGGACTCTTCCAGTCACTGCTTAGAAATTCATTATCCATGGATTAACTGTTTTTGATGCTTTGTAGTAGTGCTTCGTGGACTATATTACTACTAAATTGCAATAAAAAGAGTTTTATATATCTTTAACCACTAGGGGGAGATGCACGGCTATGGCAAATAGTCATAATAAGAACAGAAATGCTAATGCTAATAATAAAAATACGTTCTGCTCAAAGTGAGGACACCTTACCAAACACTGGGGAAAAAAACAACAATAAAAAAACAAATATAATCTTGTTGTGTACAATGTAAAGTTGAGGAAAATGACTAAATAGTAAATATTAATACTATACATCAGTGGTTATCAAAATTTTTCTGTCATTCCCCACCTTAGACGAAAGGGGAATTTCCGCACCCCACCTGTACCATATCGCCCCCAAAAAACTGTAATAAAATACACATGCAAGTTTACAATTTTCTAATTAATTTAAGTAACAGCAACTTCTATCTCTAGATAAATATCTTAACATTATAACACCACAAACAACATAAACATCAATGTTCAAAAATACAGAAACTTACTTACTTTTCAATCTGTGAAAAAATGAGGAAAGACAGGTGCAAGGGCATAGGAATTAGTTTGACCCAAAATATTACATAGCTATAAGCTGATTCCTTTGTAGATAAGGCAGTAAATTACTGCATTTATTATGATGTGGAATGATGTGGAGGCCAAACAACACACTAAAGGTGGTGTGTGTGTGTGTTTATATATATATATATATATATATATATATTTTTTTTTTTTTTTCTTTTTTTCATACATATATATATATTCATACTATTCAGTGCAGCAGCATGCAGTTTGGGACACAACCATACACTAACGTTATCTTGCTGCATGTTCAGAACGCTTTCTCACAACCTGAACACAGCTAATATTAACGTTAACTAACTCTCAGATCCTCCTCTGTTTCCCTAGCAGTTATATACAAGCCAATTTCATAACTGTAATTAGCCGTCCTTGTTATCTGTTGTGCTCTGATCACAAGCCCAGAGCTGGTAAAAATGCTTTACATTCAGAAATGATTTTGATATTAGACAGGTGACTCAGATACTTGAGCCAAAAGTGAGTTGTCGAGTAGGAGCTGTTTTGGTCAACTGAGAAATATGTTCTGTGAAATAAACACTTTTAAATGACCATGTCCAGGTATATTTGACATGCGAAGTTATTGTGTCACACTAAATCTGTTCATTTCAAATGGTTTTAAAATACTGAAGCTCTTCTCTCATGGTTCTGCCTTTATTAAAGTGGTGTATGTGTGTGTGTTTGCTACAGTGGGATCTGCTACTTTGATCAGTCCTTTAGAGTTGATTCGCACTAAGCTGCAGTCAGAGAGGCAGTCGTACAAAGAGCTGAGCGCTGTGATCCGCTCGTCTGTGCGTGCCGAGGGCTGGCTGGCTCTATGGAGAGGCCTGGGACCCACACTGCTCAGGGACGTACCATTCTCAGGTGAAAGCAAGCAAACAAATGCCCTTGCACACACACACCTCTACATGATCCAAACCTTAGACAGATATGAAACCTGTTTCTAGCTGTGAATTTAACATTCATAGCACCCTTGTTCCCTTTGCTTATGTGTGCCTGCTTATTAACCCAAGGCTGTAGCATGTCACATTTTTTACATTGTCCCTAACAAGGCTTCTCAGTAGTTCCCACTATTTGCACTTAATGGGCGCCTCTTGTAGGTTCACACCAGACTTCACTGTGAAGGGAATTACCCAGGATCCACTGCGAGCCTGTGACATTTCTCACATAATTCAATAACAAGACATCTAGAAAAATAGAGGAAAAATATCTCTGTAAAGGGAGAATAGATCTTCTGTTGCTGCCAGTCCAGGCTCAGCACTACAGAAACTGCACTATGTAACATTTAGAAGAGAGTAGGAAACCACCACAACTCCCTGCATCAACAACAGTCAAGAGACTCTAACACCTCAAAAATTGTGTGATCATGACAGGTGGCACAGTGGGTTTGTCCCAAATCCTACTGAGCTGACTAGGTAGGCAGCGACTCCGTAGACAGCTGTTTAAGTTGGCAGTGCTCTAACAGTTGTCTGTCCTCATGAGGCAGATTACTGAGATGCTCTTGTTAGAGAGCGATACCGTCACGGTTTGTTCTCGCCCACTGCACGCAACCAGTGTTGACTTCCCTCAGCAGCTAGCGTTGCCTCAGCGGTTCAGTGCTGTGGAGTTCATGTTTTTAATCACCATATAATTCATTTTCCTCTGGGGCAATAGAAAAATAGATGGAAGTTGTTTTGGTATTGCGTCATGGGATTGCATATAAAATACACTCAATACACATGTATCATTTTGTTTGAGCATGTTATCTTCTCATATCTAATCACAATCCATGTCTTTTTAGCTATGTATTGGTATAACTACGAGAAAGGTAAAGTCTTGCTGTGTCAATACAAGTCCAGTGAGCCCACAGTTACCATCACCTTCATCGCAGGAGCAGTATCTGGATCTGTGAGTCTTCATTTCCCTTGCCTGATTTCAAAAAAGATATTTTTACCAACCAATATAGCTAAGTGTATTTACAATGGTGATTATGTAGTGATTTTTTTTAAAAAGAAGAATTAAGAAGCCTTGGAGAAAATGACAGATTGCTCCTTTAAATCAGTGGCACATTTTCACATTATAATCTTTTTGTCTTAAAGGTGCAGTAGTTGATTTTGTTTAATTTCCTAAAAAGCACAAATTAACTGTAAAATATAAGGAATATAGTTGGGTTTTTTTAAGCAACGGTATCAGCTCAAGTACATTCTGTGCCTGAGAAAAGCTTTTTGAATATAGCCATCTGGGACAGAGTGAGTGTTTTTGTTGTGATCTACACTATCAGTATAGTCAAGCGCTCCATTGAAATTGTCTATTGCACTTGAATTGAGTTCCAATCCTGTCTTTCTGCTTTGACAACACAAAGCCCCATGTGACAGATTTTACATCTAATCACTGAATCGTGAAAGAAGATAGCAAGAAAAATTAGAAAACAGAAATCATGTTTATGCTAAAAACACTCCTGTAATAAATAAAAATCCACTCAACATCATACAGTAATTTAGACACTTTTAAGGTTCTAAAACACCAATGAGGGCGGCACGGTGGTGCAGCAGGTAGTGTCGCAGTCACACAGCTCCAGGGACCTGGAGGTTATGGGTTCGATTCCTGCTCCGGGTGACTGTCTGTGAGGAGTGTGGTGTGTTCTCCCTGTGTCTGTGTGGGTTTCCTCCGGGTGCTCCGGTTTCCTCCCACAGTCCAAAAACACACGTTGGTAGGTGGATTGGCGACTCAAAAGTGTCCGTAGGTGTGAGTGTGTGAGAGAATGTTTGTGTGTGTGTGTGTGTGTGTTTGTGGCGCCCCCTCCAGGGTGTATTCCCACCTTGCGCCCAATGATGCCAGGTAGGCCCTGGACCCATCGCGACCCTGAATTGGATAAGGGTTACAGATAATGAATGAATGAATAAAACACCAATGAGCAATTTGTAATCCAGATTGTCAAATTGTTAAATAAATAGTATGTGACTATGCTTACATCTTATTTCCTCAAATTTGATCCTCAAGAAAGTTTTGTTAGAACTGAAGCATTCATACTCACTCACTGTTAGGAATTTCACATCACATTCAGAGACAGATCCTCAAGGGGGTGCGACTGTGCTTCGATTCAGTGACACTTGTGTCCTTGTTTTAAATATTTTGTAAAGCTGTTTTCGAATTAGAGGGCTACAGTGACAGAATTATAACTTAATAGTATAACTTTAATACATAACTTAAGTAACAGGGCTTCAGGCTGGAACTATGGATATTTTAAAGGGTCAGAAACATCTTAACTATGAAACAACCAATTGATAATAACATGTTTCAATATGCCAAGCAACACAATGGTCTATGAAGTTCTATGTGGCTTGTAATAACTGCCTTAAGCTGATTACGTGTGTTTACGCTAGCTACATTAACTTTTAAATCTTCCTCTCAGATCGCATCCATCGTCACACTCCCATTTGATGTGGTGAAGACCAGGAGACAAGTGGAACTTGGAGAACTGCAAGCCAGGAATCGTATGTTTCCCAAACCTCTGATAATTATCTGATAAGTAAATTATTATGACATCTATTCCTAGAAAAACCTCACTTTAGTATCAGCCTGTATAACTGAGATAAAGCATGTAATTGCAATAAATGCATCAGCGCAGCCAAACTGTTCCCTTTAAAATGTAATCAGAGTCAACACACGTGTGGGGCACAGTTGGATACCAGTAAATGCCAGTGATGGATAAAGTACACAGCTCATTTACTGTGTTAAAATACAGCTACCCAAGGTAATGTATTACTTCAGTAAAAATAAAAGTACTCAGATTAGATTTTTACTTGAGTAAAAGTACAAAAGTGTCTTCGAATGTACTTAAGTATCAAAAGTAAAAGTATCATGGTTTATCTAATGTAGGGTGACCAGATCTGAGATGGTGAAAAAGAGGACACGTCTCCGGGGCCAGGGAAGGGGAGGGGACTGACTGACGTGCAGACTGACCAATTAAATGTTTACAGAGAAGGTTATCGACCAATAACGGTAGCGCTACAGTCAGACCGTCCAATCCGAAGATTTTAGGCTACTTCACCACGCCCCCTTCTCACTCAAGCGAACCAATCGGAGTAGGGGAGGGCGGGACTAGTTTGTAAACGAAACGCTTCTCGAAGTTCTATGTAAACTCTAGAAAAACAAAATCCCGGATGTTTGTGAAATTCTGGCCGGACATTTTTTTAAGTCTAAAAAAGAGGACGTCTGGTCACCCTGTCTAATGTCCTATTATCATTTCTGTGAAGAAAATTTTAGATAAACACACTTCAGAGTCACCCTTGGTTTCAGAAAGATTTCAATACGATGTCATTAATTATTCTGACACTGATCTATTAAAAGTATCATAAAGCATAAAACACTGAAGCAAACTGTGTCCATCAGATAGAACCCAACTGCTGTGAAATAACATTTTTGTAAACAGTTTTGGTTTAAGATTGATTGGCAACTTAGTTACAAGTTTAAATAAATAAATTAATTAATTTTTTCCTCCATCCTTTTGGCACATTACATATTTCTTTCGTTTTAAAATGAACATTTTTATGTACCTGAGACAAAAGTAACGATAATAAAATAAAATAATTCAGTAAATAAAAATACTCCAGTAAAGTACATATACACAAAAACTACTTAAGTACAAAGACCAATTACATTTATTTAGTTACTGTCCACCACTGGTATTTTCTTTCATTCATTTTCTGTAACCGCTTATCCAGTTCTCAGTCGCAGTGGGTCCGGAGCCTAGAAGGGGCCCACTGGTATTTTCACAGGTTAAATGCTGGCTCCAGGGTCAGTGATGGGACCAAGATGGGTTCAAAATAGGGCCCATATTCAACTGTGATAAATACACACACAACCTACTAGAACCCATTAAATGCACATGTACTAACCAACCCAGAGCCCCTCTTCAACTCATGTGGGCACCACTAAGGTGTGCTGGCAGGGAAGGTGCAATTTTACACCTGGCTTTTTGAATTGTAACTCATTATAGTTCACACTTAATGATACAGTGATGTTTTTTGGTCAAAATACTACATTTGGGCTGAAATATAAAACAGCCTGGCATCATTGTACTGTCTATAATCACACCCTGGGATATACACCTCTGACATGAGTAATGTATGTGCTTCTTTCTGTAGAGTTGGCACAAGCCTCTCCTTCAACGTATAACGTCATGAAGAGGATTGTGGGAGAAAATGGCATCAAAGGACTCTTTGCAGGTAAGAGCTAAAAGCATATCTGCAGCTACAGGACTATTTTGAGCACACTAATGTGTGCTAACACGTTAAATAAAAATGGTCTCCTTCCATCAGTGGATATGGATTGTAGGTTGGATATTGGATAATCATCTGTATTAAGGGCATTTTCAGCTGGAATTAGTGTATGTAGCCTTTCTTCCTGCTTTAGACCAGTCCAGTCATGGTCATGCCAAATTGACACAGCAAAATCTATCAGACCCCTGTAAACAGATCTAAAATGTCTTAAAATCTCTCAGGATAGACTTAGTATGGTTTGTTGTAAATGTAAAGCCACAGTGTGTGTCTGTTTTTTCTCCACTGAAATGCTGGTACGGTATAAGTATAAAGACTTTCACAAAGAGACTTAACTACAACTTATGTGGCTCAACCAATCAAATCGGAAATATGATTAACTTTGACGCAACCAGTAAGTTTTCTGTGTTTAAAAGGAGTCAGAAATGTCCCAATCTTAGGCTGCAGTCGAGGTAGACTGCCTTTCTTTGAGGCTACAACATAGGTCCCTTTCAAATTTGTGTTGAAGAATGAGTAAGCGAAAAGCAAGTGTTTTCCTTTCAGATACATTTTAACAGACCTGAATTTAGTTTTATATAAAAGAACTATAATAGTAGATTTGGCAACAAATCATAAGAAAGCCTCGACATAAACCGGTAATCCCCATGAGACAATAATCTGTAGGACCACACCTCTCCATTATTTAATAACATTTGATTAAGTATGACTGAGTAACCCAGCTATTTAAACTATTTAAAAAGATCTGAAAATCGTTAGGGTGGCAGGTAGTGTCTCTGTCACACAGCTCCAGGGACCTGGAGGTTGTGGGTTCAAGCCCTGCTTTGGGTGACTGTCTGTGAGGAGTTTGGTGTGTTCTCTCCTTGTCAGCAATGGTTTTCCTCTCGGGAGCTCCGGTAAACATATGTTGGTAAGTGGATTGGCGACTCAAAAGTGTCCATAGGTGAGAGTGAATGTGTCCCTCTCCGAAGGACTGGTGCCCCCTCCAGTGTGTGTTCCTGCCTTGCGCCCAGTGCTTCTGGGTAGGCTCCGGTCCTACTGTAACCCTGAACAGGATAAGTGCTTACAGACAATGAATGAATGAAAATCATTAGATTCAAATCTAAGGAAAGGGTTCAATAACATCATCACACTTTATCATAACACAGCTTCATACCCCATCAAAGGGTTAGGCTACTAAAAAACATGTTAGCATTTTCTGATAGCACGATGACATTTATGAATGTTCAGGCATCTCTGGACTTTAAATACAAAAAAAAAAAAGTCTTAAAATAGCCCCATTAGCTTAGTGCATGTGTCACAAAATGGCTGACCTCTGACCACATCTGGACCCATTGATGGTTGATGATACCTGAATTTGAGCAACCTGTGCAATTTGGAAGGCGCAGGCGCATACTTTCATGCATGTAGCTTATAGCAGCAACGTGACTGTTTTCCAAAGCAAAGAGAAGCTTCATCTTCAACAGTGACTAACTAAATACACATAAACATGAGTTAGTCTTTCCACAATGTCCTTTACAGTTTTAAACAACGGGCACTGCTACCGTTCAATATGTGCTGCCAGTGTTTTGTTTAAATAACTGCCATGTACAGTTTTGGGACACTCAAGCAAATAACAGTAAATTAAGATTGTGTAATGCACCAGAGAAAAACAGATTTCACACGAAAAACGTGAAAACATTAAAAATGTTGGGTCTGAGCATGCGCAGAGCTACAAAGTAGCTAGTCATGCTAGTTTAGCTGGTTGACCAGCTTAGATCTTAACCAGCTTAGGGTATGGTTTCATTTAAATTTGATGGTTTAGCCAGACAATGCTGGTTGACCAGCATCACCAAGCATGACCGAAATCAAATGCAGCATATGCTATGCTAGTCAAGACCTGGTTAACCAGCTAGCTTACCAGCATAGGGTATGTTTTGCCTAAATGACTAACTTTCCAACCGTCAAATACCAGCTCAAAACATCTAAAACAACCTACCAGCTAAAGCTGGTCTTATGCTGGATTTTTAATAGCAGTGTTATTATATATTTATGGGATTAAATAATAACATTAATGTTTTTTTCATTTGGTTCTATGTTGAGCCATGAAACCGATTGTTTATCTTGCCATGTTCTTTGTATTCATTGTTTCTGGAGCAGGTTTTAAGTCTTACATTTTCTGGAAACGTGGAATTAATCAAAAACAGCAACATGAAGCGCTACTATGAGACAAAACACAACTCTTAACGTTTTGGACCTATGCTGGGAGGAGGTTTTCGCAAATGAACCTCACTGAATTTTAAACGAAAAGCGCTGTAATTCCTATAACTGGCCATTGGGTGTCGCTAATACATCTAATCATAATTTGGCCTAGTTGAGTACATTATTATGGCACTACAATAATAACCCTGATGCATTGCCATGACAGGATTGAGCTCACTCTTTGAGCATGACTCATGGTGATAACCTTTACGTCATACTTTTTCCTTGCTCTCTCAGGCTTCATGCCCAGGCTTATTAAGGTGGCTCCAGCCTGTGCCATCATGATCAGCACCTACGAGTTCGGAAAGGCCTTCTTCCGCAAAACCAACCAGGAGAAGAAGAGGCGAGCACTCACCCTCCAAACAGGAACCACTTGATAGTTGTGTCTCTCTATCCTTTAAAGCACGCAGGCCCATGCCTTTCCGCTGAGCTCATAAACCACTTTCAGTGCACCCAGTGTAGTTATGAAGAACCGCTGATGCTTAGAAGTAATGAACAACAAATGTGACACTTACCTCTTAGAACAGCCCCTGTGGTACCTGTGTTTTTGTGAAGTCTTCAGTATTTGTGGATTAAGCGAGTGAAAGCACTGAGGAGCCACGTTAATATCCCACAAAATAAGCAAAAATAATACCAATACACCAGTGTGCTGTGCATCCTTCGTCAAAAAAAGATAATAATAATAAAATAAGGTTAACAATTCATTCAACACATTTTTATAAAAACTGTGACAAAGCCATGGAAAACACATCTCTAAGAATAAGGGGTAGAGTAAAATGCACTGTTCAGTGCCAAATATTATGCATTTAGAGTTGATGCATGTAGAAGGAGATTAAAATAAGTTATATATTGTTTTGGTTATAATTATGTTTATGTATTTCAAACTATGTTTTTATTAAATGAATGTTTCACACCCACACCAGAGTTTATTTTATTTTTAGGATTTAGTTTCATGTTTTTTTCTCTCTCTCTCTCTCTCACTCACCCAGTCACTCAGAGTGACTGTGAACAGCTTCACACAGCTAATCTACCTACCAACACATGCTTTTGGATTTTGGGAAGAACCTGGGCAACTCGGAGACAGCGACAACACACCAAACCCTTCAGGTGACACAAGATGAGGATCAAAGTCATGACCCTGATACCATAGAGCTGTGCGACAGTGATATTTACCTGTGTCATCATGCCACCTGAAACATAATTCAGTTCTTCTTAATTCAGACTGATGCCCTGTGCAGGGTGTGCTCCTGCCTTGTGGCCATTGATCTGAAGGTACGCTCTGAACTCAGCAGAGGCCTGTGAATGATGGATGAATTAAATTTTTTATTTTGGAACATGGCGACACAGTGGCGCTGCAGGTAGTGTCTCTGTCACACAGCTCCAGGGTCCTGGGTGACTGTCTGTGTGGAGTTTGGTGTGTTCTCCCTGTGTCCGTGTGGGTTTCCTCCCACGGTGGATTGGCAACTCAAAAGTGTCCGTAGGTGTGAATGTGTGTCGCCCTGTGAAGGACTGGCGCCCCCTCCAGGGTGTATTCCCGCCTTGCGCCCAATGATTGCTGGTAGGCTCCGGACTCACCATGACCCTGAACTAGATAAGTGGTTACAGGCAATGAATGAATTAATACATATCTCATTTGCAAGTCAATATCATTTATTTAAGAAACCACAGTTAATGGATGTATAAATAAAGTGCAAAAATACCATTTCAATGCCCGCAGCAAGAACATTCTGCTTTGCTTAAAACATGAACAATCATTGTTGCAAGAGTCGACTTAAACAGTGTAATTCTAAAAAGGATAGCAATTTCTCATCTCCGTCTGCGCTCATTAACTCTTCGTTACATTCAGCAACTGACACTTGTGTGTTTTGGTTGTTACAGAAAACAAAAGTTACATGAAGCCAGGAAACCAACAGTCAAGAATTACTCAGATAAAAGGACTGTACAGGTACAAGCTCTTATTTTCCATA
The DNA here is from genome assembly GCF_029633855.1 of Hoplias malabaricus. NCBI lineage: Eukaryota > Metazoa > Chordata > Actinopteri > Characiformes > Erythrinidae > Hoplias > Hoplias malabaricus. The sequence continues at coordinate 8,231,380 of NC_089800.1, forward strand.
TCTTCACTGTCCAATTAAAACAAATCTTCCAAAATAGTAACTTTATGGTATGACTTGGCAAAAACCTGCTTAACCTTCAATGGAAGTGAATCTAAAAAGATTTACTGTAAAAAGAAAAAAAAAGTAACTTTGGAGCATTTCTATTTGTCCATTTCTCATGACATTTTCACATAGTGTGAAGGACAGATGCTGTGTTCAAATGATGCAGTAAACTAAACACAGATAAACGTGTTTTAATTGGACAGAGATGATATATAAACAGGCTACACTTTAAATGCAGATAGAAGCCTTGTGAAAGAGTTATAGCTTTCTAAACATACGGTTTCATCTGGAGTATCATCCCATGCGTTGCTTAATAACGTTTCCCTAAGCTTGGCCAACGACTCGTTAATAACACCTTCCATTGCTTAATAACACAAAGTGTGTGTTCCTGTGTTATGACACGTGAAAAGCTCACAGATCGTGCTGATTCAGTCATGCTCACAAAAAGGTTGTACACATTTTACACGCAGTGGTTGTCACTGAAAACAAATAAATCAGCAGGCGTGGGAGGGAACACTGACTTGAGAAACTTCCAAGCACAAACCATAGGAGAAAGGCACATAAAAACAGAAAGTGGTGATTTGTAAATACTCTGAAAGCCAGGTCTTGTACTGTTTCTCTTATAATGTTCACATTCTGAACCTGAACACTGGTCAATTTAGACAGGAAGCAGTGCCGCTGGAGTTCTTAAACATGGTGTAGACACACTGTTTACGCTATTAGACACACCTAACGTGTGGATCCACCTTGTAGATGTAAAGTCGGAGAGAGTTAGTGCTGGTCGTCCTCTAGTCCGTCATTGGACACAATGTCTGTGGGGTTTAAAAACTACAAACAACAGACTCTGTGATCCATTCATTCCAGCACATCACACTCCACCACGTCAATGTCACTGCGGCACTGAGAACCATCCACCACCCAAATCATACCGGCTTAGGAGGTGGTTCTGGGCACTGAAGGACTGGGGAATATGTGGCTAACCAAGCATGCACTATGTAGAGCAGTAGATGGACTCCAATCGTCAGTCGTAACTGTAGGACTGTATGGACAGTGGAACTAATACAAAGAAAGATGACTAGAAACAAGGATCGTAGTCATATGATCACTGTATGTAGAAGTCAAGGGGCCAAAGGCAATAACTAATGCCCAAAACAGCTGCTCTATTTAAGACTTGGCAATTATTGCAGCTTTAAAAAAAAGCTGGATTAATACACTTTTCGGTTCAGGAGAATGTAGAAGGCTACACTTATAAAGGTTTATGCATGGTTTAAATATATTAATTAATTATTATTTATGATGTTGTAAATACATCAATAATCAATTCCAACTACGGCTGTGCCATATTGAATCATTCGCAATAATATCAACATGTTATTAATTTAAAAATCACTATTGTGATAATAGAGATATTCTGACGTGTTCACGTAATGACATCATGCATACGTTCTTTACGAGTCGTTTAGACACAGTGAAGTACGGTGGAAAGTGGCGGGGGAGTGACTTTGGTCGTGTGGAGGGGGTGTGGTTACAGAATATCAGACGTACAATAAACCACTGTATTATGTTAGAAATTAAAGAAGCCTTTTATATTATTATTATTATTATATATACTAAATATATTAATTTAATATCATCAATACGTATATAACATTTATCTTGTTGTATCTAGTCTGTTCTTGAAAGTATTTTTCTAGTGTTTTGTTCACATCGCCAAGAATATCGCTATTGACAAAATACCCTGAAATATCATGATGTTATTTGAGGCCCATATCGTCCACCCCTAATTCTAAACAGACAGAAAAGGGCAACAGTGACATGTTTTTATTTTTTAAAAATAGTGAAACCTCTATTACAATTCATATACACTGTTGAACCTCAGATCTCGCCAAAAACTGACCTTTCTCTCCTGCATCAGTCGACATTAACCCTGTCAGCTCCAGCACATATTTGGTAATACATTTAACATTAATATTACCATGATAGTGATGTGTACAGCTGCCATTTCTATCAGAGTTGAACGTGATTAGTAATGTCCTTTTAGGTGTTTACAACCTAATTAATAACCATGTAATAAACCATTTGTAAACCTTTATAAGCGTAGTCTTATTTTAAAGTGGTACCCAGTTTTCGGTCTCTAAACCATTATTAAGTGTTAATTAAAGGAAACTTTTTGTAACAGAATTATAAACATATTCTTATCCCAAACTTTTCTGGGACATGTTTCAGGCATAAAACCTCTTTAGGTTCATTAGTTAAATTACACATCACAATTTTTTAATCACTGCTTTCTGTTTTTACTAGCACTTCACACACCGTCCTGGTTTGTTTGGAACTGAGGTTTGTAGAAACATACACTGACAATAAGACCATTTCACATCAGACGTGCTGCTATCACATGCCGCAAGTTTTCAAAAAGGAATCACTTTCATACAAAACACAGAAAAGTGAAAAGTGGAGCTTGGCAGGTTCCTTGTTTGTAAACAAAGTCTGAAAGTCTAGTGGTACGTTTTGCAAAAAACACTGATTTCTCAAGGTTTTATTGGAGTTGACAGTTAAAGGTGCAATCAGTGATTTCAGCACAACAAAACGACAACAGTTTCGACACGGTTTGGAAAGAAGACTGAAGGAAGAGGATGGTGCATGGAGCCAAATGGTGAGTAAAAGCCAAAATAAACATGGATTTCAGTACAAATTACTTAATAAATTAATAAAAATATTTATAAGACAAATAAAACAAATTAAAATGTACATTCTATGATTCTGTAGTGAACCAGTAATAGTCTTTAGACAAGATTCTTGGTAAAAGATAAATATCCAATTTGGCAGAGAAGAAAATAGTATAATGTTGACTTCATAAAGTCCAGCTTCATCAAATGTCTTCCAGAATACAACAACATCGCATCCATCGAATATGTAAATATCTTTCAGCCACTTAAATTAAAGCCCTGCCAGCGCTCCCAGACGACCAGCAACAATAATGTTCCGTAAAGTAAAGCTCATTTTATCCCATGTTTTCTTACTTAGGAAGTTGAAAATAAAAACTGACTGTTGTCGTGTTTAACAGTGAGTGCTTTGGTAGGCTCCAGATATCTGAGTTAATCTGCAAATGCACTGGGAAACAAAATATTTACCTTATGTTCGCTTTAAAATCCAATAATGTAATGAATTCTCCACGTTCATTTTTTTCAAGAAAAAGCTGAATATTTGGAACTCTTATAAACAGAAAACAGAATGGAAACCTGGCGTTGAAACAGTGTCTATGAAAACGACACATCATACAAATGGACAACGTCCCCAAACTAAAGATACCCTCAGACCCCCTGAGCAGGTAGTGTCTGTTTTAAAGCTTATCTAATGACTGAAACTGACATGTTATCGGTTGATGAATGTAGATGTAAACTATAAGACTAAGGAATACGTATAAACACCACATTTCAAATCTAATAAGAAACCCAGAGTGGGAAATGAATCTCCATTTTAAGATCAAGTATGGCTCCTTAATTAATGACAGGAAAGAAATTCAAGCAACCGTCTAAAACCATCCTCGTCGACTCACTCAGGATGGCTATGAGTTTAAAGGCAACCAATGAGGCAGCAACAGGCTCTTTTTCACGGTGAAACGACCCGGGTCCAAATGCCTACAGTACTGTTCAATTATAATGACGTTATAAAAAATACAAATTATGCAATTAAGTCAAAGAAGATGCAAACAAAAGAAAAAAAAACACAATTCACAACGGCGACCTGAGCTAGTTCATGATCGTTGCCGTCTATCCAGATGAATGTAACCCTGAACGGAAGCCGAACAATCTTCAGAAAACATTTTAACATTCACATATTTCTGAATGAATGTGCGAGTGTGTGATTGGCGCCCCCTCCAGGTTGTGTTCCCGCCTTGCGCCCAGTGATTCCAGTAAGGCTCCGGACCCACCGTGACCCTGAACTGGATAATTGCTTACAGACAATGAATGAATGTATGATATTTCTGAACGATGGTGTAGTGGTGAAAATATTCAAGCAACAAGAACAATGAGAAAGGTGTCACAGAGGACGTCTTACACAGAAAGGATGCTCATGTCAAGCTATGAGGTTAATATTGATACAGAGATTTCATCATTCATAAGGCTACAAGGCACCAAACACAGATCTACATAAACATCTACAAAGGTTTATTCCCATAAGCCTCAGAGGTCACAAAAGCTGCTTTGGTCAATTTCACCCTACAAAATGTTATGACTACAGATGCTTGCTGGAATAAGCCTTTACAGATGTTAAGTCCAGGCTTATGTCAGCCATCACGAGAAGCTTCTGTGGGTGTCACATAATTTTATGAATGAGCACCTACAGTAGATTGTGACCAGTGACTTTAGGTAGTTTTCACTTCGCTTTCAAGATCTGATGTAAGCACAGTGCAGTAAAAGAAACAACAAATAAATAAATAAAAACTAAAACTAAATTGACCTGATGCAGAAAATGCGGAAGAAATACTCCAACATTTTCAACCCCTTCCCTTTCCATATCTATTTTTATCTTCCTATATTTGAACGCATTCTTGGCAACTGTAGTAGTATCTGTAGCTTTCAATTAGCTTTAAATTTAATTAAACTAGTCAGCTAAATCCACACCTTCGTTCCCTTACTCACTGTCTATTTTATCAGCTCCACTGACTGTAAACGTGCACTTTGTTGTTTTACAATTAGACTGTAGTCAAATCTTTTTCCTTGTTTTCAAGGGTCATGACCCCAACGAAACATCCTTCATGAGCAAGTATATTTTTGGTGGTGGATCATTCTCAGCGCTGCACTGATGTGGTGGTGGTGTGTTAGTGTGTGATGTGCTGGTGCGAGTGGATCAGACACAGCAGTGTTGCTGGAGTTTTTAAACCCCTCAATGTCACTGCTGGGCTGACAACAGTCCACCAACCAGAAACATAAAAACACCCAGCCGACAGCGTCCTGTGTTCACTGATGAAGGACTAGAGGACAGCAAACACACACTGTGCAGTGACAGATGAGCTACTGTCTCTAATTTTACATCTACAAGGTGGACCACAGAGGTAGGAGTGTCTCACAGAGTGGACATCAGTGTCACCGCAGCGCTGAGAATGATCCATCACCCAAATCATACCTGCTCTGCAGGGGTCCTGAGCGTTGAAGAACAGGATGAATTGAGGATAACCATAATCCAAGTGCACCTATATGGTTTGCAGCTGAAAATGGACAGTAAGTGTAGAAACAAAGAGGTCATTTTACTGCTATTAGTCCAAGTATTCACATAATTAGAGTTTAATTATGGTCGTTAATTTTATGTCAGATTTAGTCTTAAAATAAATCTGTAATGCCAATGGTCAACCCTCACTGGACATTCTATTTGATCTAGGCTTATTTTGGATCAGGAAAACCAGTTTATAATAATATTTCAAATGTTAACAGATTGAACTGAAACTGTCCAGTACTTTCTATTATACGAGTGTTTTTTTAAAATCAAGTACAGAGAAATGTGACAACTATTCTCCAAGGCAACTGACTGTACAATAAAAATGCAGAAGAGACTAGGACAAGAAACACAACAGCACTGTGCAAAAGTCAGAGACCACCCTTCGTGTATTTCAGAAAAAAAATAGCCTTGCGCTCAGATTATTAAAATGTGCAGGACGTTTTTCGGTTTTCATAATCCATTATTCATGAGCTTCTCATGACCCAATTAACCCCAAACACAGTCTGTGATGTTGAGATTGGGGCTTTTTTTGTCCACTTTTATTACTCTAAGTAATTTCCTTTTAGACCCATAGCGTTGTCTTATTAGAATGGAAGGATGGACAGAAATGTCTAATGCGGATTTTTCACATCCACCAGGTTTACCAGGTCTTGCGTGATTGTTAGAAGTGACATTTTAAAATGTAATTAAAAATGCAAATTAAAAGCCTGCCACAGACAAAGGGGGAAAAAAATAAAAACACGTACAGTAAAAGTCCCCTTAGTTTCAAACGTAATCCCTTTAAAAATATTTCCTTAACAATCCGTAGCTTGTACTTAATGCCCGTTTCTGACTGGAAATGGAATAAATTAAAGGCCTCTGACTTTTACACTACTGTAAATATTCCTTCAAATACTGCGTTTTATGTAAATAACTACAATAACGGTATGTAGAGAAGTATAGACTGTACAAGAAAGCATGACTCTGTGTTTCCTTAAGATGGAGTAAGCCCCGGACTGGTCAGATCTGTGGTTGGACTGGCCAGATACTCACTGGACTTCAGACTGGCCAGAGACTTGTAGCTGGCCACTGAAGTTAGAGACCCACACAACCCTCTGAGTGATGGTGTGTCCTCTTTACCTGGGGAGAGAGAGAGAGAGAAATGTATTTTTTTTCCCCAATGATGCAAATAATCCCATGTCTACATACTTTCAGACCCAGTGTGTAGAGTTGTCTTTTCTGTGGATAATAACTGGCAACCAGCCAGGAGTGCAGCAGTGAAATAATTTGATTACCCATGTAATAAAATGTAATATTTACAGAGGATGAAGTCTAGACTCTATTGGGAGTTCTAACTCCAGTCTTTTGCCTCGGGCACAATACGGAGCCCTAAACTGCAGATGGTGGAAAATAAATAGCCCTCCTATTATTTGTGGGAGAGCCAACACAAAAATGTTATGCGCTGTTCACAAATTATTAGCACGCTTACCTGAAACACACTACAACATAGTGCAGACAGTTTGGTAGACTCAGGAATACATATTCACTGATCAATATATTCGAAATAAAAGCTCACCCACCTTACTTCCTCTAGCTGTTCACCAATTGTCTGTGTCTGACCATACTGCCACTTTTTGCTGCATATTTTAAGTGGTAGAACATTCTCTCAGGGATGATGACTTGAGAACAAAATAACTTGAATAACATCTATCACATGCTCAGTGTGAACCTGCACTCATCTGTGAAGACCACAGGGTACCAATGGCGAAGTGGTGTGACTCTTCTAGTCATTACGGTTCAGGTTTAGCACTCCAGGAAAGTCAGACTAATCACGTCTTTCTGCATATCACACGTGAGATTACTCAGCCAATCAGATCGGTGCATTATGATGAGCGCTGTGACTCGAATGACTGACACACACAGGGCAGGGCTCCAGACACCGCCGTCCTGGGGCCAGTAAAAATAGCCCAAGGGATGTGATAAAAGCTCTTTCGGGACACTTTCAGGATGTGAGTGTTGTGTGACATCAGATAAAACCAGAATGGAACGATTACTGGTTGAAATATTCTCATAACACTGAACATGGATTCTGTTTTTGGATAAAGTCCTGCCCTTCAGCATAAAGAGCCTATCAGCTTTCTGTTAAAGGATAAAGTTCCACCCTTAGGTAATAAGAGCAGATTGCTGATTATAGAAAAGCAGTAAAGTCAACTGCAACTACACGTTATTAGGGACTTTATATACATATATATTTTTTGCTGGACCACCTAACGGGCTGGCCTAGCAGAGGCATTTTCGCTTACTGACTGAGTTACTGATTCCTAATGTTGAAACGAGCATGCGCTGTTAGTTCAGCCATATTTCACATTCCAATAGGCAAACTAAATTTGGAACCGTTAGGTGTGTTTTCAGCAACATAAACTGGTTTATGAACCAGAAAAAGTTGTTCCCAACTGGAACCAAAGAACAGTAGGTCCTTCAGAGCGAACCATGGCTAAATAATAGGAAATAAGACAGGAACGCGCTCCGTTTGTGTGTGTTTCTGGGGCTGTGTTTGGCACGACACCAAGCGTGTTAGCCAGAGCCTCGGCTCGCCGTTGGATAGTTCACAAGCTCAGCAGGACGGCTTGCAACTCAGCAACATTTACACACGTATTATATCTCACAGAAAGAGGAGGACTGCTGAATTTGTCTTATTTCACGTGTGTGTCTTTGTGGTGGGGAGACATTTTGTGGCATTAGTGTGTTTATGAAACTCCATACGGCTGCGCACAGCTACCTTAAACGTTTTTCTTTAACCTGTTACATTGAATAAATAAGCAATTGTAATTCTTAAAATCAACAAAATGTTCTTGGTCTTTGTTCTTTGGTGGTAGATCATCTAGTGTTTATTTTTAAATGAAAATGAACATGAAAAACACTGATGACGGTGTGGGCGGCACGGTGGCGCAGCAGGTAGTGTTGCTCCAGGGGCCTGGAGGTTGTGGGTTCGATTCCTGCTCCGGGTGACTCCGGGTGGAGTTGGTGTGTTCCCACAGTCCAAAAACACACATTGCAGGTGGATTGGCGACTCAAAAGTGTCCGTAGGTGTGAGTGTGTGAGTGAATGTGTGTGTGTTGCCCTGTGAAGGACTGGCGCCCCCTCCAGGGTGTATTCCCGCCTTGCGTCCAATGATTCCAGGTAGGCTCTGGACCCACCGCGACCCTGAATTGGATAAGCGGTTACAGATAATGAATGAATGAATGATGCCGGTGTTATATATTATGAACAAAGTTTTTTCCTTTTTTCATTTCTGCATTTATAACCTGCCCTCCATATATTCTGTACAACACAATCACATAATACAAACCACACATAAACAAAGACATTGATATGAAGCACCAAAGCTTCTCCAGACCTTCCAATGACAAAGCTTTCCTGTTTTTGAAATATGTTGAAATGTAATTGAAATTGTAATTTGATTAGACATTAAATTGTTAACTACATAAAATAATGCTATAACTATAAGGTTACTTTAATGTACAGGATATGGCACTGATCATAATGCAAGTTATACATTATGTTCCAGACCTTGGCTTGAGAACATTTTCTCTAACTGGACCTTGTCTGGACCCGAGTTTGAGCGTAGGACACTGATCTCATTGATTTGTGTCTGAATGCAGTCACAGCAATATGCAAACATCTAGTGTAAATAGATCACCTAAAATGCCAGAACTGCAGTAAACAAGGGACAAACTCCCTGTTAACTCCCTTGATGTCTTTAAGAATACAAGACTCACTCTAGGCAACACTGCTTGGTCCAACATGTGATAGATATCAGCTCGTCCTGGCCATTCTGAAAATTATCTCACGTCATTATCTCAGCCTTGAGTTTATATATAGCAGTGCCATTTATGCAGCTGGCTGCCAACCCACTCTGGGAATTATGATCAGCTCCTCTTAATGACATCATCCTCTGTAATAGATACTGCAGTTCCTTTGTGGAGAAAGATGGTGCTTCACTTTATCAGATTCACAAACAAGTACACACACACACACACAACCATACCTTCCCTGTGCCAATGTGCGAGCCCTGTTTTGCCATCCAGACTACGTGTGTGTGTTTGTCCCGGCTCCAGAGATAACTGAGACAAGCTCATATCTGTAGAAAGCTGGTCCAAACTCGGGAAGCTTTTCCTGTGAAAACACACACATTGTCAGGTTTTACGTTACGTCATTACATCATCTTTTCAAAAGTTTGGCAGAATACACTCAACAAGACGTAAAAATAAAAGTCATTAAATGTAGCCCTGTCTCCGATGACGGTTCAAAAGTTACCGTGGTAACAGCCCAAGTGATAAAAGTTAATTCACTGCTGCTTATTCATTTACCGATTTCATGCTAATTTAAACGGTAAAGACACGTGTGTAACCATAATCATAACTGAACTGTTGAATTTTGTAAACTTTGTTTACATCCCCAGGATAAAACTGTGCGGATGTTTTGCAGGGAAAATAAACACATAAATAATAATATATTCAGCCCTATTCCCTCCACTATGATAGTCTAAGACCATCCTGCATACTCTGTGAAGGTTTGACTGCAGCCATTCCACGTCATTTAGCATCCAATCAGACCTCGTTATTATTCCCGTCCCATTTCCCTACTCGGATGAGATTCATTTTAGTAGGACATTTCAGCCTGTACTAAATTCCAACAGCAGGTTATTACACTGTATTCTGCAGATGCTGCTCCGTAATCGATTTCTGTTTCCAGCAACATCTGCAGACTGGGATGAAGCTTGACTGAAATTCAATAGTGATCAAATAGTGCTGTCCCTCAGAGCCTAGTCCTCTTTTTTGTTCAGTTGCCTCATATCAGTGAAAATGGACATATTTTTTGGAGAGATTATACTTTGAACAGCTGTGCTTTAAGAAGAAGAAAAGAGAGGAAGTTGCAAAAGGCAAAATAATTAGATTTGTGAAGAAACTGATTAAAATTTGAACACAAATACATATAAACAGCCGTATGAGCCCAATGGCTATGCAGTTAAAAGGTCAGCAGCAGCAAACACAGTGAACAGAGATTAAAGGCATTATACAGATCCATACTCGTCCCACTGGCCACTGCTCTTCTGGTAGAGGAGTGTGTCCAAGGCAACAGCATTGTTATCCAGGGCACCGGGAGAGGGCCACTGATTGGTCAGGTGGGAGGTGAGCTCCTGCCTGGAGCGTAGGTCATGGTTCTTCAGTACAGTTCTGCTGGTATTTAAAGAACACACACACACAAATATAAAAAGAATATTTTACATAATTTGTTGTACATACCTCTATGCACATTTATGATTGACCTCCCTTTTGGGCGGAGGGGGTGGGGGGTTAATCACGATTAATAATTTGTAAGCTTTCATCAGGAAGAATTAAATGTAAATTAACAATAACTGAAAAAACATTTCTTAAGACGTGTCATTAATCTTATTAAAACAACAAAAGCATTAACTAATCACTGGTGTTATGAGTTTGCCAAAACTAAAGATCCTTTAGAGGGCAGCGGTGAGTAATGTTTGTTTATTTGAGCACGAGCTGTTCTTTTCGTCAGCTGGAAGTTTCTAGTTACTACGTGAAAATGTACAGACCAATCAGCGCGAACCAAATCAGTCTGGTCGCAAAAAATGGACATAATTACATTGTTCATTCTTGTTATTTACATGAAAATGAATCAGTATCTAAACCTTCACGATCATAACAAGTCGATTCATAGCTTCAATGAAAAACCACAGAAAAAGTAACTGGAAAATTGTCGAAACCTAATGATTATTTTAATACAGAGAGCACAATAATAACAACAACAACAACAACAGGATGTTTCTGATTAAATGTAACCACCAAATGCAGCACAATCGCCCACCACCATTTTATGAAACAAAGCACTTAGCAGCTGGCAGAAAGCTGTTTTGGAGTGCAGTTATGCAAAAAATGAACACTTCAGGGCTGGTAAACAGCGGCGACTCCGTGCGATGTTTATGACACTGCAATCAACAGCCCCAAAGACAAGCACTTAGTGGTTTTGTTTTGGAGGACAATCTTTGACCTCATTCTTTTCAAAAGATGTCAGGGTTTCTTGCAGTGAAGGAGTTCCAATTTCATAGAAGGGGGAAAAAAAGGCTAAAGAATGTGAAACTAAACAAAGCAGTGTATCAGCATTCTTAAGACAACCAGTATGCTCACAAGGCTTTGTTAATAATACAGGCCAATCCAGTAACTGTTGAAGTGCCTGCTTTCCCCTGCGCCAGCACATTTGGCCACGCACTCGGGGAATTGAAGCACATTAACATCATAATCTAATGACTCTTCCGTTTAGCCCCAGGTTCTGTTTTCGACAAGCGCTTTGCTGTTACCCGATTACAAATGAATATTGCCTACAAATGGAACGATTTGTATTCTGTTGGGGCCTGCATGTGTAAATTAAGTGAATACTTCTGCAGTGCACATACGCATAGGATTGGATAAGCCGTCCCTGATTGTGCAGTTCAAAGCACAATTAACAATACAATTAACAATATTAATACAGGGCGGCACGGTGGTGCAGCAGGTTAGTGTCGCAGTCACACAGCTCCAGGGACCTGGAGGTTGTGGGTTCGAGTCCCGCTCCGGGTGACTGTCTGTGAGGAGTTGGTGTGTTCTCCCTGTGTCCACGTGGGTTTCCTCCGGGTGCTCCGGTTTCCTCCCACAGTCCAAAAAACACATTTTGGTAGGTGGATTGGTGACTCCAAAGTGTCCGTAGGTGTGAGTGTGTGAGTGAATGTGTGTGTGTGTGTGTCTGTGGTGCCCTGTGAAGGACTGGCGCCCCCTCCAGGGTGTATTCCCGCCTTGCGCCCAATGATTCCAGGTAGGCTCTGGACCCACCGCGACCCTGAACTGGATAAGCGGTTACAGATAATGAATGAATGAATGAATATTAATACATATTTTATGATGAATTTGTGATATACACTGAACAATCACATTATCAGCTCCACAAGTATCAGATCCACTGACAATAGAGGAGCACTTTAATCAAGCTGTTGCTCCGCATTCGTTATCCCCATTTCACCCTGCTCTTTAACGCTCAGGACCCCCAAAGGATCCTCACAGAGCAGGTCTGATGTGGGTGGTGGATCATTCTCATCCCTGCAGTGACCCATGACGTGGTGGTGGTGTTTTAGTGTGTATTGAGCTGGTACGAGGCATTGGATCAGACACAGCAGTGCTGCTGGAGTTTTTAAACCCTGTGTCCACTCTCTGTCCACTCTGTGAGACAATCCTCCCTCGTTGGTCCACCTTGTAGATGTAAGGTCAGAGACAGTAGTTCATTTGTCACTGCACAGTGTGTGTCAGTCGTCCTCTAGTCCTTCATCAGTGACACAGGACGCTGTCGGCTGGATATTTTTGGCTGGTGGACTCAGTTCATCAGTGACACTGAGGGGTTTAAAAACACCAGCAGCACTGCTGTGTCTGATCCACAGCACAAAACACACTAACACACCACCACCATATCAATGTCACTGTAGCGCTGAGAATGATCCACCACACACATCAGACCTGCTCTCTAGGGGTCCTGTGGGCATTAAGATGGTGCTGTAGTCACACAGCTTCAGGGTCATGGACTGTTTCTCAACACAAAGTACGTCAAGTTCGAACTGTCGTACTTTGTAGTACAAACTTGACGAGTTCGACTCACGAGTACAAACTCCTGAGGACGGTGTGGTCGTTATGTAATTGGAACGCCAGCGTACTATGAATCACCGTTTTTTCCGTGGCACGAAAAACATAATAGCACTGAGGTTGGTGCGAAATGCATTCTGGGATATCTGACTTTCTCAAGTCTACAGAGGTCATGTCCCAGTACATCCTCGATAACACGGGCGGAGCAAGAACACATCCGGGTATTTGAACTGTACTTGGCTAGACGTGGACTATTAAATGGAACAGAACCTGGGCTGAGACTGATAACGTTTCCCAAAAACACAAGTACAGACACGAAAACGTATTGAGAAACGGCTATGGCTTTGCGTTTTAAATCCCCACTACAGGTCACTCTTTGTGAGCAGTTTCATGTGTTTTCCCTGTGTCTGCATTGGTTTCCTCTCACAATAAATACGTGTTGCTGGGTGGACTGACTGTGCAGAAGTGACGACAATTGTGTGGGTGAAATTGTCCGTTGGTGTGAGTGTGTGAGAGAGTGATGTTCAGTGCTGAAATGGCGCCCCCTTCAGGGTGTGTTCCTGCTTTCACCCGGTGATTCTGGGTAGGCTCCAGACCGGTCATGACCCTGATTAGGATGAAGCAGCTACAGAAAATGAATGAATGAACAAATGACAGGAACAGATTCTTTCAAAACAGCTTTAAACCCCATACTGGGACATTGCATGGAATTTTGAGAGAGAAGTCAGCTGGGTTAAATTTAGGATATCAGATCGTCAGAGCATTGTCTTTTACTCCTCCGTCCTTCTCTCTGTCCCTCCTCCCTCCACAACATTGTCACTGCATCAACTCATTGATGACTTAGTTTCCATAGTTACTTTATCTTGATGTGATTAGACCGCCTCTGTGGCCTGGGCGCCCCTCTGCTGTGGGATCGAGCGAGAAGTAAATATGCTAACACAAGAAGCACTTGTGGACCTTGCTGAACGAGGTAGAAGATAACCACATTACATCCTAAGCTTTGTGGACACTTTTAGGGAATGATTCAGCTGCTTTTGCTGAGACAGGTTTTTTAAACTGCATACACACCGAGTGCAATCCCAAAAGAAAAGCATTAGTATTAGAAGGGAATGCTCTGGAGCAGCTGCACACGAGCCTGAAGTCAAGGGTGACCAGATTGGGTGAGCATATGTTTGCAGGATGGCAGCATGGGGCGTGCACCGGTTTGGCATTGGGGGAGGGGGCTGGTTGGGAGAGACGTTTCAAGTAATTGGTGGCAAGGTGTAAAGGGTCGGCAGAAGCCAAATCCAAGGTGTTTTTTTGGCGAATTAGACATTTTTTAGGTCTTTGTGCAACATAATTGTAATTTCAAACATTTTCCCTCTCTTCTGATCTTTTATTGTAACTGTTGCATAGCGGGGCAGCATGGTGGAGCTGCAGGTAGTGTCTCTATCAAACAGATCCAGAGGTCTTTGAGCCTGGCTCCGAGTGACTGTCTGTAAGGAGTTTGGTGTGTTCTCCCTGTGTCCGCATGGGTTTCCTCCCACGGTACAAAAACACACGTGGATTGGCAACTCAAACGTGTCCATAGGTGTGAGTGAATGTGTCGCCGTATGAAGGACTGGCGCCCCCTCCAGGGTGTGTTCACGCCTTGCGTTCAGTGATTCTGGGGAGGCTCCGGACCCACCACGACCCTGAATTGGATAAGCACTTGAATGTTGCATAGCATTAAAAAAAATTTGTTCTTTTCTTGGGGATAATATTGTATCCAAAAGAATCTGAGGATTATACATTCCACAAAATCGCTCCAAAACCTCATTGTACACTTGTTCAATTATGGGATATAGTTTTCCTGTCTTGTGGAAACAAAAACAAACTCCTTAACAGTAGAAATGCATACAAGAGTCACAAACAAATTCAGAACAATCCAAGTCATTTTCCACCAGAGTTCACACTGCATTTAGGTCTGTGTAAATGCCAAGGTAACTGACCAATATGTGGCCAAAGCACTCAAGCCTGCATTAGTGAATAAAGTATCAGTCTGTTGCATCAGACTACAACTCCAACCAGTTATCATCACAAACACCCATGCATGGATCAGAAGTGCTCATACTCACAGCTGGTCCTGTAGCTCCAGGATGATGAACTCCAACTGTTCCTTCTCCAGTTTGTGGCTGATGTCAGCTTCTGTGGAGCGCTGCAGTAAAGCTTTGTTTTGGGACATGGACTCAGAGAGCTGAGCTTCTCTCAAACGTACCAGCTCTTCCAGGTATCCCTATACACACACAGACATGTAAGTTTCTGCACAACATCAGGATGTAGGGGGATGCCTCATATACTACATATAGGGCACCATCAGTAATAGAATAACAACTGGGATTAATGATGATAACTTTAGCTACATTAACACTACACCTTAATCTTAACCTCAGAGAACACAGCATACGTTTCTGATCTTGGTATAAAGATATTTATAAAAGTCAGGACAGGTTTGTTTCTCCTGACATTTCAGCAAATCTGAACCTTGTCCTGAGATGCGATTTTTCCTGGAATTATGTTGTGACACAAACAGACACCTACCTTTTGTTCCAGTACCACTCTGTATTTCTGCTCCACTCTTTTGCACTTGCTGTACCAGCTGCTGAGGTCAGTGCGCAGGCTGGTTGCCATGTTGGACTCAGGTGTGCTGGCCTCACTGCCACTGCTGCCCAGCGTCCGCATCTCCTCCTCATCACTGCTGATACTGTCTGAGCTGAGGCACACAGAAACACAGCCTTACCTTTCAGCTTTTACCATCCACAAGCGTGAGTGAGTTGGCTATAGGCCAGTATTAATATTTATGAGCAGTATTTATGCGCAGTTTCAGTGATTTTTAATGTCATAAAATGGACAGACAACTGTGATATGAGGAGAATTGCTCTTTGTGAAGACTCAACTGGGTAAAAGCAATAGGATACAAACAGGAATGCATGATTCTCACAAAGCAACAACACTAATGCATACACAGTACACAGACACACATAGTCCCGCTACGAGTGACTGTAAGGAGTTCGGTGTGTTCTCCCTGTGTCCGTGTGGGTTTCTTCCGGGTGCCTCCCATGGTCCAAAAACACACATTGGTAGGTTATCTGGCGACTCAAAATGTCCATAGGTGTGAGTGTGTGAATGAATGTGTGTCGCCCTGTGAATGACCAATGCCCCCTCCAGGGTGTGTTCCTGCCTTGCGCCCATTGATTCTTTGTTGATTCCGGACCCACCGCGACCCTGAACTTGATAAGCGGTTTCAGACAACGAATGAATATATAAAACAAAACAATTAGGTAGTTGTTTATATTTTATTGTAATGCTTCACTGAGGGAGAATAGAACATCTCTCGTTGCTCCTACTGTGGATATTGCATGTAAATTCCGGAGGAGTGTAGGACACCCTCTCCCCCTTGATTTTAGGGAAGTGCTGTAAATATGTATTACACTCTGCAACAGTAGGGGGAGCTCAGGAGCAAAAAATACCAAACCTTACCTAGTGCTCCTTGTAACAACGAAGATTATTAAAGAGTAATTATTCCAAATTTAATTGGGAAACCATACGTTCAATCCCCCTCCATGGCTGCATACAGTCATATTCCATTAATGCAATCATTTAACATAACCATATTCAATTATAGGCATGAACTGAAGTCTTACCTTTGTGTGAATTTGAGGTACGGTGTGTAGTCAATAACAGCAGGATAGCTTCCATCCAAAACCTCTCCCTTCAGACAGAAACTGCAGATTACAAAGCATGAGAGTCACTGCTGGATTGAGAATGGTCTGCGAACCAAAACTATTCCACCAACAGTGTTCAGACTGTATAGTTAATCTAGGCATTGGATGGAAACTCTATACACACACATCATTATTACTTGGCCAAAGTCCGTTAACCACTGCCCATTTTTCACCCCCGAAATGAAAGGCATCTATAATAACATCATAGTGCCAAATGCCCACAGTACTGTACATAAACACTGACTGTCCTTGGGATGAAAGGGTTTGTTTGTACAGTACAGGCTTAAATTTGCAGGGGCATATGGAAGAGCAGCTATTAATGAATCATTAACATTCTGTCTGACTGATACATGGCTGAATGTCAATAACACCCCACAGAGAGACAGAGAGACTGAGACATACCTGAAGTCAATAGCATTTAGTCCAATCAGAGTATCTGCCAGCAGCCCCGCCTCCTCACCCAGCATTATGGCCCCATCTTCATAAAACCTCCTGGTAAACACAAACGCAGTATATTCATAAACAAAATCATGCCCATTCTCACAATGACAATGATCTATAAAACTACCAAACGTTTACATTTATATACATGAATATTAGGTATTATTTTGAGCGCATTATTAAATAATATTGAATATGTCTTACAAAGAATTTAAGGGGAGATTATTTTAGAGTGCCAAGACAAGGTTAAACGTGAGAAGTAAATACAACAAGCGCTGGGAAATAAGAGTACTGATATGGAACAAATGAGAATATAAAAGAAAGAGAACAGAGCAAAAACGGCTAGTAACCAGATCTTCTGCTCCTCACTCCGGGTCTCTTGCACTGAACTGAGCTGTGGCTCGTTCTCATTTAAAGGAGTAGGTGCTGAAACCATGCATTCTGAACAAAGCTGTTTAGACAGGGGGATAATACTGCTGTAGTGTTTGATCCTTGTGATATCATGAACAAAGCATGTCACAGATGCTTCCTTAACACCCCAGAACTGTTTGAAAAAGCAGTAGAATATGGGCCTTTAAAATGACATAGCCACAAAATTTGTGTCCCGTTTACATGAGGATTCACACCACCCAGAATTCACAATCCTGCCACATTGCAGCTTGATAGCTTCATAGAAGAGTGTGTGTGTGTGTGAGAATGTGTGTGAGAGAGCAGGTGTGTTTTATGCGCTGAAAAACCTTGTGGTTTTGAAGTCTCTCAAAGCAGAAGAGATATATTCAGACAAGCGTTTCTCCATTAACGCAACTCTTATCCATGCACGACCCTGAGAGAGAAAGAGAAAAAGAGAGTGACAAAACTTTTTTGTAGGTGTTTTTTCACCAATCCTGTCCTATGCATTGTTATTATTACTCGTGTTCTCTGATTCTATACAATTTAAAGTTTGCAAATTCCTATGTGGTCGTTCTTATTTGAACTGTTTATTGTTTATACTTTAATTTGGCTCAGTTTTTTAATATGAAGTTCTGCAAGGAAGTCCTGCAGATGGGGAAATGAAGGGTTAAAAGCCTGGCCAGCAGAGCAGGACTGGGTGCTGGAAATTTTGGTACCACTTCGGCCAATCAGAACCAATCTCCTTTCACAACAAGGCATTCACCACCAACTGAACCTAAAAGACCTCTCATTTGAATCTCGGGTATTGCATATTTCCACAGGAATATCCATTTGAGCATTTGTTGCTGATATCAGCCATATGTTGAAGCCTGAATGATACATATACTTTTTACTATTATTAATACAAATTTTTGTTATTACCTTGGCCCTAGAGCTGCGGACGTTCTCCATGCTCTCAATGCTGGGGATGCAGCTGTGGGGGACTTTGCTGCAGGCCAAACGGACATAATCCCAGAAACTACGTGGACTCTCATATCCAAACCAACTGACCTGACCTGCAGTGAGAATGGGGAGAGACAAATGTGAAATTAAAGAACATTATAGCAACCATTATAGCACCAGATATCTGACCAATCGTCGAGACCCATTTCTTTGGCAGTTTCAATGACTGACGAGCCAAAGTAGTGTA
The DNA here is from genome assembly GCF_029633855.1 of Hoplias malabaricus. Taxonomy (NCBI): domain Eukaryota; kingdom Metazoa; phylum Chordata; class Actinopteri; order Characiformes; family Erythrinidae; genus Hoplias; species Hoplias malabaricus. The sequence goes on from NC_089800.1 coordinate 8,250,063, forward strand.
ACAAAGGTTTGCGGACAGCTGCTAAAAGTTATTAGCAAGAATTTGCTTCCCCTTTGCTGCAGTAACAGCTTCTACTCTTCTGATAAGGCTTTATAGCAGATGTTGGAACAACCCTGAGAGGATTTGATGGCACTCAGCCACAAGAGCATTAGCGAGATCATCATGATGTATGATTAGTTCTGGATCACAAATGGGCTTTCATCACTGCAGAGACTGCAGGTGTGCTGCTCCATAGCCCATATAGCTTTTCTATATAGTGATAGCTATTCTGAGCAGCAACGCTATGCTTAAAGCATGTCTAAACATTTTAGGCCACATAGTTTAGATTGAATGTAGGCTAAAGTCCTTTCTGCATTTTTGCCAAGTCACTCACTGCGTTATTTGATCCACCTGCCGCCAGAAAGAAAGATGAATGAAGAAGCAATAGATAGAGAGATTGAGACAGGCGAAATGAGACAGCATGCCTGGCTCTGCATGCATAATGCCCACACAATGCTAATGGCTTCTGCTCACAACTGTACCTCAGGTGGCTAATGACTTCTAATGGAAACTTCGGTTTGTTTACACTTTTCATGCTGGAAAAAAAAAGCATTTTCTTCTGAGAAAGTCAGGCTCATGTAATGTTCTACAAAAGAACATGAAGCTAACATTTCTGGGAAACAAAGTGTTCAAAGAGCAAGTATGGGCTCTTTGTTTTTATCAAACAAATAAATACAGTGGAATTTGAGTTCCTAACTTGTGTTTATTGATAGTCAGAAAACATGTTATTTCTTACTAATTCAAGGAATAAGGTTTAAAAAAACCATTGGTTCCCCCCCCAAACGGTGTTCGGAAACTCTAATAGGCGTCTTGTCTGTGACGTAGATGGTGGACAACAACTCTAGAAGCTGCACTTAATTTAATGCAAAATGACGAAAAGGTGTGTTGTATTTGACTGCAATAATTCAATGTACAGTGGGACATCTGTGTACAAATGGCCCAAAGATCCCAAAATATCCAGAAAATGGACTAAATTTGTCAACTTTAAACAGGCAATTTGGAAAGGACCATCCGCTCACTCCGTTATCTGTAGCTCATTTCACTGGCGCTTTTCCAACAATATGGGCATGTAAGGACACCAACGAAAGGTGTTCAAGAGCCTCTGTAACATGGAGGTAAACAGGGTAAGGACACTTACTTCCCCTGTTTTAGTTGGTGTTAGTTAACGTTAGCTTGACTTGCTAAACTCGGTGGCTCAGAATATACTCGGCTACGTAGCTGCATTACGGAGGTTTATAGTGTCGGATGAATTCGAGTTCGACTTCGATCACATTTACAAGAATAACGGTACCTCTAAATTTGAGTTTAGCTTATTGCTAGGCTATTGTCATGAATAATGTTGGTTATTTAGCTAGATACTGTCATAACAGTCAGTCATAACGGTGTTTTACCGCGGCGTTGTCCTCTAGTGACGTCACACAGTTGCGTTCAAGAATTTCCGTAGCAAACTCGGGTTTTTCCGTCAATTTAATAAAATTGTCAGTTTTAAAGCAAATTAAGCTGCTATTTTCATTTTAATTCATACTTATATATGTCAGTAACTACAATAATGTGAAATATTCATGAGGTCCATTATATGGTGCTTAGCCTTTAATATTTAAAAAAACTAAAATTTAAACTGAGTGCTGAACTGATGACAGCTCCCAGTAAATAATTTATATTGAAACATTTAAAATGTGTTTAAAAATCATAACATTGTTATGGAAACCTTTTATATTGCAATATCTATTGATGTTGAATAATTGTTCAGCCCTAGTTTACAGATACCTGCGTTAACTAGAACTGATCTGAGTGATGAAAGGAGAGACTGCCTATTTCACATTGGAATTATAACAAGTGACATGCATTATGTATGTATTAATTTGCTTTGTGGTGCCTTCCTGCAATAGCCTACCCCCATCCCCAGCAGTAATAATCACATCACATAGCTTTATCCCTAGTTTAAAAAAAAAATTAATCTTAAAATAGTCCTACCTTTGAGACGATGGCTGAGTATCTGCTCCAGAATGGAGACAAAGTTGATGAACTCAGGAGAGGAGTCATCTATGGTCTCAAAACAGGAGCGGTCAATGAGCGTCTTCACAGAGAACCTGCAGAAACACACCAACTTAATTAAAGAGAGCCTCTTGTTTGAGGGAGTATCCTGTAGCTGCAATCGGCCAAAATCATACTCAAGGATCACGAATGTGTAATTGGTTCTGGAGATAAAAGGAGTACACAGTACTGTATCGTTTCAATTACAGAAGTAGAGAGGATGGAAAGGGTTTTGAACAAGGCCATAAGGAAGTGGCTAGGGGTGCCAAAGTGTTAAAAAAGAGTGGCATGGTATGGGAGAGTTGCACTGAAGTTACCACTCACAACTTTAGTTGAGGAATTCAAATGTGCAAAGGTGAGCTGTGAGATGATTTTGTCAGGATCGAAGGATGCAGTAGTAAAAGCAGCAGCGCTAGTCACAGAAGCAGGAAGGAAGTGGAATCCAAAAGTGGCTGTGCAGGTAGCCAGGAGCTCATTAGAGCTAAGGGATGTGATTGGTTAAGTACAATGCATAAGAGCAGGCTTTGGGTCAGGTGATTCGTGGAAAGCTTTTAGTAAGGTCACATCACCAGAGAGAAGGCAAATTATGACTAGTTTCATTTGCGAGCAGGAGGCACAGTGTCACAACAGCAGCGTCACAGGCAAAACAAGGCCAGTGGCTTTGAAGGGAGAACCTAGAGAAGTGTTAGATTTCCTGGCAACAGTTGTGGGTGGTGGAGGTAAGTAGTATTAAGTTTTTGCTTAGAGCAACCTGGGGCTAGTTACAGGCCTTAGTTACTAGGGAGGCCAGTGTGGATTTACAATTGGTGATGCTTAAGGGTAAGATAAGACTGTAAGGCTGGCTTGGAGGAGGACGGGACTTCACTTTGAGCTTCCCAGGGGTGTCCTCAGCTTAATTCAGTGAAACACAGACAAGGGGGTGTGCTTACCTGATGAACCCTGTGAAGAGCTAGTGATACAGTGGGTGGTTTGGGTACTCATGGACTGGGTGTTGAGGTTACACTTTTAAAAATGACAGTTCTACAAGGGTCCTTTATTAAAGGAAATGGTTCCCTATAGCACTCTACAGCACCAAAAACTGGTTCTCTGTTGTAACAAAGTTGACATTGTACTAATAGAGGAACCGTTTTTGGTCCCATACAGAACCCTTGTCTAAAAGGTGCTGTATAGAACCATCTATAGCACATTCTCCGTCAATACATACAATAATATTGTATTACAATTTTATGCATATATGTACAATCATAATCGATTATAACAATCACATTCATGGATCTCCTGTTGGTCCAGTGCTATGAGTGAGTTCACAATATCATAATATCAAGTGGTTCAAATAAACACAGACACAGTGTGACAAAAATGATTAACTTCTGCTCCATCTGAAACTTGGCGGAGGTAAACAACACCTAGGAACAAAAAGTCAGACAGACTTTAAAAATAGATAAGGAAGAACAGTGGTCACATTTCTATTGTAGTGACCACACACATACATACACACACACACAGCAGGGAGCAGCTGGAGCTCATGAATCAGCTTTCAAGCAGCTCCACTATGCCTCATTACGTTCACAGCTTTCATTGAGGAACAAATCATTCATTACAGAACACAAAGGCTTTGTTCAGACAGGCCGACTAAATCTAATTCTTCTCCCCCAATATGCCACACAACAATCTGATATATCACTTGAGGTGTTAACAGCAGTAAATCAGATTTATAAAAGCTCCATGTTTCCATTACAAACATAGTGTAGTGGTGCAATATGATGTTTTCAAACTTGATAATATACTTAAATGCTATTCAACACACTAAATCAGGGGTCAGGAATAGGTGGAGCGCGGCCCAGGACTGGACCCAGAGACTGTCCTTTTTAAGGGGTGTGACTCTTCTAGTCATTACAGTTCAGGTTTAGCGCTCCAGGAAACTCTAATCACTTGTGTTTCTGCATATCATAGCTGTACATTATGATGAGCGCTGTGACTCGAATGAGTAACAGGGCAGGGCTCCAGACACCACCGTCCTGGGTCCAGTAAAAAGAGCCCAAGGGATGTGATAAAAGCTCTTTTGGGACACTTGGGATGACAGTGTTGTGTGAGGTAAAACCAGAAAAATTAAAAATAAGGATACAATTACTGGTTGATATTCTCATACAGCTGAATATGGATTCTGTTTACAGATAAAGCCCTGGCCTTCAGCAAAAGAACCCATCAGATTGCTGCTTTTCCATAACCAGTAAAGTCAACTGCAACTAAAAATTCCATTAAGGACATTATTTAAATATGCTTTTTCCCCCACAAATATCATTGTTTCATTTGTAAATTTATTTTCATTCATTTGTGTACTACATAAAACAATGCTATAACTATAACGTATGGCTATTTTAATGTACAGGATATGGCACTGATCATAACGCAAGTTCTACTTTGTTTTCTCAAGCCAAGGTCTGGAACATATTCTCTAACTTGACCTTAATGAATTTTAATTAAATCACCCCTGCCATAAATTGTAGACCCTAGAACTGATTAAAATATTTCAGAAAAAGTCTGTTAAACTGAGCATGAGGGATTCCCATCAAAGACATTCACTGAGAGGTTGGCAGAAAAAAATGTAAGAGATACACACTCACACACACTCTTCTATGTCAAAAATACTATTTTAAAAATGTCCATAAACATATCTTTCCCTCACCCTGGCCTTAAGAACTTTAATCATTACACTCTTCTTGACTGTCCTTTTAAACCCAATCATGACAGCGTCACTGGTTACTGAATCAAATGGCATTATTTTTTAATATTAAAAAATAAAATGAGTAATTCAATGTACTACTGTAAATTATTCATTCATTTTCTGTAACTCTTATCAAGTTCAGGGTCACCGAGTCTGGAGCCTACGAGGAATCACTGGGTACAAGGTGGGATCACACCCTGGAAGAGGCGGCAGACATTCACTCACACATTCGGGCACTTTTGAGTCACCAATCCACCTACCAACTTGTGTTTTTGACCGTGGGAGGAAATCGGAGCACCTGGAGGACACAGGGAGAACACACAACACTCATCACAGACAGTCACCCGGAGGAAACCCACGCAGACACAGGGAAAACACACCACACTCCTCACAGACAGTCACCCGGAGGAAACCCACGCAGACACAGGGAAAACACACCACACTCCTCACAGACAGTCACCCGGAGGAAACCCATGCAGACACAGGGAGAACACACCACATTCCTCACAGACCCCAGAGCGGGACTTGAACCCTCAACCTCCAGAACCCTGGAGCTGTGTGACGCTACCTGCTGCGCCACCGTGCCGCCCCAACAGCAAATTAAATACATGTAAAATTGAAATCACTGTTTCTATATTGATTTTATATACTTTTGGATTATTTCTATTGGTCCATTCATCATGATATTTTCACTCAATGTGAAGGACAGCTGTTATGTTCAAATGAAGTACTAAACTACACATACACACTCATGGAGATACATATATTTAATCAGACAGTGACGATTAAATGGGGTCATTGGTATAAGTGTACATGTCTATTACATACTGCCTATGTTAGCTTCATATTATCATCGCACAAATGTGGACAAAACATGGACATAATGTTGAAGGTTACTATTCTCTGTCTGTCTGGTGCAAGGCAATTAAAGCTCAGCAGACATTTTATAGGTCTGCAAAAGTCAATACACGCTGATGAAAGATTATGACCTGAAGCATAAAGTTGAAAAAAGGTCCATTTTGATTTCAGATGCACTCTGTAATAGACCCTTTAACACAAGATATCTTCCTAAGCACCAGTGAGGCAGCAATTTTAAGACTTATGAACAAACAGACCATCCAGCAACATCAGCAACTTTAGCTACTCCTCTTCTCCCATCAATCTCCATTTGTTTTTCACACACACACACACACACACACCTCCACATGGATGGTTTCTAAACTCTGCAGGTTGCTGGGCAAAGGCACATCAAGTGTTGACAATGTGGACTGATGGGCAGACAACCAAAAGGACAAACTGAGGTCAGGAAGTGTGTTATCTTTCCATGACATCCAAGATACTAATAGATTACTGAAGTTGTAATTAAGTTGACTGTAACAAGCCTATATTAGGAATAAATGTCATTTGATCCTCTGAATTATGAGGTTGTGGATAGGCTTTAAAAAAATAAAATTCTACATTTAGGAGTTGAATTTGGATGAATATGCAAATAATGTGAATCAGCTGAAGATAAATTAAAAGAAATGAAAGGCGGCTGCGTTAAGAATTCACTGATTTAACTGTAGTTTTGACTGACGTGAAGGACATTTTGTTAAAAAGCTGAGCCATGCTTGGTTTAGTTAGAATCATTTTGAATAGCATTGTGTGAACTAAAATGCTATGCTTGAAATGTGATTTTTGCACTGGATCAACAAAGTTAGAGTATCTAACTAGCATTCATTACTAAATATAGCTTATAACCCAGCAGTTAGCATTGTACAAAATTACCAGAGGACAAAAACAAATCCCTGTCTTCAGTTAAGCCATTTTTTATAATGTAGTTGTATTCATTTTTTTTTTCCCCCCAATTCCAGGAACATACACAACTGTACATAATCCTGATGCACAAATACACCACCACCCTTCAACACAGCATCAAATAATTAATATTAAATATATAATAAAAACTATATATGAATAAATACACTTATATACATTCAAAAAAATAAAACTTCCAAAGTTCACATTTCATACTGACCAATTAAATGTTTACAGAGAAGGTTATCAACCAATAACGGTAGCTCTACACTCAGACCGTCCAATCAGAAGATTTTAGGCTACTTCACCACGCCCCCTTCTCACTCAAGCGAACCAATCGGAGGGCGGGACTAGTTTGTGAACGAAACACTTCTCGAAAATCTATGTAGTCTAGAAAAGTCTAGAAAAACAAAATCCCGGACGTTTGTGAAATTCCGCCATTTTTTTAAGCCTAAAAAAAGAGGACGTCTGGTCACCCGAGTTCAGGGTCACTGAGTCTGGAGCCTACCAGGAATCACTGGGCACAAGGCAGGAACACACCCAGGAGGAGGTGCCAGTCCTTCACAGGGCGACACACACTCGCACATTCAACATAAACAAGTATATTTTAACTTATTAACCCATAAAAAACCAGTTCACCATGAAGTCAAATATAAAACAGACCAAAGAAGCAAGATGGAACACACTTTTTTCCCCCTCGCATTACTTGCCATATTCTGTAATTATTTTGAGGAGAAAAACACAATGTAGCCAACATCGCAACAACAAATTTGTAACTTGCATTTCAGCATTTTGTTCCTGAAATGGGATCAGAGTGTGTCATATGTGACACAGGACAGGCGACTAAAGCATTTGAATTGTTAAATATGTTGAAACACACATCAGAAACAAATATATGATTTTACAGTAAGCATTTCTCTGGTCATTCTGTAAATGAAGTCACACATTCATGTGACTACATCTAGGACGTTCAGTAAATGTCACATAGGGAAGTCATGATATAAAGTGAAGAATAAATGTGTAGGGAACTTTCCAGAACTTAGAAAGAGTTTGTGACACATATCACCATGGGCTCTTATGGGTTAACACAGATTCTGCGGTTTTAAGTGTGTGAAAGACATACAGTTAGCAAAATGCTAATTTACAAAGTAAATGCTTCCATTGTGTTAGCCAAATTAGCCTTGCAGCTTCAGTGACTAAGAAGGCCTTGATCCCCAGATATGTCATGGCTGAGGCAAGGTTGATATTTCAAATACCAACTAAATAAATCACTATAATAGTGCAGCAAACTAGACACCAGCAAATATTGGGTTTTATAGGGAGATGCCTTAACTCTGAAAGCAAATCATTCTGAAGAGGTGATCAATGCTCCAATATCCATAAACAGCATTATACTCCCAATAGTAGAACCCGATTCTGGCATTTACTCAATTACTGATTCACTACCAGTAATGCACACACCCCAACATCTCCAAACTAAATACCCCAGCGTGCACACACACACACACACACTTTTCCAGCAAAGTATCAACATAAATATTCTTATGAATTACATATTTTTATCACTAACAAAACCTCTCTCTTTGCTTTTTGAGATCACTACACGTTGGTATCCAGGAGCCAGGATACAGAGTGATATTTCACAAGCTAATTCCTCTTCTGACATTTCCCTTTCTCCAAATCAACAAAACATAAAGGTGGCCAAAAATAGGCCACTCTGTCTAAGCTAAGAATATCACACACACGCAGACAAACATGAAAGCAGAACAGAAAGTGCTGTTAAACTACATCAATAAAATTGAATTAATTTGCAGATCATTAAAGGAACACTAGGTAAGATACGTGTTTTTTGCACCTGGGGTTCCCTCTATGGTAATTTACTTTTACAGGACTGTACTGATATCAATGGAGAGGGGAAGGGCTTCCTACCTTCCTCCAAAACATACATAGTGCAGTTTCTGCAGTGCTGAGCCCAGAAAAGCAATGACAGATGCTCTGTTTTCCCTTTTAAATGATAATGCGTGTGTTTGAAAGTGTGTGAGTGATTGACACAATCAGTAACAAGTTCTGAGGTGTGAGGCTAAGGGCCATATCTCCGCTACAGAGTGATGGCAGAGAGATGGATGTAGTGTCTCTGTGGCAACTGCACTTTCCCTGTGGCGGGCTGATACATCACTTTCATACGACAAACAGTAAAAGAGCCCTGATGAGGAAGCTAAAAGGGGACAGCACAAAAGCAAACACAAACACTATCCAGTTCAAACACTTGTTTTCAGCTTCCCAGGACACACTTGGCTGAACACTGGGGATGGTAGTTGTGTGCATGTGCACCAGTGAATAAAACATACACTATGCCAAACATTTGTGGTATTTCTGGAGAACACACCCAACTCCTCACAGACAGTCACCCGGAGCTGTGTAACAGAGACACTACCTGCTGCACCACTCAATAAGTAGAAAGTGTTTAATAGTTTTGGATATCAGACATGGTCTAGAGCAATCAACATATTTAGGCTAAGAGGGAAGTCGTGCACATTTGATTTTGCCAAACTGTTGCTTTAAAGACATCCAATTGGCACAATTTGCTAAGTGTGTTTTGGACTTGTGACCCAAGTTTGAACCTCAGTTATGGCAGTCATCCATGGTTAAGAGTCCTAAAGCTCTTTAGACGGGAACAACGGCTTCGATCCGCCTGCTGATCTACAATGGTGCTGCAGAATCATGGGTGTTTTTTTTAGCAAACAGATCAGAATAGCCCTCCAAAACAGTTTAGCACTTTGCCATTACCTGAGCAGAATGAAACAATGCAGCTTGTGACTCATGTGTCTGTGGGAAACAAGTGCTTGCATTTTATCTCAAATTTGCCCGGTGCCTTATAACATAGAGGTTTTAAATGTAGGCTGCCCCTGATGAGAATTAATGTTATTGAATTATTAGGGTGAATTAAATGTCAGGTGGCCCATATCATGGAAACCATTTTTTTTTTAAAATATGCAAGCCTTATGTATATTGAACTTTGTAACACAATTTTGTGTAAATGTCGACTGAGTCCTTTAAGGGAAATAAGAGGCAAAATCTCATTACATTCATCATGGCAGTTCAAACTGGTGGAACCATACATTTCAGTCTAGAGCTCGTTTTGAAGATCACACAACTCTTATAAGGACAGTAGTCTTTTATATATATGAACAATAAAGTCACATCTAAATAGGGGTGGGTGATATTGCCCTAAAATAATATCACAATATTTCAGGGTATTTTGGCAATAACGATATTCTTGGCAAAGTGACAACACATTGAAAAATACTTTTATTAATTTCAAGAACACATTATTGCAACAAAACAAATGCTATATTAATAGTAATTACACTGAATTCATTCATTCATATATTATCTGTAACCACTTATCCAATTCAGGGTCGCGGTGGGTCTAGAGCCTACCTGGAATCATTGGGCGCAAGGCAGGAATACACCCTGGAGGGGGCGCCAGTCCTTCACAGGGCAACACACACATTCACACCTATGGACACTTTGGAGTCGCCAATCCACCTACCAACATGCGTTTTTGGACTGTGGGAGGAAACCGAAGCACCCGGAGGAAACCCACGCTGACACAGGGAGAACACACCAACTCCTCACAGACAGTCACCTGGAGCGGGAATCGAACCCACAACCTCCAGGTCCCTAGAGCTGTGACTGCGACACTACCTGCTGCGCCACCGTGCACACACACATATATATGTTAATAGTATTAAATTATTATTTATTTGTGCATGTTATTTCATAAACAAATCTGAATAACACAGGTGTCATCATACGATATGGCACAGCCCTACATTAAAACATTAGTGTTTCATTAAAGCTGCTTTAGAAAATGTTATAACAGCTATTGCGAATTGGTTAGTCTTTATATGTATTTAATATTGTTTTACACAGCTGTCATTAAAGGATGAAGTGGGTGGGGTCTCTTAAAGGAACCACAGCAGTCGTCCCAAAAAGAGGAAAAATATAGTTTATCAATTCCTAAATGACAAGTGCCCACTAGTTCCTTTCACAAGTTCCTGTTGTTTATTGTGCAGAACGTTACAGCAATAGTGCTGTGTATTGAAAAAACTGAAAATATTTCATTTCTCCTCTTTCAAAAAAGGCAGTTTTAACAACTGAAAGCACTGTTCAGTGGAAAAACAGAGCAACAACAAAAACTATTTCATTTGAAATTAATTTGAAACCTCACTTGCCCTCGCTCACCTTCAGACATATTTCACACCCACTTTGCCTCAGTGCTCCAGTCTGCTGGGGAAAGCAGCTTGTGAATAGCTTTTGTAGGTTAGTGTTGAATACTGGCCTATACAATAAGAGGATCCTGCTGGGTTCCCAATAGGAATCTCACATTAGCGGGCATTTAGGCTGGCACCATGCCAAGATGGCTTTTCCTACTTCAAAAGATGCTCTACGTGGCACAGTGTGGCATGGTTGAACATCTAAATATGACCAAATATAATCAAGTAATCCAAACGGTTAGTTACAAAGTGCATAGAAAATAATATGTTTACAGCATTTTCTCTCTTTATACAAGTCAATGTCACTGCAAAGTCAATAGTAGCCCATCACCCAAAAATATCCAGTCACGTAGGCTAACTGACCACTGATGAAGGGCTATCTGCCAAAGGCCAATGTGGCTGCATTCCCCTTCTCCAAACACAGCAGTGTCATAGTTCATATAACTGTTTTGGAGACTGAGAACAACTGATTAAAAAAATAAAAATAAATAAAAAAACCCAAAGAAGAGTGGAATGAAAACCTGCTTTGTAGACAAAACTGATATCCCCTGGACTATTGAACGGCTAAAACAAACTATTCATCCACAGCAGGAAGGCAGCTGTAAAAACAGGAAAATACAGCTTCAAAATATGCTAAGGAGTTTGAAAGGAGTTGCTCATTATTTATATAGGCTGTCAATTAGCAGTGTGACAAAAAAGAGAGTACCGATCAAATAGCACAACTGAAGACTGCCATGATTTGTGTCACATGGGGTCAAAGGAAACTGGCAAGGATTATACAGCTGTGTATAATACGCTGGTGGCCTTCCAAGACTAGAGTTGGGAAGCAAGCTTACAGACTGAAAAAGCAACTTTAGTTTAGCAGTATTTTCTGTTTTGCCAGAATCTGAATAGAATTTCTCAAGCAGCTCATACATAAAAAAACCAAAACAAAACAAAAAACATGGCTTTCTGGTTCCAGGAAACCATGTGACACTAAAACAAATCCTCATTAAGACAGGGGTCATTGGTTTGGGCACAAGTTAGCAGCAGCTAGCACTAAACTCAACAGCTGGGTGGAAAACCTGAGGACATTACTATTGGATGTTACGTAGCTAACTCAAATCTTCGTTGAATAATGCTGCATTCAAATGGAATTCAGGTGGTGGATTAAAAACCACATTACTCTTAGAATTAATTACAAATTGTACGTTATTATTTGCTGTTTTACCGCTGATGGACTGTTATGCCGTGTCAGAAACAGTGTTTACATCACAACTCGGGCAGTTCGTGCTGCATTAAAAATTTCTATGTGTCCGACTTCAGCTCCCAACTTTAGATTGTGTTCATGTGGTTCCTCCTGGTGGGAAATTCATTTTTCCAATAAAACAAAGAACACTTGAATGAAGGATAACCCCCAGAAGTGTTTTGTTAGCTTAATACACACAACTCTATTATGCAGAGTTATTAACGTACGTATACATATATACATACATACGAGGACAACTTTAACCCACAAAATTAAATAAAATTATAATGTGTGAACCCACAGAAAGCAAGATGGAAAGCAACACTGTCGTATTCTGCCTCAGTACTTCTCAGAAGTGTTCAACTGGCTTTTGGTCAGGGAACAATGAGTCTGATTGGCAGCAGAAACTTGTCACATGATTTTTCCCACTAGTAAACTACATTGGGGTGGTGTTTATATGCATCTCATAATTATGATATTTCTGACAAGGCTTGCATTTCTTGAATCAAACAAAGTGCTCAGTCAACAAAATGTCACATTACTCTTGGCCATGCATTGCCAGACCCTCTAGGGAGAGTCTGGTACCCTTCATCTCTTAGCGTGGCCAAGAACAGCCTACTACAACAGGGGAGAAAAAAAATAAATAAATTTGATTCACACACAAAGACCAATCACAAGTCTGCCATTCTGGCATGGTGTGTAGGAGGAGGCAATATTTGATTCATGTCGGACAAGTACCAGAGCCAGTACCAAATTATACACAAAATCGTTTATATATGTGAATGCAGAGATAGCCAATCAGAATGCAGCTGGCATAAACCTGATAGTGAGGCCAGTTTAACCGATTTGTGGGCGGAGCTTAATTGAAAAATCAAGCAACTAGTTTACTGGCTAACATCTGCGGTTCACCAAACTATACATTCAAAAAACCCTCATCATATCAGCAACACACACTATCGGAAAAGGGGTAGAAGTACAAGTACAATATTGTTCACTAAAGTACAGTGTAAAAGTGCCTTTACAACCAGTTGTACCTTTTAAAGTTCAGTTGCGTTCCCTAAAGTTATGCCACATTCTCCTCCACAGAAAGACGGGTAACCTTTCACTTGCAATCTTTAAATTATAGAGCCATGAAATGAAGAGGCATATGGTACTAATTATTTCCTAAGTACTGAATATGTAGCGTAACACCAGAATAACTCAGTCTCAGCTGAGAAAATATTCCTTCCAGTCAGGATTCAAGCTCAGAATTTCTAATATAAGACTACTATGTGAAAGCACATTCTATTTCAGTGGACTAACACAAAGCAAGGGTTTGTGACCACAGCTTACCTTAGCTACTGCGCAATATTGGTTGCATAGGTTAGAACAACATACATTGCACCAGGTAGCACACTGTCTGATATACAGCAAAGTCAAGGTTCCATTTTTCTGTAGACTGGGATGCCCTAGCTGTTGTCCCGAGGGAACATGTTATTATGTTCTTGGTTTACAGAGGATCAAAAAAGACAAAAGAGAATTTTGTGAACAATTCACGAGCGTTCCGAAAATGAGAAGCTGCGACTGTGATTAAACTAATATCCTAACTGATTTACTAGTACCCGACCGATTAAATTAGTACCAAGAGGAACATTTTCAGCAAAGCATGCAATACTAATTCAAACCCTCATTAAGTGGTCTACACATAAGGGGCTGTTAGAATGATTAAATCAGACTTTATGAGTCACCATTGATTACAGGCTTCATTCAGGGGTTGATTAGGGCACTGTAAACAAACAGAGTTGCCCACCCCATGCTCCAGGAGATCTAGCGTCCCACTCACAGTGTGCAGCAATTATTTTCATTCAAACCCTGCACCTTCCAACACCTAAACACCTTCAGGCAGTCGGAGTAGTGGGCAACACACTTCACATGACTGACTGGGGTTCGATTCCCAACCCTGCGCAACCACACTATGTCAATAACAATCCTTCCAATCCCCAGCATCTCTTTAATCTCATCTAACAGACCTCCAATGCAGTTTTTACAAGTATGTTTATTATGGAGGATGATGGACATCCACTACACACCATCATCGCAGGAAAGAGGAGCAAGTTCAGTGGCAGGCTGCTCTCACAGAGTAGCTCTACAGACAGAGGAAGTGCAGGAACAGGAAACTATGGCAACACATAAATAATGCTTTGTTTAAAGTAAATAACAGAATGTATAGGAAATTGTAGCCAAAAATTCAGAAATAGTGAGCACAAATTGAAAGTTGTTCCCGAAAATGGTTCTTTTTTTTCGTGAGATTAGGGTTTGAACTAAAAGCTTGTCTGAGATTAGTGCATTTCCATCTTTGTGGACTGGGAAGCAAGCCCACTGCTGTGATAAACCACCCACCCGACACCCCCTCCCCTCCCAATTTCACCTGGCTAATTTGCATGAAGCATTATGACGTCATGCTCCTACAACGCTCCTTTTAAATCAGGGTTTTGTAAATTGCGAAGCGAAAAAAAAGTATAAGAATGAGAAAAACCACTGCTAACATTTACATTACACCTTTTGTAAATGTCAAATTTCATAAAGGGGTATTAAAAATGTTGGAAGCTGCAGTAAGAAAACTCAGACCCGGTAAATCGAGCTCCGAGCGGAGGAAAAAGGGACCCCTTCTGTGGATCTTTACCTGCAAACGGTGATTAAATTCCGCCTCTCCACGGCTCTGTTCCTCGCGGCGGCTTTTTTACGGGCTCCGTTTAGAGATGCCATCCTTCGGCTTCTCCTCGCCTTCCCTTTCCCCTCTGTCTTCGTTCTGCTTTCTCCTTTTTCTCCCTCTTCCTCAGTCGCCTCTGGTTTACCTCCTCATCTCTCCTCTCCTCTCCCCGAGTAATAAACACAGCGGCGCGGTCACAAGACACAACACGGGAGGGGGGGCTTTAATGGAGCTTTGAGGAGTCACATGCCGAGAATATTACTACAACACACGTTCACACATGGGTGAAGGGAGTTTCCTAATTTGAGCGAACCTATCTCTGGCTGCGTCCCAAATGCCCCCTGCTTTCTACCTACAGCACTACAAACACTAAATGAAGGCTTCTACATGCTCAACACTGCATCATGAATCTTCTCTCTCTCTCTCTCTCTCTCTCTCTCTCTCTCTCTCTGTGTATGTTCCTTAGGGAAAATTTTGTGCAAACAGTCTACACTCGCTTGTTTGCTTTTGCATATGAAATCTAGTGACATCCCATTCTTAATCTATAGAATTTAATATGATTTTGGCCCAGCCTTTGCAGCTATAACAGCTTCGGCTCTTCTGGGGAGGCTTTCCACACGGTTTAGAAGTGTATTTATGGGAATTTTTGACCATTCTTCCAGAAGTACATTTGTGAGGTCAGACACTGATGTTGGACGAGGCCTGGCTCGCAGTCTCCACTCTAATTCATCCTAAAGATGTTCTATCAGGTGAAGGTCAGGCCTCTGTGCAGGACAGTCAGGTTCATCCACACCAAACTCACTCATCCATGTCTTTAAGGACCTTGCTTTGTGCACTGGGGCACAGTCATGTTTGAACAGCTCTGTTTCCTACAAAGTTGGGAGCATGAAATTGTCAAAGATCTCTTGGTGTGCTTTCCCTGGAATTAAGGGCAAAACCAAACTCCTGGAAAACAACACCACACCATAATCCCCCCTCCACCAAACTTTACACTTGGCAAAATGCTGTCAGATTTGTTGCCCATTGTCCTGGCAACCACCAAACCCAGACTCGTCTATCAGATCGCCAGATGGAGAAGCGTGATTCGTCACTCCAGAGAATACACCTCCACTGCTTTAGAGTCCAGTGGTGACGTGCTTTCCACTGCATCCAAAGCTTTGCATTGCATTTGGTGATGTAAGGTTTGGATGCAGCAGCTCGGGCCGTGAAAACCCATTCCATGAAGGTCTCTGTGCACTGTCCTTGAGCTAACATTCTGTAGTGTAAAACCAGTGAAAACGTTATATGTATAAACCCAGTAAACCAGATATTGGAATGTATGTTACTTATACTAATTTGTGCTGTTTTTTAGTAGTAATTTCGGCTACTTTAAAGCATAACTGATGCTCACACATTTTCAGCTGCACATAAACAGACCTAGTTTGTAAGTCTCCATGGAAAAACATTGATAATAAAAATGGATGCTATGGAACAGTTGCATAATCTCATAAGGTCACCATGTCCAATGCCATATGTCAGCTAGATGCAGGGCAAATTGCTGACTGGGCATTTGGGTCTACCGCAAAAGGTCTTCTGACAGAGGCCTTGGGACAGGCCATAATCTATAGATGGCCCAAAAAAAAAAGCAAAAAAATAAAATCAGGCAGATGTAAACAGTAGAATAAATATAAATAATCCATGCCTCCTGGTTCATATCATCCCCACTGTAAAGTAATGTAGAGTATTATATAAAACCTCCCAGAATTATTTTGTTAGCATTTCATTGATTTAATTCAAAGACCTAGTGGTCTAAACCATTGTGCCGAATGAGTTTGGCCAGTTTCAGAAATGGATTAAGCTTAGACTAAGTGGACTCATGGACTAAACTGCAACGTCACCATGAAAAATTAAATTAAATCTAGGCTCGGGCCTCTGCTAGGTCTGGGAAGCAGGCCCAAAGACACATAAAAGAAAGTGGCCTAGCCCAGACTAGACAAACCTCATTATAGCAAAGTGTTTCAGCAGCTGATTTTTGGCAATTTTCCCAAAAATCTCTTCACACACATCCTTATAACGAGGCTCTTCAGGGTCTCTTTATTAAAGGCAGTGGCTGTACATAGAACTGTAAATAGTCCAATAACTATTTGAATGCCTGAATTGTTAAATGGATCTTCTCTAGGAAGATGTCCGCTACAGTTCTGTTAGTGTTAAAAGACATAGAACCTTGTTTAGTATATTACTGCTTGACAATGGGCATTGCAAGGTTAGGGTCATTTGCAGCAGCTCTAGAGCACATCCCCAAAGGTGCTGAGACACGAAGCCTTTAAAGGTGATCTTTATAATAGTGACCTCTGGTGGATATCTAGAGCAAAACAAGCAGCACGACTTTACAGTGGATATTAAACGGAGGCCATTTGCAATTGCAAAGGAAGCAGTACATTTCAGTATATCACAGTCACATAAAGGAAAATCAGGGTTGTGTTGTCAGATTTATTGCTCTCGTTGAGATTTTGCAGCTTGAGTAGTGTTTGAGCGATCAGTCAATAAAACAGTAATGTTCAAATTGCACTAAAGGATTTTGAACCATTCATTCATTCATTTATTGTCTGAAACTGCATATCTAATTCAGGGTCCTGGTGGGTCCAGAGCCTACCCAGAATCACTGGGAGCAAGGCGGGAACACATCCTGGAGGGGGCGCCAGTCCTTCACAGGGCGACACATACACACTCACACATACGGACACTTTTGAGTCACCAATCCACCTACCAACGTGTGTTTTTGGACTGTGGGAGGAAACTGGAGCACCCGGAGGAAACCCACGCAGACACAGGGAGAACACCGATTTGAACCAGGTGGAAGTTATATTATATATTTAAATATTCTGTTGAGAAGCTTTAGGAATGACCAGCATTCTAGCTGTGAGCTGAGGTTAAACAGTTCTAAGATACTGATAAAATCAAGCTGAGTTTGTAGTAGACGTATTTCCTTATATAGATTTTAAGTGAATTTGCAGCTTACATTATAAATCCTTTATATGGTTATTGTACATGTTCATGTATGTAGTGGATAGTACTAGGGTGACCAGACGTCCTCTTTTACCCGGACATGTCCTCTTTTTTAGACTTCAAAAAATGTCTGGGCGGAATTTCACAAACGTCCAGGATTTTGTTTTTCTAGAGCTTACATAGAACTTCGAGAAGCGTTTCGTTCACAAACTAGTCCCGCCCTCCCCTACTCCGATTGGTTCGCTTGAGTGAGAAGGGGGCGTGGTGAAGTAGCCTAAAATCTTCTGATTGGACGGTCCGACTGTAGAGCTACCGTTATTGGTCGATGACCTTCTCTGTAAACATTTAATTGGTCAATCTGCACGTCAGTAGTCCTTGTTTACCTCAGGCAAAGCTCATGTACCTAACCTCATCTCGAGCAGCTATGCCGAAACGTAAATGTAAGCTCCCCCTTGTGTAAGAAACACAAACAGTGAACCAGCTGGAGGGTCGTGGGAGCTAAAGGAACTCTATGTAAGATCTGGTATTTTTGCTTCTGGGCTCCCTCTACAGTTGCATGGTGTAATACACATTTAGAGCACTGTCCTGAAATCAAGAGGGATGAGTCTCTATTCTCCCTATTACAGCTCTATCTCTAAAACAGCAGCTACATAAAAGAAGGAAAAAACTTTCTTTACCTTCAACTGAAGTCAATTTAAAAAGATTTTATTCCAAATTCGTTGGAGCATTTCTATTGGTCCATTCATCATTAACGTTCCACACAATGTAAACGACAGCTGATGTGTTTAAATTATGTAGTAAATTGAAAACCAGCAACCAACAGCTTTGGACAGCAAAAATTTGTTTGAGCATAGTGCATCTTATATTGTGCTACAATAACTCTGTGACTGCTGGGATCAGACAGACAAGCCCTCACCCCTCTCACACATCAGTGACCCTAGAACACAATTTGGCATGTGTTAAAATGCTTAGATCCATACGATTCCCCTTTTTCTCCTCTTTCCAACACATTAACTTCAAGATCTAACTGGTCACTGTAGAGATAGTCAATGTTATTCGCGTCACCTGTCAGTGGTTTTAAACTTGTTGCTGATGAGTTTATATGGTCCAAGTATTTATCAGGTTGTAGACTGCAGCCTGGAATAAGGATATACCACTGGATCCAACGTGAGTTTAAAGATGACTCATCTTTATGTCTTTATAATCAACCCAGACCAGTTAATGATTACATACCACAGTAATGATAATGAAAGGATGTCAGTTTAAACGTGAGGTCATTCATAAACCAGAGCTGTTACTGTATAAAACAACAATGTTATTAAAAAAAAAAATTATATATATATATATATATATATATATATATACAGCTCCAGGAGCCTGGAGGTTGTGGGTTCGAGTCCCACCCCGGGTGACTGTCTGTGAGGAGTGTGGTGTGTTCTCCCTGTGTCCGCGTGGGTTTCCTCCGGGTGACTGTCTGTGAGGATTTGGTGTGTTCTCCCTGTGTCTGTGTGGGTTTCCTCCAGTTTCCTCCCACAGTCCAAAAGACACATTTTGGTCGGTGGATTGGTGACTCAAAAGTGTCCGTAGGTGTGAGTGTGTGAGTGAATGTGTGAGTGTGTGTGTTGCCCTGTGAAGGACTGGTGCCCCCTCCAGGGTGGTTTCCCGCCTTGTGCCCAATGATTCCAGGTAGGCTCTGGACCCACCGCGACGCTAACAGATAATGAATGAATGAATGAATATATATATATATATATATATATATATATATATATATATATATATATATATATATATATGTGTGTGTGTGTGTGTGTGTGTGTGTATTTGAACAAAATTAACCCTAGAAATAATCGAAATTAACTCTAAATAATTTACCTGGAGCATTTTTTTAATTTAAATTTAAAATTTTGCTTAAATATCCAAGTATCTATAGACTTTCAAGCAGGTCAGATTTCTTTAGTCATTTTTCAACATGGAAAAGTTTAGAGAGCACAAAGTCAAATAAGGTAAAATTGTGTTGATCTTCATTCAACAGGAGATGTGTATTAAACATAGTTACTCACCTGAATATGTCCGGGTTTAGGACGATGTTTATAAAGTTTCATACAACTGGGAATCTGCCAACTGACAACTCATACAACTGACAAACTTGCCTGGATGAAAACCCATGATTATTTTGTCTCCACATAGTGAGGAGGATGGTAAGAGAGAGAAAAAAATCACAAGGATTACTGTTGGAGTGTTACATAAAAAAGCAGCATTTTGTGGTCACTGAGTCTCTTCTGATGACAATTCAAAATAAACAGATTATTTATAAAGTATGACACGAAACATTTTTTAAATGAATTGTGGAGGGGATTATATTTCACATTCATGATTTCATTCATTCATTGTCTGTAACCTTTATCCAGTTCAGAGTCACGGTGGGTCCGGAGCCTACCCGGAATCACTGGGCGCAAGGCAGGAACACACCCGGGAGGGGGCGCCAGTCATTCACAGGGCGACATACACTCATGGACATTTTTGTGTCACCAGTCCAATCGGAGCACCCGGAGGAAACCCACGCAAACATGGGGTGAACACAACACCTCAACAGTTACCCAGAGTGACACTGTAGGACATCGTATCAATAATTCTAAAAACAACCCCATACTCGAAAAACATCTAAACATCAACAGCTAAAAATCCACTATCAAAATGACAATATTAACAAAAAGCAGTACTTATTTTTTGATGATTCCTATCTACCTCCTTCTATCTGGTTCAAATTTTTAGACTCCATCTTCAAATTCTATACCACACTGTCAACAACACAAAAACTGATAACAGCAAAGTGTGTTAGCTGACCAATCAGCTGCCTGGATCAGGTAATCTTTAACACCATGAAGCTGGTGATCACCTTTGACGGACATGCAGTTTCCAGGGTTTATTGTACTTTATATAACCTGAGTAATAAGTTGCATGACTTTGCGCAATGTATCTTCCTCTGGTTGACTCATGAAAAACAGTCATATTTACTAGTGTAGGTCTTGCCATGGATGTTCAGGACTTATGGAAAACTACTGACCATACAAGCTAGGTCAACTAGATGAAGATAATTTCAGTATGTATTTAATATAGGGTCATATTACAATTAAAGTATACACTGATCAGCCGTAACATTATGGACACCTCTTTGTTTCTACGCTCATTGTCCATTCTCTCAACTCCACTGACCAAACAGGAGCACTCTGTAGCTCTATTATCACAGACTGTAGGCCATTGGTGCTCTGCATACCTTTTTTGGCCCCATGTCAACCTGTTCTTCAATGGTCAGGACCCCCACACAGTATGAAGAGCAACAGATGGCCTACAGTCTGTAACTGTGGCACTAAAAAGTACTTCTGTATGGACAGTAGAAACAAGGAGGTGGTTATAATTATGTGGCTGATTGGTGTAAATGTATGTTTTATAACTACATACACATATTGGAAATATTAAAAAAAAACTGTGTTTACATAAAAGAAAGAGGATCAACAATTGATTGTATGAACAGTATTAGGCTACATTTGTGTTACATTAGGAGGCAATGGAATATTACCCTCAGGTATTTAGAAAGTATGTTTCAGCTTAATTTTACCACAAAAGAAGTCAAAAGTCTACGTTTAACCTCTTTGCTGAGTAAAAATGATCATTTTGGATGAATAAAAAATGATCAAGATCAAGAGCTGGTCGTAGATCAGAATTTTTTAATATTAATATTTGGGGCTTGATGAATAAGGGACCATGTCTTATCAGTTCCTTAAGTCATATTTAGTCATATTATCAAAGGCATAAAGTGATACCAGATCAGTATTTCTTTCTCTGATATGTTTGTGTCCGAAGACCCGTATCGTAAAATAATAATTAATTCATTCATTTCTAACTGTGACCATTTCCTTTAGACCCACCGCAACCCTGAACTGTATAAGCAGTTACAGACAATAAATGAAAACGCTTATCCGGCTCAGGGTTCTGGTGGGTCAGGAGCCTACCCAGAATCACTGGGTGCCAAGGTAGGAACACACCCTTTGGCACCAGTCCTTTATAGGGTGACAAACACTCACACATTCACACCCATGGACAGTTTGGAGTCGCCAAAACACCTATCAACATGTGTCTTTGGACCATGGGAGGAAACCGGATCACCTGGAGGAAACCCACATAGACACAGGGAGAACACAACAAACTCCTTACAAAGAGTCACATAGAGTGGGGGTCGAAGCCACAACCCCACTACCTGTATAGTAATGATAATAATATTTGAGTAATCTGTATTTCTACGAACTGAAAAAGAGCAGAGGAAGGGTTACAGAGTTTTTCTGGCATCTTTCCCACATTGACAGACACACACACATGTTTAAGTGCATTGTGAGGACATTCCTTTTGGCTTCATTCAGTTGACTTACATCAGCCTTAACCACTATGCGTAGTCCTTAAACTTAACCCCGACTCGAACTGTCTAAAGTCAAATATGTAGCACTTATTCACGTTAAATATTATGATGTAGGTCTCCAAAATAATGACAATTTGCCACAAAAAGTCAACAACCTGGACAACACACACACAGAGTAATAAACGAGCAGGAGGCGGCAGAGGATGAGTGTAAAGCAGCTGTAAATGATGTAATGGCGGGTAATAAAAAATTCGCCGGTTATAAACACTGCTGCTAACCGCTAACCCTCCCACTGCACTGCGCGAGACACACCGAGTGCAGCAGCGCGCCCAGGAGGACACGCGCCTGGAGAAGGACAGAGGCGCGAGCTCCATTCAAGGTAACTGCGAAACGGGTTCACTGTAACGGCTAACGGACATAAACACCAGCCTACACCTGTGTTCGGCAACGGAACAAGATTTAGATTTTTTTGGTTACTGAAAATACTAGGTTTACACTGTGTTTGGATACGGAACAATAAGTTTAAGATATTAGTTTGTTTTTATACTCTAAAAATAATAAACTAAGGTTTACACTTTGGTATCTTAATAAAATTTGTTGGTAATTGACAAAATACTATAATTTATAACCTGGATACTGGAATATGAGGGTTACAGTTTTCTGAAAAATAAGGTTTGATTTGGTACCTGAATAAAATATTAAGGACTGTGTGTTGGGTAAGTTAACTACATTTAACCTTTGGCAGTACCTCAGTTACAGAATATCTGTTTGGTTAATAAATACAACGAAACACCGTTTAAAATGCAGTGACCTCAACGTTTGTAATTTAAACTGAATTAAAAATGCCCAAAGTTACAAAAATGTTTAATAAAAACCACATGTGATTTTAGAGTCTGCATTTCATTTCTTGTGTTTGTGAAGGCAATGCTAAGCTACATATAAAACGAAGCCCTCAGAATAAATAAATAAAATAAAACGGGACATTTGAAAATTTAAACTGGTGTAACGCAATGGCTTTCAATGAAAATCCTTCTATAATTCCAGCAACAACATCCAGAGCTGTCCTTGGACGGAGAAACCAGCCTCAAGCTAACAACACTCCAGAAACAAGTCAAAATGGGCAAAAAATACGACTTTAAAGCGGAATCAAGGAAAGGTGACCAGAATGGGGAAGTAAGGTAGGTTAAAGTAGGCCTTATGTTTTTTTTCAACACTGAATTATTTTACATTTGTTTTGTCTGTATCATTTTTCTATGAGTCACACTTTCACAAAATGTCTGAAGTAAATATTAAATCTTTGATTGGACTGTCAGTATTTAAAGGAGCAATAAGTCTTTTTTTGCCATCAAGTAGCAAACCCCTCGTGTTTAACGAGCTGATTTCTGTAGTTACAAAATGATTGCATATAAATATTAATGCAAAATTATATTCGAATTTTATGTTGACCCCCAAAATAACCAAAAAAATAGATAAAAAATGTTAACATTGCTTTCTATAAAATTCAACTCTCATGGCTCAACCTGGTCCCTGAATGAACCAATTTATGCCCTAAGAAATAGTTAACCCATACAGGAAGAGCAGTGTTTAAAATAGATTTAGCCCAGAATCTCAGATACATACAGACTTCTAAATGTCAGTAAATGTCTTGTTTAAAACTATCAGATTGCCCAGTTTTATTGTGATATTTTTCTACAGCAGTAAAAAAGAAAGAAAAGAAGAAAAGGCTGCTAAGGTGGAAATGGTGGGACCAATAGAAATAGTGAGTGGAAGCATTTTTACTGTTTTCTTCTTTCCCAGATGTATGCTTCTTAAATGTGATTATTTTTTACATTACATTGAATAAAATATTACATGTAATTTATTGTTTTAATTAAAGTTATAAACATGATTTTTTTAATATGAATAGTCAAATACTTATAGACTTTTGAGTTAAAAAAAAATGTTAGTCTTTAGCTACACATTAAATTTAATGTGTAGCTAATTTTCATCAGTAAAATAATTTTTAAATGTTTACAATTTTTTTGTATTTTTGGTCTAAATAGAAAATGTCATTTTATAAATCTGATACGGTCTATTTTCAAACCTCTTATGGATGCTAACAAAATAAACATACGTTCCATGAGTGACAACTGTCACGTGTGTTTTCTGAATCATATTTTTCTATTAGTTCCGATATGCAGATGGTGTTGACATTCTTCTCATGGTGGTCGGGACAATCATGTCTATGGCCAATGGGGCAGTACTTCCTGCAATGGTAATTGTGTTTGGAGAAATGACAGACAGCTTTATGAAGGACGCTGCATTAGGGCATCTGGGGAACAACACTAGTGAGTCTAAAGCAAAAAAGTCTAGTTGTGCTATTGCTGTGTGGTAGCATTGATTTGAGAATGAATACAAATACACAAGTCTTTAAACATTGATTAAAATGAGCAGATCTTTGCTCAATAAACACATCCCTGTTTTCCGTACTCTAGATATCACTGATTTGCTTTCCAATAGTACACTCGGAGAGGAGATGACCAGGTAAGAGGTTTTGGTTTGTGAATTATGAAATTTGATTTTTATAGCAATGTTGTTTCTCCTCTATAGGACCTTAAGTATTTTACCAAATTACCCTATTAAAATTAAACTTTTTGTTGTTTTCTCAAACCTGTAGTAACAGGACATAAGAAAACTGCATTTTTAATGTGGTCATTTTTGAGGTATTTTCTCCCCTCTGTTCTCCTGTTTTTTTTTTAATTTTAGACATGCCATTTACTACAGCATAATGGGAGGTATAGTCCTTTTTGCAGCCTACATGCAGGTGGCCTTCTGGACACTGGCTGCAGGGCGACAGGTGAAGAGGCTGAGAAAGATGTTCTTCCATGCCATCATCAGGCAGGACATTGGCTGGTTTGACATGAATGAGACCGGACAACTCAACACACGTCTCACTGAGTAAGACAGGGCCTTACATTGAGTAAGCTACTGGGTAGGCTCCGGATCCACCGCGACCCTGAACAGGACGAAGTGGTTACAGAAATTTGACTGCTAAATAAAAAATGTCATTACATGCCAGTTATTAATAAAATATTTGAAAATCTGTAATTATCTTACAGTTAAAATAAAGTTGCATACTTTTTTGGAAAAAAAAAAATTCAGATATTTATATATGTTACTGATGGTGATGGCCTTACTTCTGATACATCATTAGCCTAAAAAGTTGTACCCGCTGGCCCCTGCTGGACTTAAACTGTTTTTTATTTCTTTAGTGATATCTACAAGATAAATGAAGGCATCGGAGATAAGCTGGGCATGTGTATACAGTTTCTTACTACCTTTTTCACTGGCTTCATCATCGGCTTCATCAAAGGCTGGAAACTCACTCTTGTCATCCTTTCTATAAGCCCCCTGCTTGGCATCTCAGCTGGAATTATCGCCAAGGTAACAATCAGTGGAAATATTGATGGGAAAATGCATGGATGTGTTAGTGTAAAATCAAGTTTTTTATGGCAATCAGACAGGGGGACAACACAGACAACAAAACAGTATGAAGAATGTAAAGAGAGTTTTTCATACAATTTGCTTATCATTAAAACATTACCCTAGAATTATGGTCAATAAACACTTGCTTGGTTTTCAGGTGATGACATCATTCACCACAAAGGAGCAAACTGCGTATGCAAAGGCCGGAGCTGTGGCTGAGGAAGTGCTGTCCGCCATCAGGACTGTCTTTGCCTTTGGTGGACAGAAAAAGGAGCTTAAAAGGTGTGATGTCTATGTGTGTTAATTATCTGAAGACTATTAATAGTATAATAGGCTTGGAATAATAGGCCAACATACATTGCCTATGTAGCAGGGTTAATTTACACCTGGTAACATCTACACATTCCTCACGTCTTACAAATAGTTTGCAATGCTGGAGAATCAAGTAATAGTTTGAGGTACATGTCAAAACTAAATATCTGTCTGAAGTCAGTGCACTTGTGCATCCTTACTGATCCTCAGTCAGTGTTCTCTTGAAATTTACTTGACCATCCCTCTTCACTTCAGGTATCATAAAAACCTTGAGAATGCCAAGAACGTGGGTATAAGGAAAGCAATCACAGTGAACATTGCTGTGGGTTTTACGTACTTCATGATCTACATGTCCTATGCACTGGCCTTCTGGTACGGCAGCACGCTCATTCTGGATGCAGAATACACACCTGGAAACCTGCTGACTGTGAGTGCATGGCTCGATGAGTCGTGGAGTAGGGCTACATTACTAGAGAATGAAAAATATACTGTGGAATAAAAAATATTTGTGTCAGAGTTGATCAGTGTAGCTACATTATAGATTTGATTTTGGGGAAAACAAAAGTAGTTCCATCAAATTTTATTGTGGGATATAAATATTTTTGTGGGATATAATATCACTGACTAGACTTATCTTTGCATTGTCACAGCAATTAATTTCACACTTATTCAGGTTTTCTTTGCTGTTGTAATTGGAGCGTTTGGCATTGGCCAGACCTCTCCAAATATCCAAGCATTCTCCAGCGCACGAGGGGCTGCCCACAAAGTTTTCAGCATCATTGATCATGTGAGTGACCTTCTGCTTTTTCGTATTGAAACATACTGTAATCTGTCTACTGTTCCTCCTACAAACAAGATGACCTCAGTGCTAGTTTTCTCACTTCAACCTGTTTGACCACTGAATTATGGATGACATAGAGATATTACAGCAGTTTTGCAAAGATACTGCAATACAAGGCCAGTCACCAGTGGTTGTGTAACGATGGGAAAGGACAAATACTGAATCCTTGACCGAACCAATATACGTGTGAAAGTTAAACAAGCGTATAAATCATGGAGGGTGTATTAAAGAAACGCAGCGCAAGAGATTTACAAACCACTGCTCAGGCAAAACTGATGAAAACATCCCAACATCTTCCTCTTTGTTTTATCATGTTGAAGTTTAAAGCAAAACTGCATATTAGTGAAACATGTACAACAGAAACCAGTAGAAACAAAACAGTTCAAATTAATAACTGCCTTTCCAGGTTTAAATTTATATAAAGACAAAGCAAAATATTTAGGGGTCACTAAACCCATCTTGTTGCACAGTGATCCCCAGAGAACTGCTAGACTGCTAAACTTCCTTCTCCTTCCCCAAGGAAAGAACCTTAAAAGAATAGGTTAGGGTGTGGAATTAGTGTGCGCACACACTCACACACACACACACACACACACATTTCCCCGAATCTGCCTTTATTTAGTTCCCCGTTGTAACAAATATTCTACAAACAGGGAGTGGACATTGTCTTTGAGGTACGCATCCAGTCCAATCTAAATAAATCAAAGCATGTCTACAGAACTTCCTGCCTTTGTTTTGTCACAACGTGAACGTAGCCTGGATTTCCTGCTGAGTTCTGAACAACCATTGGTCAGAACAGGGCTCCAATAAATGTGTTTGTGAACCATAAAATGTTTTGTTAAGTATTTGTTCCGGAGTAAAACCATACTCTTGTTTTTGTTTTAATTTTCTGATTTTTCAAAATATCAAATGCCTATGTAATTTGTTTACAGCAACCAAGCATCGATAGTTTCTCAGATCAAGGCTTCAAACCTGACGTAGTTAAAGGAAACATTGAGTTCCAAAACATTCACTTCAGCTACCCTTCTCGGCAGGATGTGAAGGTACAGTAGCCATCTTCCAACAAATAAAAATGGACATAAAGTCTTGACTTATCATTTAAAGGAACCAACCAATGTGGATTATTTTAATTTTGTGTGTGTGTGTGTGTGTGTATGTGTGTGTGTGTAGGTCCTCAATGGTATGAATCTGAAAATCAGAAGTGGACAGACCATTGCTCTGGTGGGTAGCAGCGGATGTGGCAAAAGTACAACAGTTCAACTACTCCAGCGCTTCTATGATCCCCAAGAAGGAACAGTACGTAGAGCGAGAGACAGAGAAAGGGGTGTTTAAGAAATAAGGAACAATTTTATCATTGTTTATTCTGTCCTAATTCTGTCCTCATCTCAACCCTCCCTCTCTTATACTGTAGGTGAGTATAGACAGTCATGACATTCGCAGTATGAATGTGCGCTGTCTGAGGGAGCTGATTGGTGTGGTTAGTCAGGAACCAATACTTTTCGCCACCACCATCTCTGAGAACATTCGTTATGGCCGGGAGGACGTCACGCAAGAGGAGATCGAGCAAGCTGCACGAGAAGCCAACGCCTATGATTTCATCATGAAACTCCCTGATGTAAGAATTCCCTCAAACGCAGTGTATACACTGACGAATGGACAGAGTGAGAACAAAACAAGAGAGGAAATGCATATGTTTAGATCCTGTCTTTGGTCAAAACATGTTTGAAAGTCATTAGCCAGTAATGTGCAGGATTTACCTAACTCCAGCATCCTTTTTTGCAGTATAACTTGAGTGCTTTAATCAAGTATCTCTTTCAGAAATTTGAGACCCTCGTGGGAGACAGAGGAACTCAGATGAGTGGAGGTCAGAAACAGCGAATTGCCATCGCACGGGCACTCGTGCGCAATCCCAAAATCCTCCTGTTGGATGAAGCTACATCTGCTCTGGACACTGAGAGTGAGGCAATTGTACAGGCAGCCCTGGATAAGGTAAAAAGGACCAAAGTAAAGGTCACTGGAAAGTTTAAAGGCTGCTATGATGCACCCATGAAAAGTTTGCCAAATCCTCTCTGCCAAAGCCAAACAGCTTATTCTGCCATTGACTCGTTTGGTGTTTGGTGGACTGGATGATTGAAGTTTGAAGAACCAAGACATATTGGCAATTTAACAATTTATTAATTTAACAAACAGAAGCCTCGGTAGGCTGTGGAAGAACCATGCACAGCCACAACAGCCTGGCACCTCCTCCTCATGCTGGTCACCAGCCTGGTCTCACACTGCTGTGGGATGGCATCCCATTCTTCAACCAGCATTTGTCACAAGTCAGCCAACGTGGTTGTGTTGGTCTATCTGGCACGAACAGCACGTCCAAGCTGATCCCAAAAGTGTTCAATGGGGTTGGGGTCAGGACACTGGCAGGCCATTCCATCCTCTCCACTCCCTAATTCTGCGTTGTCATCTTGGAGGATAGAGTTCGGTCCCAGACTGTGGAGATATAGAATTGCCACTGATTGCAGAATTTCATCTCGATATCTCTCTGCATTGAGACCGCCTCCAATGATGACAAGCCTTGCTTTTCCAGTGAGGGAGATGCCGCCCCACACCATCACACAAAATAAGCTGTTTGGCAATGGCAGAGAGGATTTGGCAAAGTTTTCATGGGCGCAAACCACAGCTATATTGCTC
The DNA here is from genome assembly GCF_029633855.1 of Hoplias malabaricus. Classification (NCBI taxonomy): domain Eukaryota; kingdom Metazoa; phylum Chordata; class Actinopteri; order Characiformes; family Erythrinidae; genus Hoplias; species Hoplias malabaricus. The sequence continues at coordinate 8,279,557 of NC_089800.1, forward strand.
ATCCCACAAATGTTCCTTACAAATATGGCACCATTTAAAAGGGAAATTAACAAGCTTTCCAACGGTATAAGATTTATTGCCAAGAAGCATCCATCAAATGTTTTTAAGGTTAATAAAGTTATTACAATTTTGCAAAGCTCTAATAAAAGAAGGAATATGACCATGGTTTTGACAATCTTTTTGTGCTTTTTTGATTTAGGTGAGACTTGGCAGGACGACGATTGTAGTGGCTCATCGTTTGTCCACCATTCGCAATGCAGATGTTATCGCTGGATTCCAGGATGGAAGAATAGTTGAGCTGGGTACCCATGAAGTTTTGATGGGGATTAAAGGAGTTTATCACTCTCTTGTTACTATGCAGGTGACATTTACAAAACTTACAATTGGTGGAAGTTCTGTGTGTGTGTGTGTGTGTGTGTGTGTGTGTCGTGAGGTGGGGGGTTATGTGTCAACAAACTGAAATTCCAAAAGGATCACAGAGTTCACTTTTTATTATTTCTTACATTCTTACATTTTACAGTCTACTACTTAGAGTCACTCGGTTTATATGCGGTAGAAATCTCATTTACAAAAGTTACAAAAGTGTGTGAATTGTAAATAATAAATTTAAACCTGACCTGTACATTATGCTCCATTTCCACAATTTAACACACTTTGAGTCTTAATGAAATGTCTGATCAAAATACGACAAGGATCAACCAACACAAAAACAAAGTAACTCACTCACCCATACTCCATCAGTCTCAAATGGCAAAATCTTGTAGGATAAGATGTTACAATTTTATTATTCATTCATTATCTGTAAGCGCTTATCCAGTTCAGGGTCGCGGTGGGTCCAGAGCCTACCTGGAATCATTGGGTGCAAGGCGGGAATACACCCTGGAAGGGGCCCCAGTCCTTCACAGGGCAACACACACTCACACATTCATTCACACACTCACACCTACGGCCACTTTTGAGTCGCCAATCCACCTACCAATGTGTGTTTTTGGACTGTGGGAGGAAACCGGAGCACCCGGAGGAAACCCACTCTGACACGGGGAGAACACACCAAACTATGGAGAGAGAGATTAGTCTTAAAATACTCAAATGCGTAAATGTTAATCCACAGAATATGTTAAGTCACAAATATGTTTCACTGTTCACAAATGAACACATCCCACTCTGTGTCTCACAGTCTGCAGTTTGTACAAATACAGTTACATTCATAAATGCATGTTTTTGGTTTTCAAAGATATATGACAATTTTATGCAAATATTTGTAAAGTCGAAGTCTCGAATTTTAAATGTGTTTGTAAACTGTAGAATCTTTGTTTGTGGATCAAGTCACTCTCGTGTTTTTCGTGACGTGCATTTGTTCATTTCCTCTCGCGGATTTTTTGGATTTTGACATTTTCCTTTCGCATTTCACCCGATCCAAATACAAATGCAGCCTGATCCACAAATGTAGCCAGCAGGCGAACAAGACAGTCACCCGGAATGGGGCTCGAACCCACAACCTCCAGGTCCCTGGAGCTGTGTGACAGTGACATTCCATTTTATTATAAATATTATATTAAATGAGAACATTATATGTTTTTCAGTTAGATGGCAATAATGATTTTTAAAGTAGGCTTTATCCTTTCAGAAGTTTTGTTGTTCAGTTTAGTTGAAATAAATGATTAATTTAATATTTATATAATATTTGTCTTTAATTACTTTGAACATTTTTATTATTTTCATTTTGATGGTAACAAAGTTACCATTGTTTGGCTTTGTTAAATAATACAATTCATACATAACTAATTGGAACTGAGCTTTGTAGACTTGCATACATTCATAGTGGGTGTATACATCACTGACATAAAACATGCTTTGACCCCTCAGACATTTAACAGCACTCAGGCAGTGGAGACGAGTGCAGAAGACGTAGGGGTGGATGAGAAGAGCCCTTCTGTTAACTCTATGACAGAGCAAACTCTCTTCAGACAAAAATCCATGAGCTTTATTGGCTCTGAGAAAGATAAGCAGGATGGAAAGGAAGACAAACCAAAAGTAAAACACACACATTCATGAACATATTTCATTATGTCCTCTTATTTTCTGTCTTTGTTTTGGTTAAAGTAAAGACATATTGTAAGAGTGTCTTGCTTATTTTTCATGTCCCTCTGTGTAGGAGGAAAAAGTTCCAGAGGTTTCATTCTTCAAAGTGCTGAGTCTGAACAAGACTGAATGGCCCTACATTGTAGTGGGGGTCTTCTGTGCCATCATCAATGGTGGCATGCAGCCTGCTTTTGCCGTCATCTTCTCCAAAATGGTTGCTGTAGGTCATGTGCAAAGAAAAATAAAAAGGCAAGACATAATTTGGATTGACTAGAATGTTAATGGGCTTCATAATCTGTTTTCCTTTCTTCTCAGGTGTTTGCTAATGAGGATAAGAACTTTGTAAGAGAGAGGGCGAATTTCTTCTCTTTGATGTTTGCAGTCATTGGGGCCGTATCCTTCATTGCACTCTTCTTACAGGTGCGGTAGTGTGACTGACCATCAAATAAATATAGATCACACCAGCATTAAAACACATGCCTAGGGTTTATTACTTCATTTCACTTATTTAAGTCCTAGAGGACACATTTGAAGAGGTTCTTTTTGTTTAACTAACCTTTTACTTTATTATTAAAGCGTGATCAATTACTTAACTTAATGGCAACATTGGAACGTAAACATTCAATCTTATTTCGCTATTAGCCCCTTTCACATTTATGCTGTTTTTGAAAGGTAGCTGCACATATTCACTAGTGATGGTGATTGTTTCATACATGGTTTGCTATGTAAACAAATTGTATCCATCACTGACTTAAATCTAATTTAATAGTTAGAGAAGCGGGCTTGGGAATGGAAGGTTGCCAGTACGATCCAAACGACTGGCCAGAAATGGGTGGGTTGGGGGTCTGAAGTGCCTTTGGGCAAGGCACCTAATCCCCTAAGGGAGTCATGAATTGATAATACACCATGTTTGAAGACGTTTACCTCCAAATTTACCACTGTATTGGTTTGTTTTCAATTCTGCTCTTTGCAAGATGAGCAAACTACTGTACAGTGTCTGCCATTGGGTGCATTAACTATTGGTAGTTAATGCATAGATGGCTGACTGACAACCAGCATTACTAACTACATTTAACATTGTTTTTATTACTTGTTTAAAGAAATAAGTATTGAGAAAGTCTGTTGGTCTTTAAAATATATATATGTCTACCCCCAAATTATAGATAAAATCTAGTATCCAGATCAGCAGAGATTAACCTTGTGGTCTCATAGTAAAGCTTGCAAAAATAAGGCAATAGCACAAAAATATTTGTGACTTTAAGTATCAGCTTACTGATATATTTTTACTTTTATAATACGTTATATTACTGTTATATTATTCTTCTTTCAGGGTTACTGTTTTGGTAAAGCTGGAGAGATTCTGACCATGAAGTTGAGATACAGAGCTTTTAAAGCCATGATGAGACAGGTGAGACTACACAGTTCCTCTTCTTCCCTGTGTGCTCTGTAAAATGACTTTAATGCCTGCATGTCTGTGTCAGATAATACGGGTCCTATTGAGAACAGTTTTTTTTTTTTTTTTCAGGCCCAGAAGCAATAGTAGTTTTTAGTGTTTAAAATTTACCATAAATTTGGGGCGGCACCGTGGTGCAGCAGGTAGTGTCGCAGTTACACAGCTTCTGGGGCCTGGAGGTTGTGGGTTCAAGTCCCACTCCGGGTGACTGTGTGTTCTCCCCGTGTCTGCATGGGTTTCCTCCCATGGTCTAAAAACACACATTCGTAGGTGGATTGGCGACTCAAAAGTGTCCATAGGTGTGAGTGAGTGTGTGTTGCCCTGTGAAGATCTGGCGCCCCCTCCAAGGTGTGTTCCCGCCTTGCGCCCAATGATTCCTGGTAGGCTCTGGACCCACTCTGACCCTGAACTGGATAAGCGATTACAGACAATAAATGAATTTACCATAAATTTGAGTTTAATGCCTAATGTAGAGTCCACATTGGGTAGGGGGTTGTTAAATGAGTTCTTTTACTATGTTTCAGGACCTTGGCTGGTATGATGATCCTAAAAACAGTGTGGGCGCTCTGACCACAAGGCTGGCCACCGACACTGCACAAGTGCAGGGTGTAAGTAAATTTTATCATATATATATATATATATATATATATAGTGCTAGTAAATAAACCTACACTGTCACCATGAGTTGCGAGTCCTAATTAGCATATGATACACCAATCACTTCCAACCACAAATAGTGAAAAAAATATATTATGGGTGCCGTACAAGTATAAACAAAATTCAAAAACAGAAACAATGAAAACAATCTCCCTCAAGCTCTTAAAATATATGCAGTTTTCTCCAGAAAGAAACAATGTCCAGTAATGTCCTTAGTCCACAAGAGTCTTTATATGAAGTGAATTAGATCAACCTCACCAGTTTTTTGATGGAGTGGTTTGGATGATGAAGACTGATGAGATGATAGGCGGTTGTAAAGCTGTAGTTGTCCAGGTCTAAATATTAAACGTCCCACTTTCCTTTAGGAATCCTTCTTTCAAACAGTTCTCAATACTCAGGGTACCGATTGGTAGTCACCAAAACACAATAGAGAGTAGACACACTTAGTGTAATCTACTCCTCATAGTCCTTAAACCACCCTTACATCACTATAAACATTCCCCAAACCTCTTATTTCTTACTATAATCACAAATATTGAGCCTGAAAACACAGTTTTCCCAATTCAGAACTTCATAACACAAAAGAGTTTGTTTGTCTGCTGCTTGACTCTCAGCTTTCTATCTCACTTCAGTTATTTAGTTAAGCGTTCTAATGACAGATGATGAAACCTGGCTTATGTCTGTATGATTAAACATTTCCTCTTCCTCAGGCTTTCTGACCATGTCCAGGTTGGTTAAGTACTTAAATATTTTATGAGATTCCATCACTTCAGCTTCTTCCAAGAATGAGGCCAAATGGTTTTACAATACACAAAATATATATTTTACTGATTTTCTACTTTATTCTGAGTATTGTGAATAAGTTCAAATGTCTTCAATCTTACTCCTACTTGGCTTAAGAAATTGAAAAGTATGTTTTGATCTCTCTCTCTAGCAGGGTTTCTGTTTTATATTTTCCAGTGTAATAAATGATATATTTCAATTCAATATTATAATAATCCTAATAATATTCTGTGGATGTTCTTTGGACAGGCAACAGGGCTGAGATTGGCCACCTTGGCTCAGAATGTGGCCAACCTGGGTACTGCCATTATCATCTCATTTGTATATGGCTGGCAGCTCACCCTCCTTATACTTTCCATTGTGCCAGTCATGGCTGTCGCTGGGGCGATCCAGATGAAGATGTTAGGAGGCCATGCCAAGAAAGACAAGACAGAATTAGAACAGGCTGGAAAGGTGCCGTATTTAATCTGTATTGCACCGCTTTTGGTTTAATCATCACAAAATATTAACAGTTACGGTAGGCTTCCTACAGACCTCATATCATTCTTCTCTTGCCCACAGATTGCCACAGAAGCCATTGAAAATATACGCACTGTCGTGTCACTGACCAGAGAAAGCAAGTTTGAGATCCTGTACCAGCAGAACCTGGTTGTGCCTTATAAGTATGTTGTTTGTCTATTTGAGTAACATAAAGAACTGAGGAAGAAAATGTGTTAGAAGGTACTATATATAAAATGTCATATGATCAATATCCAGTAAACCTTTTGGTTGTTGCATGTCTTTTTTTCAGAAACGCAAAGAAGAAGGCTCATATTTTTGGCTTGACATTCTCTTTTTCACAAGCCATGATCTATTTTGCCTATGCTGGCTGCTTCAAATTTGGCTCATGGCTCATCGAAAAGGGAGAGATGGATTTCGAGGCTGTTTTTCTGTGAGTGAATAAATGCATGATAACCATTATCGTTAAAAGTAAATTCACAGTTTTATATTTTCATTGGAATAAGAACTCTTAAGGTGCACTGCTCAAGAGTAACAAACACAGGTCACCAGTTAGAGGTTGTTTTCTGAGGAGAAGAATAAACTTTTAATGGATTAGTGAGTGGACTTTCTGCTTTTTGTCAGAAACTGTTGAAGAATCAGAGTTGTTACATGGTGTGGAAGACCAACTACTCAGATTTAGTACAGTGTAACTCCTAGTGACCAGATGGAGACAGGTGGATATATGGAAATATGTGGGTTGCCAAGATTGAAATATTTTTTGGTGGAGCTAGGTCCACCTCGTGATATTAAAAAGTGCAGTGAAAGATTTTACGTACTGCTTCTGGAATGCGTGATAGTAGGAATAGGATAAGGGGTCAAAGGCTGCTGGTTCCCATGGTAACATGTTAATGATTAGGGGGAAAAAGAAAAGCATGCCACAGGTTAAACTGTCCAAAGAGGACACTAGGGGAATATAACTACTGACTGATACCTTCAGTAGATTAAAAACTACCAGAGAAGTTACAGTATTATTGCTTAAAACGTAACGTTTCATTAAGTGTAATGATGGCTCATTATTGGTACATGACTAGCTATTAATTGTCTTAATATAAGAGAATACAATGTGTTTTCATACAAGAAAGTGAATCTTGGAAAATCTTTTACTGGTCTTTGCTCTGCCCTCGTTATATAACATTTGTGGAGGTGTTAAAGAGTGTGTTCATGTGTTGTTAAAAAAGGAACTGATCTGGTCATTCCTTTTAAGAGTGCTGTTGTACATGAAAATTACAACCCCCATTTCCACCCATTGTGGAGACTGAGAAATTGTATTGTCTTTTGAAAAATATATGCATATTTTTTGCAACAAAATTCCAACAAAGTTTTGATGGGCTCATTACTAGGGTGACCAGACGTCCTCTTTTCGCCGAACATGTCCTCTTTTGGGACCTAAAAAATGCGTCTGGCTGGGATTTCTAAATCTCCAAAACTGTCCGAGGTTTCGCCATCCACATCATCTTCCTGACCCAATTCATACAATAAGCCCTAATCCCTTTTTTGAAGTGTGCACTTCGATGACATTGTTGTAGGTGAGGGGCGCGCCGGAATCAAGTGTTCAAGGGGTTGGAGCTCAGAGCAGAAACGGGACACACTTCGCCGTGTGCATCACTTTCAGCTGAGCTCCGCTCCACATCAGTGTTTTACTGGAGCCTCGAACAGAAATGTGTCGAAAGTTGTAAAAGGTTATTTATCATAGTCTCTTCTTCGTATTTGGAAGCGTTTGTGTCACACACCTTTCACTTCTGCTCTATATTTTACAAAATTGAAAGTCATCACTTCTGTCATGACACAAATACACGGACACACCTGATCGTTACTGACTTTCGGACGAGTTAATCAAGTTACATCTGCGCAGTTTTTCTGTTTAACATTAACTTTAGATGAAAACAAGCCAACTCTCTGAATCATTAAAATCAGAACGGGGAGAGACTGAATTATAGCTCTCACATACAGCACGTTTTATCAGTCAGATCTTATAAAATATGAAATACAAGTATTTTTACATAAATGTCTGGACCCCAGTGATGCTCTGATCATTTATCAACTCTGTATTAATTCTGGGTGATAAAATGTGGTGCTTGCTTTTAGTAACGTTTAAAAAACAGTTAAAATGTAAAAACTCATCCGTTTCTGTCATGATCAGGAGTTTTCTGGTGTAAAAAAGTCGCTTTAACACAGTTCTATTCTATGAACTGTTTTTTCTGTTCTATGAACAAAAAATAACAGGTTTCACTGATAATAAACTGTCAAGAAATGAGAAAAATATTATTTTGTTGTTTTTGCTTAAGGCCAAATGTTGAATGGAAAGGAATCTGTCCAAAAAACATTTGTTATTTATCTTGTTAAAGAGTATCTATCATTATCTATCATTTGTGCTGCCAACCTGCCCCATGTGTCCTCTTTTTTGGAAACTCAAATATGGTCACCTTATCTATTACCCAAAGCTTATCATCGATATCGAGCAAAAATGAATCACGAAACAAATTGATATCGATTTATCGCCCAGCACTAGTTCATAATTCAACTACTGTATTAAATGCCTGAGAAATTTGGACTGATTTAGTGTATTGCTTACTGTAATAGAAATTTAATGCCTTCCCAGAAAAATATGTCTGGATGGCAGCATGTTGCTTCAAATCTTTGCATCTGTGAGCTTTAACTTTCATGTATGGATGCAGTGATTTAACTGGGTTTTTGGAATTTGTTGGCATCAGAACGGCATCATAAGAGTAACATCATTTATAACATTGATTTTGTACAATTTTCAATTAAATATATGATTTAAATGGTTTGCTTATCTCCACATTCTGTTTTTATTTACATTTTGCACAGCTTTTGCCAACTTTGAGTAACATCAAAAGCAAAACAGATATTTTATTTTCTTTCTGCTTCTGTATTGACCATGCTTTTATTTTGTAATAGTGTAATCTCAGCTGTAATGTATGGAGCCATGGCAGTGGGAGAAGCCAACTCCTTTACGCCAAACTATGCCAAGGCCAAGATATCTGCCTCTCACGTCCTAATGCTCATCAACCGAGTCCCAGACATCGACAATGACTCAGAGGAGGGAGAGAAGCCGGTACAAAGCATTTATTTTCTTTCAAACTCGCACAAACATTGTATGAAACATGACACTCCTGACAATGCAGCTCTCAAGCTGATGTTTTTTTAACAGCACTCAAGGCTCAGCTCTCTTCATAAAAATCAATATTTGCCCGAGGCCTCTTCGTATTACGTCACTGTATCTATCTGTCCTCTCTTTCCACAAGGCTCCATGCTGTGGCCATTTCAGATCAAATAATTTTGAAAATGTTTTCAATTGAATATGACTCTTTGGCAGAGAGGTCTAATATTTAACACATTCAAGAACAATTGTGTTTACATCATTTTCAACACAGAATCAATTATGAATGTCTGTGTACATATATAATATTTATGTATACACATCTGCACATACCTGGGTTGTAATGTTTCTTTTTCTGTCATCAATGCTTTGTGTGTAGAGCCACTTTGATGGTAATGTGCACTTCAAAGAGGTGCACTTTAGATACCCATCGAGGCCGGACGTGCCTGTGCTGCAGGGCTTGAGGCTCCGCGTGAAGAAGGGTCAGACTCTCGCCCTGGTGGGTAGCAGCGGCTGTGGCAAGAGCACCACAATCCAGCTGTTGGAGAGATTCTACGACCCACTGCAGGGCACAGTGGTAAGTCGAGCTGAAATATATTGAGGTGAAATGCAGCTTTTTGTTATAATTATTGTTCTATTTTTTAAAAAGGAAACTTTTACCCAGATACAACAAAAGCTGCCATTTTTAAAGCACCCGGATGATCTGAAAAATAATCAGTATGATATTTCTTGTATAAAAAAGTCAGGTTTATCATGTTATATCATATCATATGTTATAGATCTCACGTTGTATTTACATAATTGTTTACTCATTCAAACCCCTCAAGACTCAAAGGAGAAATTATGAAAAATAAATCACTGCTTTAGCACATTAATTTGGGGACAGACATTGTGAAATAAGACCACCTAGTTAATCATTTGTGGTCTGCTTAAGTTAGAAAACATGGGATAAACAACTCTTTCTGTATTTGTGTTGCTTCTTGCATCGAATGCAGAGAATTATGAACATCCAGCCTTCTCATCTGAGTCTCTCCAGTCACAGTGCTAGACCCATGTTAATGTGAAAGCACACATTGAAGCAATTAAACACATTAAATGAAGCAATCAAGCTAAAAAAATAAGCACTGAGAAATAAGTCCTTATTAAAAATGGGAACAAAGCAGAGGCTACATTTCAGAGCTTCTGCTCTTTGCTCCTCGCTCCTGTGCTGCACTGAGCTGTGGCTCATTATCATTTAAAGGAACAGGTGCCAAAAGCAGCCATTCTGAACAGTGCTGTTTAGGGAGAGGGGAAAACGCTGCTGTGATGTTTTATCCTTGTGGTATTTGGACCAAAGCATGTCACAGCTGCATGTATTGCACAGCTTATTAATTGTACTATAAGGCCTTAAGATGAATTAATATATCATCACTGTCCAATCAAAATCATGGAAGAAGGTTTATTTACAACGGAACTCAATGTAAAAAGATTTGTAAAATGCTTTGGAGCATTTCTATTGGTCCATTCACCATGAACGTTTCGTACAATGGGAAGAACAGTTGTGCTCACATGATGTAGTAAACTAAAGATGAAGATCACAAAAATGAAGATAATATATTACATGTATAAATAAGTCCTCTATGTTTCTCAGCAGGTTTCTTTGTCTAAAATATTTACCTCATTTAAAGGAAAACTATGTAATTTTTTTACCTTAAAATTACAGCTTCAAAATCATTGTGGCGATCCACTGATTTGTAATAAGGTGAATTGAGTCTCTGTCTTTGTCACTCTGGGCTCAGCACTGCAGAAATGGCACTATGTAACTTCTGTAGAAGGGTAGGAAACCACCTCCACTCCTTCCACCTTCCCATTGATTTTAGTACAGTGCTCAAAATATGTAAATTACACTATGGGGAGCCCAAGGAACGAACTAAAAAAAAAGAAAAAGAAAAAAAAGATTTTATAGTGTTCTTTTAAACCATCAGCAAGTCATTTATTGCTAACATCCAGCTGTGTCACTCAGGGCTAACTCAGTGGTCTAATTCTTTGAGGTCTTATTTAAGAAATACTCACATTATCCTCTTCTCATTGTCTTGTATATAACACACACACCCATTTGATTATGCATCATAAAGCTAATGTATTATCAACATTAACAGACTCTCTCACGCTCACATGGAGAAGTTAATGAGTAAGCCTAGAGTAGTAGTTTGGATACAGCAGACAGGTGACAAAGATGGGATCTTATTACCACTGTCAAGGTTGCTGATAAGATACATTTACAGTACACATACATACACGCATCAGATGTGAGGATAACCCTTGCCTTTATGGTGTTTGATCTTTAAAAATGGGACCCAATATGAAAACGTACCTTCAGCAACTCTTGAACAAAAAGACAATAAATGGACCCTATAAAATACTGTTTGTTGTAACCCACTAGACGTCTGCTGATCCAACAGTTAAAATGACAAACTGAACCATAAACCAGTATGTTATAGCCAGAACTATGTAGCATAGTAAAGTGTAATGTATAGCGCCTCATGGTGGCCAAGAATTGTAGTGCAGTCATTTTTAACTGAAACAGGTTTGTGTTGGAGAGCAACATATGGTACCTTTAACAGTAGGTTTTAAAATACTTTTTTGGGCTATGAATCATATAAGCTACACCATGCAGACCCCAAACTGGATTTTAACTCAGATTAAATCATTTCATTTATTTCAATTGGCAGATGCTTGATGATAATGATGCCAAGCAGCTGAACATCCACTGGCTGCGCTCTCAGATTGGCATCGTGTCCCAGGAGCCTGTGCTCTTCGACTGCAGCCTGGCTGAAAACATTGCATACGGAGACAACAGCAGGCAGGTCACGCAAGAAGAGATTGAAGGGGCTGCCAGGGCTGCTAACATACACTCATTCATCGAGAGATTGCCTCAGGTACATCTTTTAACTCCTGGTTACTTTCTACGCTCAGAAAACATGCTCTTTTTTGGGTGAACTCTGATGCTCTGATCTCCTACAATGTGGATAATAAAATTAATCAGATGTACTTCAAAATTGTAAGAATCTGTACTGTAAAAAGCATTTCCTCTTTTTGGGTACATTTATTTACACTCCACTGCATTTTAGAGTTAAAGATCATACTTATTACACCACACATTCACAAAATTTTGCCCCTAAATACAGATTGTCAAATCATAGCTAAGCAAGGCACATGTAAGACTGTGTGTATGTTTAAAAAATAATATAGACAAAGTTTACAGAAAGGGCTCCATGTGGCACAGCTGTCTTAGCGCTGGCCTCGGTATGATGTTAATTTATGGAGAGAAAGATTAGTCTCAAAATACTTTACAAATGCGTAAATGTTAATCCACAAATTAAACACAAGTCACAGATATGTTTCACTGTTCACAAATGAACACATCACACTCTGTGTCTCACAGTCTGCATTTTGTACAAATACAGTTACATTTATAAATACATGTTTTTGGTTTTCATAGATATATCATACGTTTATGTGAAAAATATTAAACACGTTTGTTTAAATTTACATTGCAAATATTTGTAAAGTTTCGAATTTAAAACGTATATGTAAAATGTAGAATCTGCGTTTTTGGATCTAGTCACTCTAGATCTGCATTTGTTCATTTTCTCTCACAAGTTTTTGGAATTTGAGACTTTCCTCGCATTTCACCCGATCCAAATACAAATGCACAAACCCTGATTCACAAATGTGGCCAGCAGGCGAACAACCTACCGCTAGGTGGCACTTTTGTTTTAGGACGTGTGGGGCCAACTTAAATGAAAATGTATTTGCATTTGCAAGTTCGAACAAAATGCCGCATAAGCCGCTGAATTCAGCTTCAAATCACAGACAGTTAGGAGCGGGTGATCACTGGGTAACACTTCTAAAGGTGCCCTAAATCTAACGACGTTAATGTCCAGCGGAACTTTCATAATTTCGCGGCAGACTAGGGTTGTCAAGTAAAATACGTTAAAATCATCCTGTATTTGGACTAAAAGCCATGTTGCATATTGGACTGATATGTTTCTTAATTTTGAGATTGGATTGTTTAAACGGGTGATTTGTTTCAGACAGTTGCTCTCCCTCAGCCGGAGGGAGGGGCAGATACTACACGGATCCGTAACAGAATATGCGCTTCTCATTGGTCATCACTTTTATTAAGCCAATCAGCAGCCAGAATTAGCTGTCTATCATTTACTGCGGCAACCAATGGAGTCACAGTCCCGCCTACAGGGGGTTGTTTTGAGACACGTTTGAGACGCCGGTCCACCTACCAACATGTGTTTTTGGACCGTGGGAGGAAACAGGAGCACCTGGAAGAAACCTATGCAGACACAGGGAGAACACACAACTCCTCACCCGGAGCGGGGCTTGTGACTGAGACACTACCCGCAGCGCCATCATGCCACACTTTGTCAGAAATATTAAGTATAACAAATAAATAAATAGGGAGGTTTGAATATGAAGAAACATTAATGTCTTCTTTGACATACCCAGTATGTGATGTCTGTTGGTTTACAGAAATATGGGACTCAGGCTGGTGATAAAGGCACTCAGCTCTCAGGTGGACAGAAGCAGCGTATTGCCATAGCGAGGGCCATCCTCCGCAACCCCAAACTACTGCTGCTGGATGAGGCCACGTCGGCCCTGGATACAGAGAGTGAAAAGGTAAAGGGTCAGACATTTATTCAAGCAGTTCTCTTCTATATTACACATGTTGCTATGCATTATCTGACCTGTAGTGTAGCTATCAATAACATGACTGTTAAAATAATAAAAAAAAACAGTAAGATAACTATATAAACTATAGAAATTATTGTTAAACATGGTAGCTCACATGAACCATGGATGTAAAAATGTAAACAGCACACAGGAATGAGTGTCATGAGCATCCTGTGAATTACTGATCACCCTTCTGTCTCTCCCTGTGTGCGAATAGATAGTGCAGGAGGCATTGGATAAGGCTCGTGAGGGTCGTACCTGCATCATTGTGGCTCACCGTCTGTCCACCATCCAGAACGCAGACACCATCGCAGTGTTTCAGAACGGTGTGGTGGTGGAGCAGGGAACACACCAGCAGCTCCTTAACCAGCAGGGGACGTACTACACACTGGTCAATTCACAAATGGGTTACAATAAATAGCCCAGGAGTTCAACTGGAGCTTACAAAAAGACACCCACACAGAAGATGAGGGAGAGGTAGAGTTCGTTTCTGGAAGGAGCAGGTTTGAATCTACTGTTAGAAGTAAGCGTAGTTCTCTGGTTTTAGAGAGGATGACTGGGTTTAACCATGTTCCTTTTTCTTTTATAATATCAACACCATAGTATTGATATCAAAGATTTGACTAGATGAGAGCGGTAGGGGGAAAACACGCACATTTTTGGGTATATGTAGTTGTGTAAACACGAAGTCCCTGGTTTTGGCAGAAAGATGATAAGCGCAAGACCAAAGGTGAATTTCTTTTAAGGAGCTCATCTTGCTGCTCTAGAATTATCTCTGGTTCTTTCTGTACTGTAAGCATATTTAACCATTTCACAGACACGACATAACCACTTCAACAGATAAGACAGTCGTACACATAACATTTTTACAGTTACAGTTTAAAGAGAATGTCCGATTACACCAGCGGCAGGTATAGATTAAACGGTGAGCCAAACAGGACATAATGAAAATGATCAGCCACATCTTTGCATAGTGTATTTTTTATTTTTTTATATAAATGAACAAATATACAAAGCACTTGCCTCATAGAAACACATGTATACTAATGAGGCCTTAAAGTGAACGTCTACAATTGTGGGGAAACTGCATATTTTAAGGTGGAACTGTATGTCTGAAGGAAAATAACGACTGTATCTTTTTAGTGTCTAAAGTGTAACTGTCGGTAATGCAGTTAGCTGTCTCCCGAGTTTGAAGACAATTGGCACTTTAAGTGATCCAAAACAGCAAAAATACACCAGGGTTACCCACCTATGCAACAGGAATATAGCAACATCCTCTTCTCAGGTTCATGCTTTTCAGTGTTTGGAGTCTCTCAGTTGTCTAAAACCAACTGCCAGATGCCGTTTGTCAGTCACGAGCAGAGAGAAAGCCCAGCACACCAGACCGAGACACTTTGGTTATTGTTTTTTACTAATTTACAGACACTGGGGCTTCGTAAACACATTAGACCAGTTTTGAGTGCACAAACAGAGCACAAACAGAGAGCTGCAAATGGTGAAGAAGCGTCCTCAGTATTTTATAAAAATAATTTTTTTTTTCTTAAATTACAATCATGAACTATGCCTTTAAAACAATGCCTAAAAAAGTAAACAAAAATGAGAACGTTTCTCATCATGCTTTTTTTTGTAAATCAGATACTTGTTTATTAATAACACTTAAGCACTTATTTATAAAATTAACACAAGCACTTAACAGCTTTACATTGTGTTCTGTTGTAGAGAAGTTTTTTACCGTCTACCTGCGCTTGGGGAATAAACTTTTCATTATTATTTGCCAAAATGACTGCATTTTTTTATGCAACAGACTTTAATATCTGATCACTTCAAAATCCTTTACATTTTCAGGTTTATTGTGTTATTAAAAAGTGGTTAACTACATAACTACAGCGAATACATTTAGACGTTCAATGAATATCAGAGAAAATTCATGCAAAATTGTTTCGTAATTAATTTTATTTATTATTGTTTTATGATTACATACTTCAGTTCTGAAATCATGCTACAGTGGTTGTTGTAAAGCATTTGACAAGTGCCTTGTAGCACAAAAATGGCAGGAAATAAATTAAGAAATATTAATAATAAAAAAAAAAAACCTTTGTCTAGACATTTAGACCCTAATCAAACTCTGATAACGGTCAGGTGAAATTCACCAACACATGTTTAAACAATGATCAAACAAATCGTATGACGTTCCTCTGAATTAAACTTTTCTATGAATCTCAAAAACAAAATTTTGTAGGATTTTTTTTGGTAAAAGTATCAAACACAATTTGACACTTATATCAAAGTAGAGAACACTGAAAGAAAACAATCAATACATATTTACACTGAAGGATCCTACACAAAATTAAATAATACAAATCACAATTACAGTGCAGACTTTTCTGAGTATGAGCTATAAATCTAAGAGCAACAGTAAAATTTAAAAGAGAAGAAAAAAAATATCCTGGTTATTTTGAATGAAGCTGCATTATTAAAATGTGCATTAATCCTGTTGTTTGCATTGATTTGTGCATGGTTAAGAGTCTATATTGCTGCAATATAATCACTCAAAATACTGTGTCTAAATGTGGATTTTAAACCTATGACACATCACAACCTAGAGCCAGTTAGAGTTATTCATTCATTGTCTGTAAGTGCTTATCCAGTTCAGGGTCGCGGGGGGTCCGGAGCCTACCTGGAATCATTGGGCACAAGGTGGGAATACACCCTGGAGGGGGCGCCAGTCCTTCACAGGGCAACACACACACACACACACACACAGACACTTTTGAGTCACCAATCCACGTACAAAGGTGTTTTGGGACCGTGGGAAGAACAGGGACACAGGGAGAACACTCAGTCACCCGGAGGAAACCCACGCAGACACAGGGAGAACACACCACACTCCTCACAGACAGTCACCCGGAGCGGGAATCGAACCCACAACCTCCAGGCCCCTGGAACTGTGTTACTGTGACACTACCAGCTGCAACACTGGAGTTATTTCAAATGGGGGGAAAAAAAATAAAAATAAAAAGATCAAAACAGTAAGGCTATGTGGTGTACACATTCAGAATAGCACTTCTGTTGATATCTTCACAGAACAAAAGCTTGTATCTCAATTTTTTTCAATAAATTTTTTTAAACAATATGCAAATACAGGCTGATATTACACTGTGTCAATATTTCAAGATAAATGGACCAACATGGAGGTCAGCCAAGTCTGTGCTTTTTGTACTTATTTTTTTGAGATACATGGTTTTGTTCTAACATGGACGATATACTAGTGTTAATGAGTGTGTCGACATTTCCTGTTCGATGTTCTCATAAAATCATGTCTGTTACTATCAAATGGACAAAGCAATTTCTCAGCAGTATCTTGGAACCTATGCTTAGCTCAAGCAGAGTTGAATATAACAAACAAACAGAACCATAAAATGCTGAAGTACAGACGAGATCACCACTCCTGGGCATATACAGTTTAAACAAACAGCTAAATTTGTAACTGACTTTGTTACAATTGAAAGAGTGCAAACATTTCCAATGTTTTTCTGTTTTTTCAATTAAAACACAGTCTTATTCTGGCATTCAAAATATTGAATCCAGATTCCTTTCTGCTGTCTGTGAGCTACACTGAGTGCACCCAAGAGCTGCTTTTCTAAAGCACCTTTAGGCTTTATGTGAGGACATTCAAACAAGAGCTTTGTAATTTTCTAATTTCTTGTAAACTGATTACAAATTAATCTCATTAATAACCTCCATTCACAGTACGACCAATTAGTAGTCACTCAACTAATTACAAAATTAAGCAATCAGGAGATGCTCCTGATTAGTCTAAAATAACTAAGCAGCAATGAACAACAATACTAAAGCTTCCTTCTGATAATTACACACAAGATTTTCAGGAACTTCCTCAGAACCTTATTATTCCACAGGAGACCATTTGAATGTTAAAATTATGATTAACTAAGAATGAAGGCACTTTATCCAGTGCTGGCTTATCTATATATTTTGAGTGATTGCTGATGAAAGGTTAATTGCTGTTTTTGAGAAAGCTACAGCTGGGACATGGTAGTGACCTGTATCATGTCATGGAAAGAGGTGCACAAGCTGTAAAAAAATGTCTCGGCATTCGTCTCTGGGCAGGATTTCCAAGCCGTACAGGAAGCAACAATCCTGAAATTAGAGTAAAGCAAAACTATGAAGTCAAGCTTAATGTCTACCATCTAGTGTCTTCATATAAAAGTGCTGTCAGTAATATGGCCTGGTCTGGAGGAGCCACATATGACCACGGCTGTGTCTGAAACGACTGCAGTGCAGTCCACTGAGGCAGCATTCTAAGGAAGGGAGGGAGGGAGGGAGCGAGCGAGGCGATTCTGAAAACGCTGGCTGCTAAGGTTCCTCCATTTGGCTGATTTTTGAAGGCAGTATTGAAGCATCCTTTGCTGCCTTAGAAATCCCATAATCCTGTGCATCAGCACGGTCAACAGCAGCATTTATTAGAATATAGTGGGTTTAGAAAATAATCAGATTGATATTTACCTTGAAAAAGACTTAATGGAAAATATTATGGGCTTAAATATTACAATAATCATGAACGTTTTTCTCTAAATTAATTATAATTATAAATAATAATAATAAGCCTAGATACTTTGGGAGGAGCAGTTAGAGCGCAAATCAGTGTTTCCTTCATTGAGCAGACCTTTGCATTGCTGCTTCCTCTTTGTACACACTGTATTATTATTATTATTAATATTTACATAATTTTCCTTCTTAACGTTTTATTACAGTTATAAAATGTAATGTAGGTGTTGTTTATCACACCTGAACGCAGTCAGCTCTCTGTATCCTAGCAACATTGTGGCATAATGCTCCTTGGAAGCGTGTCTCAAACACGACTCCATTATAGATGCCTTCACGTCTAAATGGTGCCTTCTAAGGCACTGACTAATGAGACAGCACAGGCAGCAAGGCATCGAGGCTGCTGCCTTCTGTTTCAGACACAGCCATAAATGTACCATGCCTTATTCCAAGCTGGAGGGTTGTAGAAACACTCTACCACTGTGGACCAGATATTTATGCAGCTGAATGCATTTAAGAAGAACATCCTCCCTATTTCAAGGAAGAGGAATATTGTCAAATTCACAATTAAAATCTGGCAAAACAGTGACGTCTGACTTTGACAAAAAAGGAAAAGCTTCTTTGAAAAATCACAATAAGAAAACAGATTACAAATGAAGGCATGGAGTCTGTTGCATTTTCCGATGGGCAATTTGTGTTCAAAATACAAAACAATGCACTTCTCAACCCACCTGTCATCACGGATACGGTAGAAGAAGCCATAGCCATGGTGCACCATGGGAGCCACCGCACCCAAAATAGTCGTGTAACCCACAAGGCTGGAAGAAAGGACAAAGTTGCCTCCTCCTCCACTGCTCAAATAATAAAAATTGAAAACACAAGCCATTAGACCTGAGTGATAAGGACAACATACAAATATTGCCATTTTATCTGAATACGCTGCAATTGTAATATTTAACGTGATGAATCATTAAATGTAACATGATTAAAAATGAACCATCTTTATTTTGAACAAAAACACAAACCTCTTGGCATAGAGAGGGTCAGAGTAAAGCTCTGGAACTGGAAGCCCCTCCTCCTTGGCTATCAAGTACAGACCCAAGAGGTGTCTATCAAATCCTGAACAAAAGAATACATAGAAGAAAACAAAAGATAAAGCACATATACATGCATAGGCTGTGGTAAATAGTGTACTCCCCCCACCCTTCATTACGGGTGAATTTATTATTATTATTATTATTTTTAAATATGATACTGTGAAACCACTCAATGTAAGTTAGAAGACAGTATGTGCCAAAATAAATACCACGAGGCCTACTGTTCCACATTCCATTAAAATGTGGAGTTTTGGAACTGACAAATGGCCAATTTGAAGTATATATATTGATATATATGTTGATATAAAAACACAGTAATTCAACAATGGAAAAAGCCAAACTAGCAGAACACTACATTAGAAGCATCTCAAACCTTTTCCTTTCTGTGCCTCATCCATCAATTTGTTGTGTTTGTTGAAGGCAGCAAGAAGGGCTTCTCTCTTCTTTTCAACCTGTGGATTAAAGCCAATATTAAAACCAAATAACACCCAAGGTTTTGTAGCAAAATGTTAATTTCACACATTTCTTGCCCTAATCTGTAATTATTTCGGGGTTAAAAGCCCAATTTAACATACATCCCAACGACCATTTTGTAACTTGTATTTCAACATTTGTTTTCCTGAAATGGGATCAGAGTGTGTCGTATGTAACACACACACACACTCATATAACTGCATCCAGGGCGTTCAGTAAATGTCTCTTAGGGACGTCATGAATTAAAGTGAAGGATAAAGCTGGGTAGGGAACTTTCCAGACCTTAGAAAGAGTTTGTGATGCGTATGTCACCATGGGCTATAATGGGTTAACAAGCAAACCTATATCTTCAAATATGTCCCTTGGTGAGTAACTAGATTTGGGGTCAAGTTCTTCCCACTGTAAAATGAAATAGGTTATTAATGGATGTGGTAAACTCTAGATGTATCAGAATTGCTATAGGATATTTACACTTGCTGAGCGATTGAGCATGATTTGGCACCACTGTTGGGCTTCCACCGTGCATGGCCTCATGGTCTCTGTACGACCGTGATAGAAACGCCGTGTGGTGGCCGTCTCATAGCAGCTACCAGGCCTGAGACAGAGATGAAAAAAAAAACATCAGAAGTTCCTCCGTTAGTTTGTTCTAAGAAAGCAAGCACATGAAATTCTTGTTTTGAAACGTGTACAGCAGCTGAACGTTAGTCTCACTTTCCGTGCAGTCTGTAGTAGGCTAACTGCATGCCCAGCTGCACAAATGTGTCTGGGTGAAGTTTCCTCTTTTTGATCGCTGTTTTTCCAAAGGAATTGAAGGCATAGGAGACAAGCTGGAGATCCTGAGTCTGGAAATAAAAACATCTATAACTAACCTTTTTTTTTTATATGTAAAAATATGGTCAAATAAAACTACAATGTAAATACAGGTTGTTATTAACTTGTATCACCAATGACAATTCTGAACAAGAAATAGCTTTAAATTTTAATATAAATCCTTAATCAATGGTCTTTTGTTGTTAATTTTATTATATAAATCAGCATAAAGTCGGGGTTGTCCAAAATGTGCTCTAAATGAGTTTGTAAGATGATTGCACCCTAATCCCATGAATCTAAAGCCTTTATAATAGCAATAATAATAATAATAATAATAAGTTAAATTTATATAGGGCCTTTCACAAACCCAAGGATCCTTGGGTCCAAAAAAACACATTGGTATGTGGATTGGCGACTATGAAAATTGTGTAAAGGTGTGAGTGTGTGTACCTAGCCACCTGAATACATCGTGTTGTAGTGCTGATAACAAAGCCCTGATAAATAGGGAGGATTGTGTCAGGCAGGGCATTCGGCTTAAACTGCCAAATCGAATGTGGCGAACCCTAACAGGAGCAGCCGAGGGAAGGAGGAGTGGGCTGTTCCAGTAGTCACGTTTGTGCCCCAAGTCCTCCGGCCAACCAGACCAAGTCAACCCAACCCAACCCTGTAACCCTGAATTCCTGTGTGGTAGCTCTAATGTGTATATGTCCCTTAGAAAACTGTTAATAAGTAGGCTTAACGTAGGGAGTTGATTTAGTTTATTTTGGTTGCTTTGAAATTTTGTTTTGTCTCACCCCGTGATATTATTACTTCTTCTCTATCACTGACTCAAATTGTCATCGGAAAATCAGTTTTATTCAAAATGGTGAATAACGTCAATTTGCAACGTAAATTGAGTCTTTGAGCGATTTGTACATGGTTTTATTTATTTATTTATTTGTTTAATTTTTTATTGCTGTTTTAAGTTAAGAGACCAAGGAAACCGAGGATGGCAAATTGTGCCCAAATTTTTCAGGCTCTGTACTAACACACAGGGGTTGGACAATAAAACTGAAACACCTGGTTTAAGACCACAATAATTCATTAGTATGGTGTAGGGCCTCCTTTTGCGGCCAATACAGCATCAATTCGTCTTGGGAATGACATATACAAGTCCTGCACAGTGGTCAGAGAGGTTTTAAGCCATTCTTCTTGCAGGATAGTGGCCAGGTCTCTACGTGATGCTGGTGGAGGAAAACGTTTCCTGACTCGCTCCTCCAAAACACCCCAAAGTGGCTCAATAATATTTAGATCTGGTGACTGTGCAGGCCATGGGAGATGTTCAACTTCACTTTCATGTTCATCAAACCAATCTTTCACCAGTCTTGCTGTGTGTGTTGGTGCATTGTCGTCCTGATACACGGCACCGCCTTCAGGACACAATGTTTGAACCATTGGATGCACATGGTCTTACTGGTGCAATGTGCAATTAATGAAGATTGTCCACCAGGCTGCTCCAATTTAGCCATGAAACCTCCCACACTACAATCACAGGTGTTACAGTTTCATTGTCTAACCCCTGTAGCAGTCCTCTATGTATGAGTGTGTGAAAAATTGTGTGTGAGAGAGAGAGAGAGAGAGACTCACAGTTTTTTTATACTGCACTTTAGCGAGTGCTATGTCTTTCTTGATTCTGTCGTCCACAGTAAATACCAGTTCTTCTGGTGTAGGGAGATCACACACCACATCAGAACCCTACAGGATACACAATGTTAAACACACAATAAAACACACACACACACACACACTATAATCTCTTACCTTCCATTTTCCACCACATGTCTTCAGTTGTTGGTCAATATAGTAACAGAGAGACACCAAGACCATAGCATCGTAGGGGGCATGCTGTAATATACACAGATATTTAATTTTAGGCAAAGAATATGAAATATCTAGATTAATGACTGATGATACTTATAATGATAAGTGTGCTATTTTTACATCACAGTTTGAGGCAAACGTTCCATCAGCAAAGCAGATCTGGTTGTAGGATTTATCTCCCCATCGGATTGTAGGGTCACCAGTTAGAGCCAAGAGGGTCATCTACAAATAAAGAGAGAATAACTTCATTTTCCTATTACTGACCTGAACAGACAGATGTAAAGAACTCTAAAGAACAGCTACTAAGTAAAGCTTTGGCATGAGGCTGTTATGAAGTTATGCTTGAGTGAGTATTTATAACTGATGATTACATTTAATGATCATTCTCCCAATAATAAGAAATACTGTATATTATTTTTAATTATATAACATTAAAATGTTATAACTTATTTTTTAATATTTATAGCTGTTGTTGTTATATGATGTTCTAATCATTTATACATCTGTAATTATGTTAGGATACTTTGCTCTCTTCTCTACAGTGCTGCTGTAACACAGGGATCAATAAAGTGATCCATCTATTTATCAATCGATTATTGCTAAATGAACTGACTATTCCATTCCTCTCACAGATCTAAAGTAATTTACTGATCTGTCTTGGCATAAAGCAATTTCTTATGGCGCACTCCTTATGTTTCCTACAGTGTACTGTCATGTTCTTCTTAAGAGATATCCATCAAACCAGCTCCTGTTGTGAAAAACCTTGGGGTTCTCCTTGACTCAACGCTTGCCTTTGAGCCCCATGTTAAGTCAGTCACCAAAACTGCATTTTATCATTCAACTGATTCATTGTCTCCAGTGCATCCAAACCACAGCAGCCAGACTTCTGACTTCCACAAAACGCATGGCTCATATCACTCACACATGTTCTTCAGCAGCTCCACTGGCTTCCTGTTGGGGCTAGGATTAAGTGCAACATTCTTCTTCTAACCTTCAAGGCTCTTCAGGGTCTGGCACCTGTATGTCTCTCTGATCTCATTTCACTGTATCATCCCTAGCGTATCCTCAGATCCTCTAACTGCAACCGTCTTCCCATTCCTTCAACTAGACTTTCTACTTTGGGTGGCAGATCTTTCAGTGCTGCTGCCCTCAAACTTTGGAATTCTCGTTCATCCTCTCTTCGTAAACTGCTTGTCCCCATCATCCTTCAAATCTCTGCTTAAAATTTGTATTTTTTTTTCTTTAAGTTTACTGACTGACTGACTGACTGGTGTTGGAAAGTGATTAATTTCATATTAATTTAAATATAGTAAAAATACTTTGTTTTAGGTTACTGTGAACTCTTTCAGAGTTGTTTGTCTCTTCTCTGCCTGTGTATCATTGGTTTATAACCTTGATGCTTGGAGGGAGGGGGGGATTGAGGGTGATAACATTTTCAATAATATGTGTTTGCTCCCACTGACGGTGGGAGAGAGTAACCAAGTCATGACCAAGAAACATCTCTGTAAGCTTTTCCATCTCTACTTTAAAATCAAACATCCTTATTCTCTTCACATGCGCGTGCCTCCGTCTAATTCATTCTCAACAACCTCAACCAACACCTCAATCCAACACTGGGTGGGTGAGTGTCTCACTGACTCCTAAGGTTGAAACGCGCATGCACGAGTAGGAACAGTTAGTTCAGCCATATTTCACATTCCAGTTCGTGAACTAAATTTGGAAGCATTCGGCGCGTTTCCACCAACATGAACTGATTCGCAAACCAGACAATTTAATCCCCAACTGGAACCAAAGAACAGTAGATGACTGAATAATAGGAAATAAGACAGGAACACGCTCTGTTTCTGTGTGTTTCTGGGGCTGTGTTTGGCATGACACCATGAGCGTTAGCCAGAACCTCGGCTTGATGTTGGTTAGTTCACAAGCTCAGCAGAAAAGCTCAGAACTCTCAGAACATTTACACAAGGATTATATTTCACAGAGAGAAGAGGACTGCTGAATTCATCTTATTTCACGTGTGTGTCTTTGTGGTGGGGAGACATTTTGTGGCATTAGTGTGTTTATAACTCCATACAGCTGCGCACAGCCACATTAAACTTCACATGCTTTACTCTAACCTTTTACATTGAATAATTAAGTAACTGTAATTCTTAAAGTCAACAAAATGTTTGTTCGTTGTTGGAGATCATCTAGGATTTATTTTTAAATAAAAAACAAACAAACAAGAAAAACACTGATGCCAGTGTTATATATTATGTACAAACCTTTGTGCTTCATTTTAAATTTCTGCATTTGTTAGTCCTGCCCTCTATATTTTCTATACAACACAATCACATAATAAAAACCACATGTAAACAAAAGACATTGATATGAAGCACCAAAGCTTCTCCAGACCTTCCAATTACAAGGCGATGTATTTTGGTCTTTCCTGTTTTTGAAATGCGAGAAACACCTCTGTGACAATGGCTATATGGCTAATGGCGGTCCGCCAAAATTTAGTTTCTCTTTGCTCTTGTTGTTATTATTAGTAGTATTATTATTAACAGTCTTAACACTCTTTATGTCTAGTTTGCCACAGTCTCTGTCAGTAGGATTAATGCTGGTGTGTGTGTGTGTGTGTGTGTGTGTGTGTGTGTGTGTATGGTACCGATGTGTAGTCATCCGGAGTTGAATAGGGTTTGGCATCATCCAGTGATATAACAAACAATGAGGTCTGAATGGTCTCCAATATGGTCTCATTTACAGGATCAATTGAGATTAGATGTTGTCTGGTCTAGAGGAGGGGAAAGAAAGAAAGAAAGAAAATAAGAAAGAGAGAGAGAAGATATAAATGTAACGCATTTTAAAGAATGTAAAAAATCTTTGAGAATTCAGCTCCGGACTTGCTAATAAATAAGCAGTATTCAGTCATGATTAGATGTCTACAGAACTCCAATATAGTCCTGAATCTGACCTTGGCCCAGCGAGTCCTTTCCTCACTGGTCAGAGCGGCCACTCCATCGCCTTCTGGCTCGCCTTCACAGCTCTCTTTAATGTAGGTCAACTGCCTGAAATATCCCACCATAGAGGAGTAATCAACATGTGCATGTTTTAAAGCTGCTTTTATTAAGGCTTACATTATCCACTTCTTTTCGTAATGAAAAGGCAGATATGCGAGAACGTTTTGGGGTTCAGAACAGAGATGATTACATGCCTCAACAATTCAGGAGGAGTGAGGATGCGTCCATCACAGAGAGCATCAAATGTGAAAACTCTCCCACGACACATCACCACCAAATGAGAGGGACAAGGACCCTCACTCTCTACAACACAGAGATCACACATCACATCATATCACAACACACACACCTTCCACAACAGTTCCTGAAAATAAGGTTTTCCTTAAATAATACATTTTTAGTGTAGTCAACATTTCACCTTTGTGCACACTCTTAGCTTTCTCTCAAGCCACTCTTTCCAGCAGCAAATAAGGGGCTCCTATATGCTGAGACTTAACTGCCTGCTTAAAATGGCTTGTTAATGGCCATTTGATTAAACGTTCATAAAAAAGCATCCAACATTAGATAAATATGTGAAATGTGTTGCTGAATTTACATTCAGTTCTGTTTAACTTGAAATATTCGCCACTTTTTAAAAACTGGTGCAAATTTAAATTGCAGAAACTGGGAAAATAATTAACAAAGCTATCACTTTGAATGCAAAACAGAATGAGATTTCAGTGACATTGACAACAATATTTCACTGCGCTTCACAGCTGAGCAGTTAGTAGGTAAGGCTTAACCCAGTCCGACTAATACTCTGCAGTCTTTCTAAACATTAAATTAAATTAAATCGAACATTAAATTCAGGTGGGCAGTGTTTGTATCAAGGCTCTTGTATCTACAGCTAGACCAGAGTCTAGCAGTCTAACCTGTTTTGAAATAATTGAAGATGCTATCCTTAGTAATTCCAGGCACTTTACAGGTGCAGAAGATCATGCGGAACTGGTCCATATCCAAGGGCACATTTCCTGCTTTATGGACAGACAACTTCTCCCTGATCCACAAAACCAAAAGTCACAACATGGCTATAAACATTCAGGTAAACAAATAAACGATTCAACAGAAATTCAGAACAAACAAATGTTGCATAAAGACCTGAATTGATTCCTCTCTCAGTCCACATCTGATGTACGGTATATACGAATAAACCACTTGTTTTTTTAACAAGGTTAAATAGTACATGCATATAATAACTCTGCTTCGTATCTGCAGTGGTAGATGATGCTCACGTGCGGATGAGATCCCAGTACTGGAGAGTTTGCCATGTAATCACACTGGCTCTCTCCAGCTGCGTTCCTTCACGTGGGGGCCAGCAGTGCTCCAAGTAGGGCCCTGGACCCCCAAAATTCACATTGAGCTGTGATGCCATGCGGAGCTCCAGATACGCAGAGTCTAGCCACCAGTCCTCCAGCTAGGAAAGAACACAAAGTGTGTTCAGCCTATGAAGGCTACAGTCAGGTATGAAAGTGTCAGTAGAAAGCATTAAAAAGAGTAACTACACTTAAGACATTTTTCTTTTTATTTAAAAGCTAAAATGTATTGCTCTGTAATAATAAAGGACACCAGCCCTGCTTTAAAACTCTGGTTCAACTCTGTTATAGGTATCGAGGACGTGTCATGGTACCGAAGTATGATGACATGTTACATTATGCAGATTAGTCAATGTTACCACCCACAAAGGTGATGGGGAATGGAAATGGAGAGAGAGAGAGAGAGAGAGAGAGAGAGAGAGAGAGGGGGAACGAGGGAGAGAAATATAGTGAGAATGACAAAGTAAAGAGTGAGAACAAAGGTGATGTGGGAGGGTGCAGACTATAGAAGGTAGAGAGGAATATTACACACACAGGGTGGAGTTAGTGGTGTAGTTGCTCTTTAACGTGACAAAATGAATAAAACACAAGCATTATCTGTACTAGTTCAATAGCTCTGAGGAGAAAGAAGAAGAGGAATGTGGCAGCTGTATACACCTCGTCCTCAGTGTGCTGTCTGAATATGGCAGTATTAATGTTACCCAGTTACGTCTGCTCTTGGCTCGTTGTAGAAGTTTCTGATGAAGATGTTGTCCAACGTCCTCCTGGAAACGCTTCACGATGGCTGCTGTGTTGTGAAACTCAGCCTCCGAGGCAAAAGGCTTCACTGGAAGAATAAAAAAAAAAAAAACAGGTACGTGCCAATGTTCATGTCACTGTTTTAAAGGGGTGTTCCACCAAGATTTCATCATAATTCATTCATTCAGTCAAATTAAAAGTCACTGAGTGTTTTTGTGTGTTGTTATTTTTAAAACAGTGGGGGAGCAGGTAGTGTCACCTGTGAGTGAATGTGTGAGTGTGTGTTGCCCTGTAAAGGATTGGCGCCCCCTTCAGGGTGTATTCCTGCCTTGCGCCCGATGATTCCAGGTAGGCTCTGGACCCCCCGCGACCCTAAATTGGATAAGCGGTTACAGATAATGGATGGATGGATGGATGAATGTGCCTTTCTAAAGAAAGTGATTCATATTCTCATACAGTGACAAGAACCAATATCTCAAACTATTAGAACCTGTATGTAGTATTTAAATTAAATTATGTTAATGGTGATAATGGTAAAAATAGTGGTAAATCTGAAGATAATTTTGTCTTATATAGCTTTGCCTGAAACAGGTCTTAAAATTATGTCTACATAATACTTCCAAATAAGGCTGAATGATTTTGGGAAAATGTTCAATGATGATTTTCAGGCCAATATTTCAATTACTATTTAAATTGCAATTATTAAACCTTATTATTAAAAGGATGCTAAGGCTTGTTTTAATAACCAAGAAGATCAGGATTTTTTATTTTTTTTTGCTGCTGGAGCTCCCCCTGGTGTAATTTATTTTACAGCATTGAACTGAAATCCCTGGGGAGGGGTTGGAGGTGGGGGTGGTTCCCTACGCTCCTTCAAAAATTTCACAGTGAAGTTTCACCAGCGCTGCACCCTGAGTAGCACCGACAGAGGCTCTGTTCTCCCTATTACAGGTCAGTGGAGCATCACAATCATTTTGAAGCTGTAATTGTAACGTTAAAATATTATGTGGCGTTCCTTTGATTTTTAACACTGAACGTAGAGCACCAGACTGTCATGTAGTTATGGTTGTTGTTGTCATGTAAACAGCAAACAACACAGAAGCTAAATGTGTCCATTTAAAATTTAAGACACAGGCTAAAATTGATTTCTCTATTTGAAAATTTCACATTAAACCTCTCTGAATAGCTTTGTTCATATCTTACTAACTGAAATATGTGGAACATTGTTAAAAAACTGAAAATGCCCTTGAAAAGGACATTAATTTGGTTTATTATTGAAACTGTAGTAGGCAAGGCAAGTTTATTTATAGAGCACCTTTCATACAGAAGCAATACAAAGTGCTTTACAGAAAAAAGAAACAGTTAAATTAAAATCCAGAATAAAATCATAAAAGTCCAATAACACAATTACATAAAAAGAGTAAAATGATTAAATTATTAAAACAATTTAAAATGATACAATAAAAGAAGGGAAATAAAATGCTGTTACAGAAATAAAAGTGCAGAGTATTTTAAACCGAGCTGTAGCTGCTCAAACAGAGTGTTTTAAGTCTTGATTGTGTCTTGAAAGTGTCTAAAGTCGGGGCTCTTCTAATATTCTCAGTCGGCTGGTTCCATTTAAGAGCAGCGCCGGAGCTAAATGCTGCCTCTCCATGTTTAGTTTTGACCTGAGGCAGGACTAACTCTAGTTCCTAAAGATCTGAGAGCTCTGCTCGGCTCATATCTCTGTAGCAGATCTGACAAATACACTGGTCCTACCCCATTTAGACATTTATAGACCAGTAATAACACCTTAAAGTCTATTCTGTAACAGACTGGTATCCAGTGTAAGGAATTGAGGATGAGGGGGTGATGTGATCTCTTCTTTTGCTCCGAGTGAGAACTCTGGCAGCTGCATTTTGAATCAGCTGAAGCTGTTTAATGATCTTTTTTGGAAGTCCAGCTAAGAGACCATTACAGTAATCAATCCTGTTAGAAATAAAGGCATGGACCAGTTTCTCCAGGTCTGGTTTAGTCAGAAAATCTCTAACCTTACTGATGTTCTTAAGATGGTAAAAAGCTGATCTAGTAACCGCTTTAATATAAGACTAAAACTGAGATCTGAGTCCATTAATACACCAAGGTTGTGAGCCAGTTCTTTAGATTTGAGGGTCCTCGAGTCCAGATACGTAGCCAATCTTGGTCTCTCATTGCTGTTCTCAAATAGAATACTCTCAGTTTTATCTTTACTCAGCGGCAAAAAGTTGTGTCCCATCCAGTTTGTGATGTGTTCAAGGCACTTGCTTAATGAGTCAGCTGGACCAGAGTCGTTTGGGGACAGGGCCATGTAAATCTGAGTATCATCTGCATAACTGTGATAGGACAGCCCATAGTCCTGTAGAATCTGGCCAAGAGGAAGCATATATAAATTAAATAAAAGTGGACCAAGAATAGAGCCCAGGGGGACACCACAGGTCACTGGCATGTTCTCTGAAATATTATTTTCTATTTCTACAAAGTAGTTCCTGCCTTCCAGGTAAGAAACGAACCACTTCAGGACTGTTCCTGAGAGTCCAACCCAGTTTGCGAGTCTATCTATAAGAATCTTATGGTCAATGGTATCAAAGACAGCACTAAGATCAAGAAGTAATAGAAGAGATACCTTTCCAGCCCTTGTATTTAAGCGAATGTCATTAATTACCTTGATTAGAGCAGTCTCAGTGCTGTGATTAGACCGGATCCCAGACTGGAATTTGTCTAGGCTACTGTTAATGGACAAGAAACTAGTGATTTGCCTGAAAACTACTTTCTCAATGATTTTGAGAATGGTGTTTACAAATGTGGAGTATGCCTGGTGCTATAATGTGAAGCACACTCTTTAAAAATTTGGTTGATAGTCAAGACTGCAAGTGGATGGTGTGAGATGATTAACTGTGTCAATTAAATTTTCTTTATCAACAGTACTGAACTCTGACATTTTAACTAAGGAGTTTTTATGAGGTGATGGAGAGGGTACAGACTCACTGTAGGATATAGATGTACTAATCACTCGTCTGATAATCTGGATTTTAGTTTAAAAAAAATAATGCAAACTCATTACATCTCTCAGTTGTTAATAATTCAGGGGCCATTGGTGTGGGTGAGTTAGTGAGTCTGTGGACCACGGTGAAGAGGATTTTGCTGTTGTTAATGTTATTGTTGATGATGCTAGAGAAATAGGATTGTCGTGTTTTGCATATTATCGCGTTGTATTCACGTAGCCTATCTTTGTAGATTTCTTTTCTGAATATGAAGACTTGTTTTACGCCATTGCGTTCTGCCTTGCGACACTCCTTCTTTTGGATTTGAACAACAGAGGCATTTCTCCATGGTGCTTTCTGTTTGCAAGACATAGCCTTCACTTTAACTGCTGCAATCTCATCCATAACACTGACAATTTTTGTATTAAAACTATTCAGCAGATCATCCACAGAGTTGAATCGCTCACATGGTGTAGTGC
This sequence comes from Hoplias malabaricus, assembly GCF_029633855.1. Lineage (NCBI taxonomy): Eukaryota > Metazoa > Chordata > Actinopteri > Characiformes > Erythrinidae > Hoplias > Hoplias malabaricus. The sequence goes on from NC_089800.1 coordinate 8,310,289, forward strand.
ACATTTTACTCATGAAAAGTGTAGCTGTGCAGTCCTTTATAATACTTTTCTTGACACAAACCCTTCTGCCCGTGATGACTGGTGAGGCCCCACATATCAAAGAACACACAGTAGTGATCTGACAACGCGACATCCTTCACAGTCACTGATATGTTGAGACTCTTTGAGATAACAATATCCAGCGTGTGACCATGACAATGTGTACTCCCTGTAACATGCTGTGAAAGGCCAAGAGAGTCCAATATGGCGTGTAGTCCTTGGCAAAACAGTCCTTGGGATTGTCGATATGTTAAAGTCACCAGCAATAACAAAATGGTCAAAGTCAGTAGAAATAAAAGACAGCATCTCCGTAAATTCATCAATAAAATTAGCACTATACTTCAGAGGCCTGTGGACAGTTAATAGTGATATCTGTGGTACCTTTCAGAACTACACAGAGGTACTCGAATGTTGTGAAGTCACCAAATGATAACTGCTTGCACTGAAAAGAACCATGGAACAGAGCGGCTGGACCTCCACCTTTTCTAATGTCACCAGATACATTTAAAAAATGAAAGTCTGGAGGAGCCGACTCCAATAAAACAGTTGCAGCACCACATTCATTCAGCCAAGTCTCAGTTAAAAGTATAAAATCAAGCCCATGTGCTGTAACAAAATCATTAATGAAGTGTGATTTGTTTGTGAGAGATCTGATATTTAGAAGAGCTAACTTAGTAACTCATGCACTTTGCCACAGAATCTCTGTCACACATTTTATATGCTGTAGATTGGCTACATTCACAGAATTTGACCTGAACTCTCTGTTCTTTCTCTCTCTGATAAGTACTGGAATGGGAGAGATTACAGGCACCAAAGGTCCACGCTTGTTTTAAAAACATGTTACTGCTGACATCATCACTGCAGCAGCCAGGACCCGAAAAACATCACTTTTCCTCGCCCTTATCAGCTGACGAATCTTTTCTTAGGGGACAGTCTGGGGGACTGCAGTGGGGAAGTGGCAGTAGATGAGAATGGAGTAGAAGCTGGGGTGGTTCTTCTTTGCACCTGAGGGCTGGCTGAAAGAGAAAGTGACAGCCTTGTCCCAGCCGATACCAGCTTCTCCATGGCTGCTGGGAGGTTCAGGTGGGGTGATGTGGGGGGGGTGGAACAGAGGACATGGAGGATTCCTCTTGGGGTTTTGGTGTCTCTGGCAGCTGATAGAGTTGGTCATTGCCACTCATGTCCAGTGTCTGCTGCACCCTCGGGTCGTCCTCAGTGGTGGGAGGATGTTCTGGCTCTCACTTGGAGTCATCAGCTTTTACAGGAGAGTTCCTGGATGTTGGTGCTGATGCGCCACCACCAAGAGAAGTAGATAGATTAAACACTGAGAAGATGAGGTTGTCTGTCAGAAACTTCAGACTCCTGCTTGACAGTGTCATTCTTCCCAATTCGTACAATAATCCTCTTCACATTCGTGTACTCAGCCAGTACAGCTGGAAGCTTTGCAGTAAGTTCAGGGACTGTGATGTTTGGCTCACATCGCACTGAGTTTTGTGTTTGTTCCCCATTAACAGTGTCATCTCCAAAGATCAGGGCGTCTGCTGTAGGTTTGTTAGGGTTAGTGACCGGCTCACACTTCTGGCACTTTCTGTGCTGTGTTCACTGCGTTTGTGATTCTCACGAAGGGCATGAAGTGGTTCAAATCTGTTTTCCAGCTAAAGTGCGTAAGACTGATATTCTGGTCTGGGTCTGTGCTGTGCTCTCTCAGCAGCAGTGTTAGGTTTAGCAGCTGAATTTCCTGGACCAGCTGTGGTACCAGGAGTAGAAGACAAGACTACAGAGCTATACAAAGCACGGTGCTTGGGTCTAGCTTCAATCTGCACCCATTGCCTGTCTCTAGCTGTACTCACGGCAGTGTTGCCATCCAAACGATCCTCTGGTCTGGATCTGTGTCCCTCCACTGTCCTCAGCCCACTGTCTGCTGCCTGTACTCCCACTCACTGTTACTCCTCACACAGCTCCGAAATGCCAGTCCTTAAACTCTGATAGCAGGTTCCGAAAATCCCTTTCCAAAGCTCACATTCTCTGTAGAAGTCCGTAACAATTCTGACAGCGCATGTGTTGAACAAAATGATGAGGCATTTCAAAGGTCCTGGTTGTTGGAACAGTCCTGGATCCTAGAGCAATCGCACTACTTTAAAAAGTATCAAAAGCAGAAAATATCCAGTTTTGGCTTCGTAGTGCTGCTGACTTGTGTATATTTTAAAGCTCAGATACTCCTCCACAGAAAAACAAGTAGGTTTCGAAAAAATAAAAATAAAAGGAAATAGAAGATCAGAGCTAAGCAGCAAAGCGTCTGAAAGACTTGCCTTAGCTGTCAGCATGATTCAGACATCAGTAACAGTTAAACCAAGACTAAACGTTGTTAGAACATGCTGAAGCTGACATAACCTGTCAAAACATCTGGTATTCCTTCACAAAGAGTTAGTACCCACTCTTCATGAAACTGCCAACAATTAGTTTTGTAGAGTCTCTACACAAGTGGGGTGTTGTTTACCTGTCAGCATTACAATTCAAATGTAACATTAGTTAAATTATCTACACTTTGGAGGATTGTTGGCCCACTTCAGTATCTACCTGGAAGGGTTTTTTTTATCCCATTATCATCATATCCCAACACAATCACTGACTCTACACAACTGGGAGAGTGAAAGCAGCACGTGCCTCCTCTCAAACACTACATGCCTTTAAGCTGCTGTGAATACAACACCTTCAGACAGCTCAGCACGCTTGGAGGAGGCAAATAGCTCCACCGTTCTATTGTGTCTGGTAACAGAGGCCCGGGTGGTGAGAGGGAGGGCCACCCTACACACCCAGAGAGGCTCTTGCATCATCAGTCTGATGATACATAACCCTTGACTGCCTGCATAGTCACTAATTTAAGAGGTTAATAAATGCAGGCCTCATTAAATTGTGCTTCTAGTCAAAAGCTCCTCCCACCTTCAAGACACATTAATTATGCCTGGTCTTTACAAGGAACCCTACGTAAAATGTTGTTTGTTTTGTTTGCTCCTGTGGCTCCCCCTAGGGGAGGAAGAGGGAGGGAGCATGGTTTCCTAGCCTCCTCCAAAGGTTACATAGTGCCATTTCTGCAGTGCTGACCTCAGAGTAGCAATGACAGAGACTCTGTTCTCTCTGTTACAGGGCAGTGTAGTATCATAATGATTTTGGAGCTGTCATTTTAAGGTAGATATATTTCGTATTGTCCCTTTAAAGTGGGAAATCCCATTCCAGAATGTGTGGGAGACGACTGTCCCTTTAATAACGGCTTTTTTTAAATACGTCCCTTGTTTTTGGGCATTCAGCTTGTACCAAACTCACCGTACACTATTCTGAAATAAGAAGTCAGACACAGGTGAACTTTCACCCAGTTTGAGGGCAGCGTGTTGCAGCAGGACCGTGAACTAAACCGTTTAACACACACCGCCAGAACTCTTACCTGCGTCCAAGTATTTACGGAGGGTTTCCTCCAGCGAAGGCACGGGGAGCGGAGGGAGAATCTGCTGGAACTGGAAAGTGCGCTCGGCAGCGGACTCGAATATTTGACTATCCATTACCTTCGTAGAAAACAAACACAGAACCCAGTAAAGCTACAATTACGTGACTATAGTCTACGTCTAGTGCCCTCCTAAATGTAGGTGCACTAGCTTTGGTAAAGAGGCGTAACCTGTTTATTGTACGTGACTGCGGCTGTGTCTCCATCCACTTGACTCAGCTCAAAGTATCACTAAGGAATAACACGTTGTAAATAAAGACCTTCTTACCGCTGTAACCGCTAACTCCGAGCAGGGCCGTAAACCAGAAGTAGTTCCACGAGGACAACCCGGCCACAGCTGCAGATAAAGGACAGCCGCTGTGTTGTTGTTGCTTAATATCCAGCCGAAGTTACAGAATCTCTCTGAATGGGCCCTGGTCCAGTTCCCTTTGCCCCAGTGGCCCACACAGAGTTCGCACAAGCCGCGGGAGGCTGCACCACAGGCGGCGACAGAGAGCAGCAAAGCCGCCCTTATTGACGCTTTTCAAAATAGCGGTACCAACTATTTATATACATTATAATATACAGATAAATACACTGCCTGTCTTAAATAGTGGCACACCAATATTCTACACTCTTTGTCCATTTTATCAGCTCACTGTGTCTATATAGTTGCTCCTTGTTGCTGCCAGAGTAGGTATTATTTTGGTGGTGGATCATTACTAGCGCTGCAGTAATACTGAGGTTGAGTTTTGTTGTTTTATTTTACACAGTCATAAAATGAAAGCCTACAAATATTCACATCTTCTTCTGGAGAATAGGGAATATAAATGGACTTTAAGGCCACTGTTGTACCTTTAATAATGCACCTGTACAATACCTCCCCTACATTCATTCATTATCTGTAAGCGCTTATCAAATTCAGGGTCACGGTGGGTCCAGAGAATCATTGGGCGCAAGGGGAATACACCCTGGAGGGGGCGCCAGTCACAGACACACACAAACGCCTACGGACACTTTGGAGTCACCAACTCACGTGTGTTTTTGGACTGTGGGAGGAAACCGGAGCACCCGGAGGAAACCCACGTGGACACGGGGAGAACACACCACACTCCTCACAGACAGTCACCCGGAGCGGGAATCGTACCCACAACCTACAGGTCCCTGGAGCTGTGTGACTGCGACACTACCTGAAAAAAAAAAAAAGATGACGAAAAGGCCTTCAAATATTTTGTTGAATGATTTCCTCCTGTGGACTCGACCAAAGGTGAAAAGAATATTAATGAAAGTGGTTATTTAATATATTACTTCATTTAATGTGCAACATGCATAGGGTGGGGTGGGGGGACTACTGACGTGCAGACTGACCAATTAAATATTTACAGAGAAGGTTATCGACCAATAACGGTAGCGCTACAGTCAGACCGTCCAATCAGAAGATTTTAGGCTACTTCACCACGCCCCCTTCTCACTCAAGCGAACCAATCGGAGTAGGGGAGGGCGGGACTAGTTTGTGAACGAAACGCTTCTCGAAATTCTATGTAAGCTCTAGAAAAACAAAATCCCGGACGTTTGTGAAATTCCGCCTGGACATTTTTTTAAGTCTAAAAAAGAGGACACGTCTGGTCACCCTAAACATACATAAATTAAGCTATTTGCGTGTGACTGCAAATTCTCAACCACAGGGGCATAATTCGCCCTCTAAAGTAAAGTAGTTTATTTAAAGTTGAAATACCTAGCCAGGAAGATGACCCTTGGTATATTGTCATTCTCCAATCAAAAACATGTATCTCCATTTTTGTTTCTTTTTTATTTTACTACATCACTGGAACGCAGAAGCTGTCCTTCACAATATGTGAAACTTTCATGATGAACACATCATGGACCCATAGAAACGCTCCAAAAGTACTTGAAATAAATCTTTTTACATTGACTTCCATGTTCTGGAATGGGGAAGTAAAATCCCCTCTGAAATTATCATAGCCATATTATAATTACAATTCCTTACAGAATTTCTACATTTTATGTACATCTAGGCCTACAGTATTGAAATAAAACCACGAGTAGTACTGTTAACGACTCGAAATGGTAGGACATATTCATACCCCTTGGCCTAAATTTTCAGAACTATTTATACTGCTGAGGTGGTGCATCTAAATCTGACTCCTGTTTGACATCAACATAGTGTAAGCACCAGGCAGCACTGACAATGCCCTAGACTCCATTACATGCATTTTTGTGCATCCTAATATTGCATGACAATAAGAGAATGACTTTTTCCAAAATACAGTCCTATGATAGGACTATATTATATAGCAAGAGTATGAAAAAAAGAAAAAACCCCACTCAAAATTGGCTTGGCACCAACGGTCAAGTTACCCTCTAGCAAGTAGACTAAATATAGCCTAACGGTACTGTAAAGCAATGTCATCATTGCTCTAATCTGATAAAAGTACGGGGGATGGAATCGTGTTTCAGCAAAAGTAGTGGTGTTGAATCTCCTCTGAGACAAATAAAGCCAACCTAGCACTTTCTAAAATGCTGCTAACACAATGACACAGAACATTTTAATGTGCGGGAGGAGAATGCAAACTGCCTAAATCTGTCATATGAGTGAGCAGACGCCTGTTTTAGCTAGCACCATGAGTAGAGGAATGGTGAGAGACTGAGGGAGTGGGTTTATTATCCTTTTTCAATTAGTGAATGAGTCCAGTTCTCTAGAATTCCAGGTTGGACCATTATAAAGGACTCAAATCATGATCTCCTGAAGATGGCGCCAATGCTTAGACGTCTGTGCCACTTGAGAACCCAAAAAACCTTTCTGGCATTTACCCTGATAACCAATGTAAATTATTCCTACTAACAATATACTATGGTGCATTTTTAGAATATTTTTTAATTTGCCAGTGCTTTATTCATTTATGAATTACTAATGAATTCCTGGCCAGTAAAGTCCATGGACTGGACACTGATGAATCTGGAAAGCTTTCAAAAGGCGGTGCCTTGACAAAGCCGGGCTGAATCTAACATTCTGCATGTGTCCACTTTTGAGGACTTGGCTGCAGTTCTTTTGCTGAGAGGGACAAAGAGGTGCTTGTTTGGAATGTGTGTGTGTGTGTGTGTACATCAGGCTCCAATGCAGCTCTCCAGACTTGAGAGAAGAGATGAATATTGATTAGGTGCTCTCCATGACACAGACCTAAATCAAAAGTAAGTAACATTTCAAAGGGGACAATCAATGGAATTTAATGAAAAATAACCACCATCACACCAGCGTTTTATGTAATCAATATTTTATGAGCAAGACAACATGCTCTATTTTTATACTCACTGTCCATTTTTGTTAAATTATTAGCAAATCTGGTAAAAATATCAAGAATAAATGTAAACAAAAATGTAAATATAACTCTTGCCCTCTAACTGTATTAGGGAAAGCATAAAAACGTATCACATCCACAGTTTTGTGGGTTCAGGTGTACATTAGTTCCTAAATAAATTTAATCTAAAAACGTCAAAGCTGCGTCTATGATCACATGCCGTATTTATCAATGGCTTCCTTCGCCAAGGCAATGTAGGCAGTCATGGCATCGTCTTTGGACATGCCTGTTGAAGAGCACACAGAAAATATTAGTGTTGCAGAGTCTGAAATAACAGTTAGGATTCATTCATTCATCTTCTGTAACTCTTTCCCCTTTTCAGTGTCCTGAGGGGTTTGGAACCTACCCGGAATTAGTGGGCACAAAACACTGAACAGGGTCTAACACGGTATCACACACTCATCCATGCGCTATCAGCAGCTCCACCGTGCCTACACATTCCATTTAGTACTTTATTCTTTTATAATATAATAATGTGTATATCATTGTATACCAGTAGACAACAGAATGTACAACAGATCCAAAAGAAGCAAACCCAATGTGTTCAAATATGCAGTGCATTGAATTAGAGAACGGCATAAATAAAGCTTCTGGTAAACATTATTACCTTTCCTGGAATTCCATGCTTCCCACTTGGCTTTTCCCTTCAAATCCACCATTCCAGGTTTATCTGCCATTAAACAGAATAGACACAGCAAGACTTACAGCTTCACACCAGAATAAAACCTAGTGTCAACACTTAAGTATTTAACGTCTAACCAGCATTACCTATGTTAATATCACCAACAGTAGCCTGTTTGTAGAGGCCATAGAGGTCCAGCAGCTCCTGGTCAGACGGCCTGGTCTTCACTTTCTTTACATCCTCTGCGTGCTGCTCAAACTCCTTCTACATTAAGAAAAGATGGTTTAAAGCAGCAGTCAGTCATTTTTTACCACCTAAAAATTAGCAAATATTATTTAAGAAATAGATTATTTATCAATTTTATTTTTAATTTTTTTTTTTTTATTTAAAATTTAAATTTTTCTGTAAAGTGTCATTATCACGTTTATGATCCATAAGGTGGGTCACGGACATGGGGGACATGGTGGATACTGTGGCCATATTAAAAATAGGTTTAGTACTGGATCACTGATACATGATATGCATTATGAATCACAAACATATTTTTGCATTCATTCATTTTTTGTAACCCCTATCCGGTTCAGGGTCAAGGTGGGTCCAGAGCCTACCTGGAATCACTGGGAACAAGGCGGGAATACACCCTGGAGAAGACGCCAGTCCTTGACAAGGCGACGCACACTCACGCATTCACTCACACCTATGGACACAGTTGTGTCGCGAATCCACCTCCCAATGTGTTTTTGGATTGTGGGAGGAAACCCATGCGAACACAGGGAGAACACACCAAACTCCCCACAGACAGTCACCTGGAGAGGGGCTCGAACCCACAACCCCAGGATCATGGAGCTGTGTGACTGAGACACTACCTGAAGCATACTTGATTAATCTAATATAGGGAGGGAAAAAAAAAACAATTGTCCCTGTGTCCGCGTGGGTTTCCTCCGGGTGCTCCGGTTTCCTCCCACAGTCCAAAAACACACGTTGGTAGGTGGATTGGCGACTCAAAAGTGTCCGTAGGTGTCAGTGTGTTAGTGAATGTGTGAGTGTGAGTGTGTGTTGCCCTGTGAAGGACTGGCGCCCCCTCCAGGGTGTATTCCTACCCTGCGCCCAATGATTCCAGGTAGGCTCTGGACCCACCGCGACCCTGAACTGGATAAGGGTTACAGATAATGAATGAATGAATGAATGAATGAATAGTTTTTCAAACAGTTTGAAAACCAACCACATTTTAAGTGATGCACTGAGGTAAACTAGGGAAAGGCCTTGCAATATTTTAATCAAAATGTATAAAACCTGTTGTATAAATACTAATATAAATAATTTACAATACAAACTCTCCCAGCTGTACTGGATGAGATCAGTAACTCCAGAGAACACTGTCCCAATGCTCCACATCCTGATGCTGAGGGTCTTTATCACTTTAACCAATGCTTGCCACTTGTCACATGAATTGACAGCACTTGAATGGACCACACACCCAATTGTAACAAGGGCCATAATGCATTTTCACAAAAGCAAATGCAAGAAAATGCAATTATTTCTACAGTTATTTCTTAGTGCACTCAGTCCAAACTAATCCCTTTTGGCTTGCAAGTGGCTCTTTGACCCATTTCCTGCTTCCATGTGATTCAATTCAGCCCACTCTTAATCACTCCACCGTGGTCATTATGCCCCTCACAGTACACGGCCCATTGTTCGGCTCAACAACTAACAAACAGTCGTTCATGCCAATCTGAACACCCATTGTGAGAATATAATCAGGTTACAATAGTGCAACTCAACCCCAGTGCACTCCCAAGTTTATCCTTCTAATACACTACATCCCCAAATGTTTGTAGACACCCTGTATAAAGTGTGCTTCATGAAGGTGGATGTGTTCAAGGGGGCGGGGGTCTGCGCAAGCAGTCAGCAGACTGTAGAGAGCTGGAACGGCATGTCTCTCAGTGGCAGTGCACTATAAAAGGCTGGGAACGACGTTAGGACACAGAACACGAAACGAAATGCACGAAATATGCATTTATACTAGTACAAATACAAAGTGACACACCAATCGGGCCTCGGATTCAAATCCAGCTGCTGACAGCACGGACTACGGGAGCACCGGGTGACGATATGGAAGCCTACAACAACAAACGTAGGGAATATCGTCTACAATGGGATAAACACATCGTAAAGTGAAAGCACTGACCTGCAGAGTCATTGTGTCCGGACACACAGAGAGAGAGAGAGAGTCCACTGAAATGAGCACAGATCTGCTGATGAATTACAGATTACACTACCAGAGAGGAATGCGCTTATTGGCTGAGCAGAGAGCCAATCAGCGCGCAGCAACCAGTCAGCGCACAGAGCGCGTTACTGACAACAAACTCCAGAGCAACCAAATACCCAAGTAGCTACATCTGTCATGTTTTCTCGTTCGGTTTAGTGCTCCTACATTAAAAACAGATATGAGGAAAACTAAAAGCAATACATTTAGGTGCAGATATCATAGCAGTATTTTAAAAAGTACAAAGAAATATATATACAATTAAAAAAACAAAATAAAACCTCTTTCCTTTTCATTTACTTCTCAGTTCTCTCATTAGGTGAGTGTTATGCAGCTTGAAAGCTTGAAATACTATTATATCTCTAGAGATTAACACTAGTGGATAAGTTAATCACAAACAACCATTAATGCATAGCTAATTAACTGTGCGGGCGGCACAGTGGAGCAGCAGGTTAGTGTCGCAGTCACACAGCTCCAGGGACCTGGAGGTTGTGGATTCGATTCCTGCTCCGGGTGACTGTCTTTGAGGAGTGTGGTGTGTTCTCCGTGTATGCGTGGGTTTCCTCTGGGTGGCTGTCTGTGAGGAGTGTGGTGTGTTCTCCCTGCGTCTGTGTGGGTTTCCTCCGGGTGACTGTCTGTGAGGAGTGTGGTGTGTTCTCCCTGCGTCTGCGTGGGTTTCCTCCGGGTGACTGTCTGTGAGGAGTGTGGTGTGTTCTCCCTGCGTCTGTGTGGGTTTCCTCCGGGTGACTGTCTGTGAGGAGTGTGGTGTGTTCTCCCTGCGTCTGTGTGGGTTTCCTCCGGGTGACTGTCTGTGAGGAGTGTGGTGTGTTCTCCCTGCGTCTGCGTGGGTTTCCTCCGGGTGACTGTCTGTGAGGAGTGTGGTGTGTTCTCCCTGCGTCTGTGTGGGTTTCCTCCGGGTGACTGTCTGTGAGGAGTGTGGTGTGTTCTCCCTGCGTCTGCGTGGGTTTCCTCCGGGTGGCTGTCTGTGAGGAGTGTGGTGTGTTCTCCCTGCGTCTGCGTGGGTTTCCTCCGGGTGACTGTCTGTGAGGAGTGTGGTGTGTTCTCCCTGCGTCTGCGTGGGTTTCCTCCGGGTGACTGTCTGTGAGGAGTGTGGTGTGTTCTCTCTGTGTCTGCGTGGGTTTCCTCAGGGTGACTGTGAGGAGTGTGGTGTGTTCTCCCTGTGTCTGCGTGGGTTTCCTCCGGGTGTCTGTGAGGAGTGTGGTGTGTTCTCCCTGTGTCTGCGTGGGTTTCCTCCGGGTGACTGTCTGTGAGGAGTTTGGTGTGTTCTCCCCGTGTCCGCGTGGGTTTCCTCCCACAGTCCAAAAACACACGACTCAAAAGTGTCCATAGGTGTGAGTGTGTGTGTTGCCCTGTGAAGGACTGGCGCCCACTCCAGCGTGTATTCCCGCCTTGCGCCCAATGGCTCCAGGTAGGCTCTGGAACTGGATAAGCGGTTACAGGTGATGAACGAATGAATGAATAATTAATTTGCTCATAAGAATATTTAAATTTTACTTCAGTAACCAAAAAAAAACAAAAAACGAATTTATGCTGTGGATGTAAGATTAATCAAATAATAATTAATTTATTTGCATTACCAGTGGATACCGGGGGAAACACAATAAAATATGTGAATGAGTGAATGATGTGCATTTTTTAAGTAAATATTACTGTGGGGAAAGTGATATCCATTTAATCCAAAGGTTTCTTACATCATTAAACTAAGGAACCAGCCCAACAAGTATAATGACTTCAAAATGTGCGTTTTTGGTGAACAGTGATGTGTTTAGATCTAATTTTAAAGCCTGAGGAGGTCTTTAATGTGGGGTGAGGACAGGGAACCGAGTTGAAGCTGAACACTAGGCGGCGGTGTGCTTTTTGCCAACAGGACTTTTATTATCTCAGAGAGTGGGAAAGGCTTGTATGGAGCATGGCGGCGCTGTAGCTGTCTGTGCACGCCGTGGTGGATTCAGAGAGAAACTTCAGCTCACGAAGGTGGTGTGTGTAATCAGAGGTGAGACTTCCAAATAAAACCAAAACCCCTCCACTGCTTTAAACGCTTCTACCGCCGTGGCTGTGGACTACAGGAGAGTTAATTTTTATTATCATCGGTATTTAACATTGAATTGAATGCATTCTAAAACGTGTAGACCCAACTGAGCAGTAGTATCTGGTTTTATATAGAGGTTTCTTAGTGGTTTAAATGAGTAGTAGTGTTGGTTTTCAACATAAAATTGGCAAATACACATACAATAAATAACAATTTCTATTAATTTAAATAATGGCGCAAGGACATGTTCTGTTTATTAACTTCAAATGTATATTTGTGCAGTATTTACTTTTAGAAAAGTGCATTTCCTGAAGAAAATGTGGTTGCGTAGCTTACGTGGTTCCCATGTGTTGCCAAAGCATTCCAGGTAGTTGCTATGCTGTTGCATTGTGGTCACTAGAATGAAACTGTTGCTAAGTGGGCTCTGTGGTAGTTAAGGTAGTTGCTATGGTATATCAAGTGATTGCTAGGATGGTTGCTAAGGTGTTGCTATGTTAGCCAATATATTTGCCAGAGCAGTTGTTAACATATTTCAGGTGGATGCTAAAGTGAGTGCAATGATAGCTAAAATGGAATTTGGATGTTATTTACTTTGCAATACATAACCACAAAGGGGAAAACGTTTACTTTTACATTTATTTAGATCCAATTAAGACAGTTCATGTAATCCCACAAGCTTAAATTAATATTTTTCTAGGTAATTTTAATTGTGAGCTGATGTTTAATAATTTAAATATTGAATAGGGTTGATTAATGTTTTAAGGCCTCAAATAAATATCGGTTACAGTGAATAGTATTAAATATCTACTGAAATGTATTTCACTATTATTTTAAGTTGAACACACATGGCTCCTCACTTAAATATGCTTGTCATGTTTGTGTTGTCAGAGCAGGATGGCCACTCCAGGGAAGAAGAAGGAGAAAAAGAAGCCGATCCCAGTTAAAACGTCTCTGAACAACCCTTACAGCCCAACATGGTCACTGTTAGAGAAGGGCCAGAAGGGAGTTATATTAAAAACGCTGAAGGAAAAGATGGACGCTCTTGGATTTTGTAAGACACAGGTTCAAACTGTTTTCCGCAGCAAAAGGAAAGGGAAAAAAGACTCAAAGCCTGTTGAAGGTGAAGAACCTGCTCGACCACAGGGATGGAGTGACAAATCCGTGCGGAGGCAGCTGGCCATCGGCATCAACGAGGTAACCAAAGGCCTGGAGAGGAACGAGCTGAGTCTGGTGCTGGTCTGCAGCACTGTGAAGCCAGCAAACATGGTCAGTCACCTTATTCCACTGAGTCTGACCCGCGAGGTGCCAGCTTGCCAGGTGCCAGAACTCAGTGTAACTCTCTCAGGGATCCTGGGCGTGAACAGTGTGCTGGCACTGGGCTTCAGACGAGAATCTAAAGACTTTACAGATACAGTACAGCAAATTGTGCCCAAAATACCACCACTCCGCACGGCTTGGGTCTCCACGGAGAGAGGAAAAGTCGGTCCAGAGAGCACAGACCAGGGTGGAGACGTCAATCCAGAGCTGCTCAAAACTGAGGAGAAATTCAGAGACTCACCTTCACATACAGCTAAGACTGACCATGCCCAATCGCTTCCACCAAAAAATCTAAAGAGGAAATTTGACATTTTGCTGGAGCCAGCAGAGGACCCCAGCCTCTTGCTCCAGCCTCTGAAAGTCAAGAAAACCATCCCAAATCCAGCAAAAATCAGAAAGCCCAAGAAAAAAAAAGCACAGAAGTAACTGACTTAAACAAGGACACTATCTTTAATGCGAAGCACTAGTTATTAAAAGATGTGTGAATTTCCATGAGGTGCTTCACATCAATTAAAGGGTTAATGTTAAATTAAATCAGTGTTCTGATAAAAAACATACCCATTCAGATTTCTTCAGCATGGTGATGATAGGAAAAGTGAACACAGTGAACTTTGTCATGATGTTAATGGTTTGGGGTTCTACTTTACAGCCCCATTAAGATTCAGTTTAAAATGATTAGCATGACTCCTTTTTACTGAACTTCATGAGGCAGCTTGAAGAGAGGGTTGTTGGCACGTCTGGTTCCTGTTACGAATGTTGTGAACGATTGTGATTCATTAGCATATCGCATCAAACCACTCTTAAAGAACTTTTATATATAAACGACTGCATTGTGCAGAATTACCCTTTTAAGCTGTGATCAATTACACTTCATTTTGCCTGATGCAGGTGAAAAGTTATTTTTTTAATTATTTTTTTAGAACTAGCAATTACGTATGTTATTCATTTTTCAGGATACGGATCAGATAAATTTTAGAATAATCAACACGAGTAAGGATTAGAAGATTCAAAATCAGATGTTTCCAGAAAGTGTAACTGTAAAAGTTATGGAGAAAACTGATCCATTTATTTGATGTAAGGTTCTATGGAATGATGTCTAAATGTGCCTTTTGGTTTCTAAGCAACAATCAAAATTGAGATGCTTTAATAAAGGCAAAGTGTGGACACATCTGACATGTTGTTTTGGTTGGAGTCATCTTGTATTTAAATACTTTGACACTGCACAGTGCTTTGAGTTTTCCCGCCCAAGCGCAAATCAGCATTTACCTTCATTCATTGTTGAGAAGAACGACAGCGAATTCTGTTACAGTTGGTTGAGATTCCGATGATTTTTATTCAGTCAAATAGTCCATGCTGGTAAACCTTAATGTAGCTCTTTAACAATTATGTATCTGGGTGGCCACCGTGTTTGACATGGTGCTGGTTACAGTTTCCTTTAAGGTCATTAAACAACCTGTAATGGAGTTCAATAAAAATATTGTTTTCAGAAAGAGAAAGCTGAGCATCATTTCAAAACTACATCTGATCTTAGTTTTAAAAAAACAACCTCTTAAATAAGGCAAGTATTTTTTTTAAGAGTTCTCACTGTTGCGACGCAAAGATTTCTGGGATAAACACATCAGGGGTTGGGGGAGGGGGGGAAAAAGGAAACGGAAAAAAAACCCAAACATGCTCAGTTCATACAGCAAGCTTCATGACAGCTGCATACAAACACTGACATTCGCAAAGTGCCCTAGACTTCAGGAACGAAATCATGGCCAATATTTCTGATGGATTCGGCTTTACTCAAAACTCTCTGGCAGGAGATATACCAACTGCCCACTGTGTTAATTCTCTTGTAACAATGATTGATAAATATTGATGCAGTGGATAAAGATCAAGTTGAAAAACACGGCAGTTTTCCCCCAGTAAGATGCAGTAGTTCGCTCTTTTTCTTCATCGTTTTGTAAGCGTGATACCTGGATGTGTGGTAGTTTTAAAAGTCCGTACCGTAGACCCTTAAGATTTATGCCAACTACGATGAAAGAAGCAAGAACACAAAGGCGGTTCTAACGGTATGAATAATTTGTTTTTTCAGAAAAGTCCCATGTAACAATGTTTTAATCAGTCGTTTCTTCGTGCAACAAGCGGGTTTTTGCAGCTGCACAGAACAAAAAGCGCCGTGAAGAGCATCATCCGAGTGACGACGCACAGACGATTGTTCGACTCGTCCGGTTCCTTGTGCTTGTTTGAACGTTCCTTGTTTTCCTTTTATATCACTGTCTGGATTTGATGATTTCATTGAAAAAAATACTGACAGAATATTACAAAAAAAAGGAAACATTTAACTTAAATACAATTCTAAATATCAGAATTGCTTGAAAGAAAAGACTAAACGTTAAGGAGGGATCGGGGGGAACAACCCTGGCATCACAAACACAAATGCCTTTATGAAACAAATAAAACAAGGATTCACATTCTTCTTTCTAGATGCTCTCAGACACACAAGACCTAAACATAAAAGAAAAATCTTAAAAACACACTGGAGCATTCTGCTCCATTTAAGAACATGTTGTGCTTCATAAATGCAATACATTCTTTCTCACATGTACCCAACACTACCCCTTGGATCTGTTGACTAACCGTGGGGAACTCCTATGAACCCCCCGAGGCGGTGCCACAGTAAAAGCCATTGGATTTTAAACTCCCCTTGTTCCTTAGCCCCTTGTAAACCGCACAAAACACAATAAATATCTGGCATTAATTAAACAGGATGCTAGTTCTTTCACACTTATCAATGCACCTTCATAAAAAAAAAAAAAAAAAAAAAACGTAGAGGGTTCTGGGGGATCGACCAGCCGTCCAAGAGGCGTGCGTATGTACATGTGTGCATTTTAGAAAAGGACGTAAATAGTTTATCCATGTCGTTAAATGAAATCTAAATGTGTGTATGCCTGTCTTGATACAGTATGAAGAAGTCAGCTGATGTGTTTTCACATTCAGGATATATAGAAATAAAGAATGAGAGAAAACTCCCTCGTTACCAAAACGAGACCTAAGAGAGCTGCACGATGGAACTCATTCACTTTGAATGGATTGTTGTATTTTTTGTTTTTAATTATGTTGTCTACCTCCTGTGTCCTGAAAGTGTTTCAGCCACCCAGCAGGCAGTTATTGTAGCACAAGCCCAACCTAAGGGAGCAGAAAGAGAAAAAGAACTAACACTTAGTACAGATAGTATAGGTGTGTTCTGTAAGCATTCCCACCATCCAAACAGTGACTCCTGTGCTCTCTCAATATTGGTTTAAAGCAGTAAATGAGGTAAACTTATTTGTCACCAGTACAATTTTTGTTAGACTGCAGTTCTTAAAAAGGAGCGTCTACGTCTTTTAAGGTGGAATGGTATGTTTGAGGAGGAAAAACAACTGTAGTTTGTACTCGTCTGAAGTGTAACTGGTCAGTTAATGTCTATTCACTGTCTGAATTCCCACACAAACTCATTTGTAACTCGAGCTGTTTAGTTTTGTAGCACGTTAAAAAATGCAGTTAGCTGTCTACAGAGTTTGGAGAAATTTCTACCTTAAGTGATCCAAAACAGCAAAAATATATTCAATATTTTTTGAGGAATAGAGCAACATCCTCATTTCAGTTCATGCTTTTCAACGTTTGGAGTTCTCTCTCTCTTGTGTAAAACAACTCTAGATGCCTCTACCACTAGCGGGGGGGGGGGGGGGGGGGAGAAGAAAAAGAGAGAGAGAGAGAGAGGAGAGAGAGAGAGAGAGAGAGAGAGAGAGAGAAGAGAGAGAGAGAGAGAGAGAGAGAGAGAGAGAGAGAGAGAGAGAGAGACATACCGGACAGAAATACTTTATTCACTCATTTACAAACTAGAGCGCTAGCGAATGGTGAGGAAACAACTTTTGAATTTTATAAATTCACGATTTATAATTGTCTTTGATTACACCCTTGAACTACACCGTTAGGAAACTAAAGAGTGAAATAATTCCTCAAGTGTACTTACTTTCTCAGAGTCCATGGGAGGGCATTTCCAGTTGTAAAGGTAATACTGGAGGTTGCCGTCTCCGATTCCAAACTTGAGCTTTTCCAAGAAAGTCTTATTCTCCATTAAATCCAGAGCATTAAAAACATCAAAGTCTTTCTGTAATAGGGAAAGACATTTAAGAACAGGTATTAACTTCTGTTAATAACATGTTCAGAATAAGGGGGGGGGGTTCCTACCAGTTTTGCAAGTATGAGTGCATCATTCATCAGATCTATCAGCGGTGTCTCCGTGTGCACATTGTAAAACGAGTATGCTGCTTTCAGGCTCTTGTGCAGTGGGTGGTGCATCACTGTAGACGGCAAGGTGTAGAAACTTGTGAAGTCAGTCAAAGCGCCACCGAGACCCTGATGAACAAAACGAGCAAAGAAGGAGATGTATGCAGATGTCACCAAGTGCTGCACTCTTTGCATCACATAAAATTAACATTTAATTCAAATGTAAGGTGCCTAGAAATGTCCACCTTTTTTACATGACATCGCACCTCTACTACATAAGTGTCTATGATGTTCTCCTGTGGTAGGAACCAGTGCTGGACCTCCTCCTCCCCCATAACTGGCCGCAAATTAAATTGGCTGAGGTACTTCTGCAGCAGCGCTGTCACCTGCTTCACATCACCAGCCACCATTGGCCTCAGCCCCATGGTACGAGTGCTCTACACACAGCAGGAGAGAGAGGAAAGAAACGGAACAAATTGAGTATATTCTCTTTATTAAGGAAGAAGCCCAATTTAAAAAGTAGTGCTTTGCTGTTGATTTGTAAAAGTGACTACACAATACACAAGGCTGCCATTATCCCTTTGGACAGGTCAGATTCTTAAATTCTTTTTGTATACACGCTTTTTTTTCCCCCCCAAGTTTACACTATTCAAGTTTACACATTACACACTTCAAAATCTTTAACCCTGGTGTTTTCCTACATCAAGAACACGAAGGTCACACTCACATCAGGTAACCTGTAGAGTTTCATGGTTCTTTGTAATGTCATGTTTCTGCTGAGATGGGAAAACTTCACCTCGACAAGCTTCCTGGGATTTAGAGAGCGATGCCAGTATCTACAGAAACAAAAGTTACTCCAGTGCAAATAAAAACACTGTAAATTATTCCCCATTACTATACTATTCCCCAATATTTCAAGTGTGTCCCAAAATCTAGTGAGTTGTCAACAGAGAGCATATTAAATCGTAGTGTGCGCATTCCCAACACGTAGGCCGTCCCAATTCTTAAGACACCTTGAATACATTGCCTACTGAGATATCTTAATCTGGCTGAATTTTAATGCGGCATCGAACCTTTCCTCAGCTGCTAAGGCAATCCCATGATGCAACACCAGCACAAGTCCAGTCTATTTCTCTCTTCTCCCAAAAATAATTTAAATCACGATTAAAAATGGATAACGGAGGAAAATCCATAGCGCTGACGCTGAGGCGACACTAGCCGCTGAGGAAAGTAAACAGTCGTGTGCCGTGAGCGGGAACAAGCCGTGACATAATCGCTCTCTTACCACAGCGTCTCAATAATCTGCCTCATGAGGACAGATGACCGTTATCAGCTATCTACAGAGTCACTGCCTACTTAGACAGCTCACTAGGTTTTGGGACAGACCTTATGTTTTGTGGTACCTGCACGTGGAGACAGGTTTGGGCAGCACCACTCCAGCGGTGTATACAGCCTGGAATATTCCCTCTAAATTAACCCGCCGTGTGATCTCTCGGATCAGAACCGGAGCTACGCGCTTGGAGCGCAACTTTTTATGGACACACAGGAAATTAATTTCCACCATCTTCTTTAACCTGAAGCATGAAAGAAAACAATGATTTCCTCACACTTCACTTCACTTCAGTCCACTATGTGAACATGCTTACAGAAATTCTATTCAAAATTAAGAAATGGGTTTATCAGACTACCACATGGAATATATTTAGCGCACATAAATGAAAATGTAAAAAACCTTGAAAGGTAGTCAAACTTGACATTGTTGTCAAGTTAAAGGGATTTGAACCCTGGCACAGGAGCCAAACTCACGTGTCGTAGATGTGAATGTCTGCAGGAATGGCACTAATAAATCCCACCAGTTTTTTATTGGAGGAGACTCTTACACCACAGTGCCACTGCGGCAGCCAACCAGGTGGACGCAGAGCCCTGACAGAAGATGAGAGAAATATCAAGGACAAAGAGAACGTCAGCTGTTAAAGAATATCAGAGTCATCTCACATCCCTGTCTATAGAGTACACCAGTGTACAACCTTCTGCACAGAGGTGTGACGTGAATATTTAAGTTTATATGTCGGAAACTTACAATGCATGCTATATAGAATTAAACTGAATTCAAACACCAACAGGAATTTGTCTCTGGGAACAATACTCTATCACCAAAGCTTTAGAGGAGGAAGAAAAACAAACATTCTTAGCTTTCAATGTAAACTAATGTAGCAAGATTTTCAGTCATTTATAAACATTTCTTTTTTTATTTTCACACTTATTTCACGAGTTTTCTTCTGAGTATACATAGATGTAAAATTAGACGTAAATAAATAAGTACAATAGCAACACTGCTATAAAAGCCATAAAGCTTCGAACTTGTGAGGTTTGGTTTTATATAAATAACAATTAAAAAAAAAAGAAAGATCCACTATTTGGGGGTTTCTTATAACTCAGAGTAATAGCTTTCTTACAAGCATTTTATTTCTCCATCTAATAATTGAACTATTCAGCCATTTGTTGTGAAAGAAATACAGTTACAATTTCAAGCATTTTCAAGAACTTTATCTAAAATTCCAGCACTTTTTAAACCTGGAAAATACAACATTAATATTCAAGCATTTTCAAGGATTTCAAGCACCCCTTTAGAATGGAGCCTGCCAATTTATTTAAAGGAACACTAGGTATGATTTGTGTTTTTGCATCTGGGGCTCCCCTTTGTGTAATTCATTTGTACAGCACTACTGAAATCAATGGGGCGTGGAAGGGTAAAGGGAGTGGGGGGTGGTTTCCTACCCTCCTCCAAAAGTGACATATTGCAGTGTACAGAAGCACTGTAGTATATATTACAGAGGCTCTATTCTCCATATTACAAGTGAGTGGAACATCACAATGATTTTGAAGCTGTAATTTTAATGTAGAATTATGACACAGTGTCCCTTAAGCCCCACCAACAACAGAGGGTCCTCATTTTACACATCTATTTTATTCATTCATCCAGCTTTAGTAACCAGTTCATCCTGTTTAGGGTGGCAATGGGTCCACAGCTTTCCCCGAATCATTGGGTGCTAGATATGAACACACCCTGCATGAGGCACCAGCCCATATCTCTCTCTCACACACAGAGGAAACCCACATAGGCACAGGGAGGACAAAACATACTCACAGAGAGTGACCTGAGGCAAGGACTGAACCCACAACACCAGGACCTCTATATACAACAATATGACAAACAAAATAAACCTATACTCTCTAACGTCACACAATATTTGTCTTACCATCTGAGGAAGTCAGGAGAATAGTCAAATCTAAACATGTTGTCATCATCCTCAACATAATTTTCGTTCAGCAATGTGTATAGCTCCTTCAACTGCAATAGAGAAGAGAAACACAATGTAGATCCAGTGTTTTATACAGTAATCTCAGAGGTATATGTATACTTAAGATTGTGTTATTTAGGTGGGAATACCACGAGGCCCTAGCCTGTTTCATATTTACGCACAAGACCATAGACTAACAGAGTTTGAGAGCATACACACCAGGCAAGATGCTCTCATACATAGAGATATGACACTTTTCCACTTCATGGTACCTACACTACTCGCCTTTACTTGCTGGGTCCTGGTTTGTGTTTCACTACCACAGCTACCCCTGGAAATGTAGCTGATGATGTCACAAACAACTGTACCCAACAGATACTACATTGGCCATGGTATTATTTTATGACCTACGACTGTGACTGTGTATTTTATGGGTTTCCACTAGCACAGCTCCCCTGTGAAATGTAGGTGGTGACGCTGCAAAACCCTGTATCTAACGGGGCTTTGAAAATCACAAAAATGAAGGCGGTAACTTTAGGCGCCATTTACTCAGTGTTTTCATGTGTTTTGTTTTTTTGACTGAACATAGCTCCATGCCCCAGTTCACAGATTCACCAGAGTTTTTCTTGTTCACCCAGTTCCAGGTACTAGGTACCAAATTTGCATAATGGAAAAGCAAGAAAGAAGAGTGATGTTGGTAGTGTATGAAAAGCTTCAACACACAATACTCAAAACATCAACACTTACCACTTCAGCATTGCTAAGATCCAGCGTGTCCCACATAAAACCTTGTGGGAGGGAATATGGCTCCTGTCTGACATTCTCCTTATCCGGCTCAATCGGCCCATGGGTGGTCACGACCTCATCTGCGATGAAAAAGGTCAGAAGAGTTGCTTAGGTTACTGCAACCACAACAAATTTGCATCCCACCGTGTGGAGTCATTTTAAACAATCTAAAGAAGCACTGCGCAAGTTTGGTAAGCATCCTGAATGGGCAGACTTTCTAGTGGCATTTACTGAAGCTCTGTCTCTCTCCTTTTTAGCTTACCCAATATTACCTGTTCTACATTTCTTGTGGTGACTGGGTTTGCCATTCTGATGTCTCCAGAATTAGAGACATCTCAAGTCCCGATCACCAACCTTCAGCTTTACTAATCAGCGTTGTGAGCAATATCCCTAATTAATCTTTATTTAAATAAATAAAAATAAATGTGATTGAATTGCATTACTTAGGTGCCCTGCTCATTAAGCCAGACCTTCACTGTTTGTTTTTGACTCGCTGTGTAGAGTCGCTTGCTGCAGTATTATTAAACATATCTTACATATTGCAGTTTTATAAAAAGCAATTATTTTCATCATCAATTGTCCCTGTCCAAAGAAAAACATGCATCTCTAAAATGCCTTTACATTCATTGGAAGTCGATATAAAATGGTTCTATTTCAAGTGATTTTTGGAGCATTTCTATTGGTCCATTCATCAGGATATTTTCACACAATGTGAAGGAAAGCAGTTGCATTCAAATGATGTGGTAAATTAAAAATCACAAAATATAAGTAAACATGATTTTTCATTGGACAGCAACGTTATATTTAAATGATCACACTATTAACTTTTCCTTCCGTACAGTGACAAATAATTACTTTACACTTTTTATTCATTCATAACTTCCTTATCCTGATTAGGATTGAAAGGTATGTGACCCCTACTCAGAATCACTGAGCACAAGGCAGGAATAAAGCCTGAAAAGAGTGTCCAGTCACTCACATGTAGACAGGTTTGCAAAGTCAAACGTCCTTCAAACACGTTTTTGGATTTACTGTGGGAGAAAAAGTAACTACCTGGAGGAAACCCACACAAACACACTTCTCACAGTGACCTGAGGCGAGGTCTGAACCCCAAGATCCCCAAAATGTATGGCAGTGACCCTACTGTTGCACAGTCTATGCAATATGAGCAGTTGACATTCAACAAACACCATGTTTGGACGTCATCACATTTTAATTTACATTTAGAGGTGAAAGTCCTAAAATGATCTTAATGACCTTGGCTATGTTATCTGCCATTGAGTCAGAGGTTTTATTACAACCTTCTAATTTAAGAATAGCATGTAGGTATTCTGACCTGTAGTTATAAGTAGGACTGTAGTATATGTAACTCTTGTAGTTACTGAATAATAAGCTGTGGAAATTGCCATTTTTGAGCAGAAATAAAGTCTAAGGCTCCATATGAATTTGAGGTCTCCGGCCCACTGTAACATTGCAGTAAATATCACTAACTGAGTTTAGGGACGGGTTGGGTGTCCCAGAACTGGTACTTGTGCTTGGTGGCTTCGTCTATGCTCTTGGCAGGCCCTTGACAGGTGGACAGCAGCTCCATTGCCCTCTGAATGTCTTGCAGTTTCTGCATGGGAATGGCTGGATTCTAACAGGAAAAAAAAAAAAGTCGGTTTAGGCCCCAATCTGTGTTTTACTTTGAGCAGCTTCCTGTTAAACAGCTTCACATATGTACACACTATGTCATTATTTTTTATTTTTTGCTTTTTAAAAGAGATATTTGTGTATTTGGATGTGGCTGTGCAGAACTGTAATGTGTTAGAAACCTTAATCTCCTGAGAATCAGAGGCGGAATCAGATTTGGTTCCTCCTGAGCTGGGTTTTTCTTTCTTTCTCTTCTGTTTTTTCTTTTTCTTCTTTGCACCTAGTTCTCCACCAGGACTCCTTTACAAAACCACAAAATCTTTGGATCAGAACCATGCAGAGAATTTATTCTGCCCTTTCATTTTGGACAGCTGGAGTTCCAAAGTCTGTGAGTCACTTATCCTTCGTGGTTATATGTAAAAAACCATCTCCTAAATTACATTTTTTTTAGGATTTGAACAAAGTCATTCAGAGTGGTCTGATGCGAAGCCCTTTATTCTAGAGAAAAAAGTTAAATAGTCCAATGTGGCAGCGGCAGAGTTAGATGCCTTAATGCTTTTAAATGAAATGGCTTTCTCAAATGCCTGATGTATAATTTTACATCTTTTCTAAAATACAAACAAAACAGAGTGATGCATTTACCATCATCTACATTAAATACTGACGTAATTAAATGTCACAACTAGGTTCACTATTATCCTTTACAACTATTAACATAACATTATTCTGATACCATTGCTGGTTCCCATCCCAATCGTAAACAAAGGGCTGACAGGTTCTGGCACTCAGTGAACTGACAGTTTCTGTTCATTTTCTAAGTGATACATGTTATTTTTTGCTTTACATTTTAAATGAGAATAAAGGTGTGCTCCAAATACATGCAATAATGATTTTATTTACTAGACTTAATTTCCAAATTTCCTTGCGGTGCACAGTTATTATTGATATATAATGGTAGAACACTGGCCAAAACAGACTCGGCCAACAGTATTTATTTGATTTATTATTATATGCCACTTGTACAATGTTTCAACAACAGAAATACTCATACGTTGTTTTGCATACACTATATTTGAGGTGTACCTGCAAGTTCCATGCCCTGAATTAACTAATGGTTGATTTTAATATACATTTTGGATCTTTATTCTTCAGGTTTCAAAATAAGAAGAGCTTCCAAGATTTGTTGACATTTGATACAATCAATTCCTCCTCCTATTTCCAAAGAAATTCCTGTGCCCCTTACATACACAACAAACCTATAACACAACAAAGCATAAAACAATCACCCAGTACCTAACAGCTTGTAAAATATATAATGAAAACGTGTCTCTTTTCTATCCAGATCAAAAAAGTGAACTTCCATAAAATCAATGGATTATCTGTGTTCTGTCCCACATTTCAGACTCCAATGTTCACGATGAGTTAACATTTTACGACTACTTTCTGATGACTATCCCAGCAGAAAATGCCCTGCACAGAGGGCCAGGGCATCACTATCCTTGTGTCAAACCAACCACCTACAGATACTTTGTAGTGCTGTTTAGATTTTGCTTTGTATATCCGTCTATAGGCACTTTTTATAGATTTTGCCATGATATTAACAGTCATTTTGAACAAGACCCATCATTATTTGTATACACTTGGAATTAAACCTAATGTGCCGAATATGCTTTGAGATCTTAGCTACAAAATAGTAAAAATATTAATCCTGATGTGTCATTTCTATTGTGTCCTCTTTCAAAGCGTGTGTACGCTACACAAAATCCAGCAAATAAATGTCAATTGTGTATTAAAACGTGTAGAAACGTGTATTTAAGGTTTTTTGATGGCATTAAAAATGCAGTTCGACGTAAACTGATGATGAAGGTGGTGAAACCCATACAACTTTATAATGTGAATTTGAACTTGAACTGTGGGCCTCCAGGACATAGGGTGGGAAACACTGGTTAAGGTGGACTTGAAAAGTCAGTAGGGGTGATTTCAGTCAACAGAGCAAACGTAGAAGCTGAGAGCGTTACAGTGCCATAAACAATGAGAGTAAATATCAACAGCTTTATGAGGGACTGAGGAGCGATATTCTGCCTAACAACAGCGGAGCTGCATTTCAGTTACCGGCCTAGCGTTAGCTTCCCTTTAACATCACTTTCGCTTGCTACAGAAAACTTAATATTTGGCATTCAGTCTCCGAAACTATTATTACTTTTTTAGCGAACCTAATAACTTGTCTGGCCATACAGTAACATGAAGATTTAAAAAGATATCCCGGTCACCGCTTTCAATAAGCGGTTGCTATGTTTGCTAGCTATCTAACGTTAGCTTGCTAAATATAACATTTATTCAAGTAATGTCCTCTAAAATGACAACTAAATGAGTTTTAATGTGTCGCTTCAAAGGTTAACGTTAGACACAAACACAGCCTTACGCTGACTGTAAATACATTTTAGCACTTCATTCAAACGAGGCTCGACCTGGCTTCCTAGTCGAATTCCCCCGTTCCACCTTAAACGGCACAGGTACCCGAGTGTATTTAAGGTGGAACGGTAAGATACATTCAAATAGAAAGCCAACTTCAACTACTCCTCTTTTAAATAATATATAGAATATGTACCGAGTTACATGAAAACTACAAAGGCAAGTTGTCATACAGTGTCTGCACATTCACAGAGGAGGAATAACGGCTATGAACGACTATGAACGTTTATTATTGACAGCGGGCATCCTGTTCAACTGAGTGAACTTAACGTCGGTCCCTAAGCTAAGTCAGCTACACTCACTGCTAAGCAGCCGACTAGGAGTTTTACCCCTGCATGTGCTCATTCTCCTCCTCGTTGTCTCCGTCGATGCCGCAGGTGTCCTGGTCGTCCAGCTCCAGGCTCTGCTGACTAGCCGCAGACTCGCTGTCCTCCGCCATCACGGAGGGAAAAAGAGAAAGAAAGACAGAGAGAGAGAAAGAGAGAGAGAGAAGGAGGGAGGGAGCAAGAGAGACAGGAGCTTAGCTCCACAGCTACCTGCACAATTATCCCTGCAGAAACAGGAGAAAACAGCGCCCGCTAACGGCCCTTAATTATCTTCGTTTACTATCTTATTTTTGGCTCTTAAAGGAACACTACTATTTTTTACGTTAAAATTACAGCTTCAAAATCATTGCGGTGCTTTATTGACATGTAATAGAGCCCCTGTCTTTACTGCTCTGGCTCAGCACTGCAGAAAAGGCACTAT
This sequence comes from Hoplias malabaricus, assembly GCF_029633855.1. NCBI lineage: Eukaryota > Metazoa > Chordata > Actinopteri > Characiformes > Erythrinidae > Hoplias > Hoplias malabaricus. Next base: position 8,336,628 of record NC_089800.1, read on the forward strand.
GTAACTTTGAGCCCCTCCCCTTCTTTCAATACAGTGGGGTGGAATTAAATACATTTGTGATGTCATAAAATTTAAATTAACTATATTAATTAGTTTGAACAGACTGTATAAGTCCTCTATGAGGACTTCAGATTAAATTTATATGTAGAGCAGGGAGACAGAAGGGGGGTTTACTCCAATGGTTAGAGAAGTTGGCTTGTGACTGGGAGGTTGCCAGTTTGATCCCCACAAACGGCTGGAAAATACGAGTCATGAAGGAACAGCACCCTCCTCCTCCCTCAACATCCATTGCTGTGAGGGAGGAGGGAGTGACCTTGAGCAAGGCACCTAAACCCTCAACTGCTTCTTGGGCATGTTTATTAACCTGTTTAACTTAGTTGACTAGTCATGTCCATGTTAGAAATTCCAAATCTGAAGAAATTAATATGAGATCACACTCTGTCCAACACTGATATGTTCTTTCACTGGATATTACTGGATCCTCCAAATGACAAGGTCATTAATCAGGGCTACTGTGGAAACAAGCAGCACACGTGAGGATGGTATCCATCTAGTATGGTTATTAGCCTAAAGAGCGAGCATGGGGAAGATTAATCACCCAGTGATTCAAGTTCATTTACACTGTTTCTTTACATTGAGTGGGTCAACTTAATAAAAAAAGCCCAAAAGCTTAATAAAAGTTTTCTGTGGTATTTTTTGCAGCATCAGTTCTGTTAAATCATTTTACTGAAACGTGAAACGTGAGTGTTTCACAGCTGCACAGCTCAGTGATGCTCCTGGGTTCTAGGACTGCTTTGGGTCACTAGTCTGTGAGGAGTTTGGTGTGTTCTCTCAGTATCTGTGTGAGTTTCCTCTGTGGTGGAAATTGTTAACAATATGTTGATTAATGTTATTTTGTGTGTGTGTGTTACTCCAAAAAGGAAATACTTGTTTATTTTAATGTGTTTAAAGCTTTACTTATATTTTAAAACTGTGTGGGTTCGATTCCCGCTCCGGGTGACTGTCTGTGAGGAGTTTGGTGTGTTCTCCCTGTGTCTGCGTGGGTTTCCTCCGGGTGCTCCGGTTTCCTCCCACAGTCCAAAAAACATATGTTGGTAGGTGGATTGGTGACTCAAAAGTGTCCGCAGATGTGAGTGTGTGAGTGAATGTGTGAGTGTGTGTTGCCCTGTGAAGGACTGGCGCCCCCTCCAGGGTGTATTCCTGCCTTGCGCCCAATGATTCCAGGTAGGCTCTGGACCCACCGCGACCCTGAACTGGATAAGCGCTTACAGATAATGAATGAATGAATGAATGTTTACAATTATATTAGAGATTCACGAGGTTTATCTTGGTCTGTGAATATATATGATATAGATAATGAAGATAATGCGGAGTTCTGAAGACGAGTTCCATTTGTTTTGTTTTTTTTGTTTTTTTTGTAATACATTTTTTTTATTTCTTTAAGGGATAATAGGCCTTAATTTTAATACAAGCAACAGATCCAGACATTCAAAATAGTGGAGAGTGATGAACATATTGACTTCAAAAGTGGATCTCTCACAGTTATAAATGCTTCCAAACACAGCTTTCATAAATCATACAGTTTCATACACACTGCATTTGGTTATTCAGCTACAACAGGTGTAGCGTGTCTACAAAAGACATACACAATCACAGCCATATCCACTCCCGATCGCTTAGAGAAACACTCTGAAATACACACCTGCACACGCAACCAGAGAGAAGTATACACACACACACACACACACACACACAAGCAGAGGAATACACAGGTTTCAGCAGAAAGACACCACTCCTTCAGCTCATAACTGCAAACCCACAACAGCAGTGTGCAGGGTTTAAACTCACTACATTTCAGAAATGACAGTCGACACTTGGGATGTGATGCAGGGCTGGGATTACCTCGATAGTTTGGATAATCACGAAACTGACGGGTAGAATGAAACGTGTCTTTCCTTTGTATTTTGTAATTGTAGGCATATAGCCTTATAATCCGTGATCGGAAACTTGACTGACACAGAGTAGTGAGTGGTTCTGTGGGAAAAGCGCTGTGAACAGTCGTCAGAATCTGGATTATTCTTTCATAATGTAAATGTGTAGTTTTCCTGAGGTCTTTTCACACCAAGTTCTTGATTATAATACAAAAGAGGATGCCATTTTTAATGCACTGAAATGTTTTCAACAGTGTAGTAACCCATGTCTGCGTAAAAAAAAAGTACAATTTTAATCATCTCATAATTATGATTAGTATCTCATAAATATGACTTTGCACATCAAAAGGAGCTTACTTTCTCTAATGTGAAACTCTGACATGAAGTAATAAGGTCCTAAGGCTTATTGGACTCTCTCTGTCGTAAGCGGAAACCTTCCCAAATGACACTGAACTTGATGATGTAAAAATACCTGTGATTTTTTAAAGAAAATGTAAGTATTATTCAATAACTTGTCAACATTGCTTATTGTCCCAGCCCAAATGTGATGTGCACTGACCAGGAACGAGAAGAGATGCTTTAGCTTGAGGCACTTTCACAGCAATTTTGGGAAGAAAGATGCGGGATTAGATGCGTGTGTACGTGGCGTGTTCCCACACAAAGGCAAAACCAAGCAAAAAGAAAGAACTGTCAAATTATGCTGGATAAGTTGTCCACCAACATACTGCATTTTAAAGCATAAAGCAGTGAATAACAACAACAAAAAAAGGCATATTACGCTTTGGAATCTTCAGTGAGAACGTAATTAATAGTTATAGCTCATTATTCGTGGGCATTATGGGTCTAAAAGTGTAAAGCGTATCAGCGAGTTCAGCATGTGTTTAACTATAGAGGAGCTTATAAAGAAGCTGCAAATAGTGACATGTTTTGTTCTGAGAAAAAAAAAAAACACTAAGCAAATATGCAAAATGTAAAGACCAAAATTGCACTCGGCAAATGAAGCTAGTGTCATGTATTTTGATGCTTGTTTGGCTGCAGTCTTTAAATAACGTGGGCAGTCTGTTGATTTTCCCCTCAGTGGACTGATGCTATCAAACCGAGATTCCAAATGCACAAAATACGAAAATGGAACGGTAGGATAATTATTTACAGCTCTCTAACCACAGCAGATTCTGAACGACAGATTCACACATGGAAGACCATCGAAGGATTAACGTTACTTGGCTAAGTGCTGGGGTCCAATGAACGTGAACGACCACATTCACAGTTATCATCAAGGTTAGTGCCCACTTGCTACAATGATGATATTGCTCACCTGAACATCAGCAGCAGTTCATAAAGCTAGACATCTCACCTTCATAAAACGGCTGTTATTTTCCGCTCTGAAAATAATAGATTTGTGCATAAAGGAGTTGAAAATGAGTGCCTTTTTTTTTGCTTGTTCATACATAAGCAATCATGAACATGGAAGCGCTGCTTGGAGCCATTTCTGTATCAGTTCAAGTGATGCTCCTGCTGTTTGCTTTAACAAAATTATATATATATATATATTTATGGCTTGGTGAAAAAAAATACTTTACCCAATATACACCTTATCTCATAAACAGCTGATTGGCCAAGACTGGGGTTTAATTCTGAAGTTTTGCACTTGTGCTACAAGCCGAATATAAACTAAATGGTACTGCTTAAGGGCGGCACGGTGGCGCAGCAGGTTCGATTCCCGCTCCGGGTGACTGTCTGTGAGGAGTGTGGTGTGTTCTCCCTGTGTCTGTGTGGGTTTCCTCCTGTGACTGTCTGTGAGGAGTGTGGTGTGTTCTCCCTGTGTCTGTGTGGGTTTCCTCCGGGTGACTGTCTGTGAGGAGTTTGGTGTGTTCTCCCCGTGTCTGCGTGGGTTTCCTCTGGGTGCTCCGGTTTCCTCCCACAGTCCAAAAACACACGTTGGTAGGTGGATTGGCGACTCAAAAAGTGTCCGTAGGTGTGTGTGTGAGTGAACTGAGGTTTAATTCTGAAGTTTTGCACTTGTGCTGTGTTGCCCTGTGAAGGACTGGCGCCCCCTCCAGGGTGTATTCCCGCCTTGCGCCCAATGATTCCAGGTAGGCTCTGGACTCACCGCGACCCTGAACTGGATAAGCGGTTACAGATAATGAATGAATGAATGAATGGTACTGCTTAGTGCTTACCGAGTCTATAATAAAGGAGCAGGATTCAGTGTTATAATTGTGTTTCAACTCATTCATCTATTAGCGAAGCTCTCATTCTGGATCAGTTGTGTTATAGTAGGAAAAATATAAATACATGGAAAATATGAGGTCCCCAGGTCTAAAGCTGCAGTCACACAAGAGTGTAATCTGCTAAATGTTATGAGCATTCATTTTAAAGGAACACTAGGTAGTATTTTTACCTTAAATTAGAGCTTCAAAGCCACTCTCATAATTCACTGAACTGTAACAGGGAGAATAATACCTCTGTTATTGCTAGTCCAGGCTTAGCACAGCAGAGACTGGACTATGTAACTTTTGGAGGAGGGTAGGACACCAACTCCCCCTCCCCCTCCAGCCATCTTGATTTCAGAACAGTGCTGTAACAATAAATTGCACTCTGCCACTGTAGGCGGAGCCAAGGAGCAAAAAACAACTTTGTCGCAACTTTGTGTGAATACAACTCAGCATTCGCATTCGAGACCAAAAGCGCTGCTGCTTTTTCTGCGGGGACCTGAATGTGTTGGGCTTTTTGAAGCAGTACGGTCAACATCATTTTGTAGCTCCAGTGCAAAACTAAAGAAAAACCTAAGACATGACCCAGCTTTGCCAGGTTACAACATGTGAGATAAAGTGAAAATTGTTATTATGATTTTTCCCCCAAGTTATCGCTTTAAAAGGCAAGTCCCATCATTAGAACAGGACCTAAGGTGAAGAGTTCGATAGTCTGGAGGGGGGAGTCATTTGAGGTTAAAGGCAAGCAGCGGCCTCTCCTCGCGCTTCTGCCATGGACTCTTCTTGTTCTCGTCTTCACCGCTGTCCTCAGGTACGGCCAGTTCGTCCTTGTGCTCAGTCCTGAGGATCAGCTCTTTGTCTCCTCTCCCCTGGTCTTTCTCCTCATCCATCGTCAGGGGCTCAGGGAGGGGAGGAGGTGAGGGAAGCGGAGGAGAAGGCGGCAAAACGGGTGACGGGGACGTTAAGGTCTCATCCTCAGCCCCCTGTCCATCCGTGTCAGTCAGCAGAGGCTTGAGCGAGGTGTCCTCAGGGCTGCAGACTGGAGAGGGACTTGCTTTGGCATCGTTATTAGCATCACCACTTGTTTCAGAGTTCTCCACAAACACCAGCTGCGTGAATGCCACTGCGGGGGTTGGGGGCTGGGCTCGTTCTTGACCTCGGACCTTGCGGCCAGGCGTGAGGTCACTCATGTCCACACCTGAGTCCAGGCTAGCGTCGTTGCTCCCTGCACAGCTAGTGTTGTGGCCTGCCTTCTGGAGATCGATGTAGGAGTGACGGATGTGGGCGTTTGAACGGCCATCCAACGATACGAACCAGGCTCGCGGGTGTGGGAGGGGCTTTCCACCCCTCAGTTCCATTAGAGTCTTTTCGGCCAGTAGCTGGTCCTCTCCGTTCATCTGGTACACCCCTAACCCGGCCTGACTGAGCGAGTTGGGGATGGACAGAGCTTCAGGCAGCGCAGCAGTCTGTAATGTCCACTCCTCTGCTGTCCCAGGCCCTCCCCCATCCCCTTTTGTCCCCTCTCTCTGCTCCTCAGTCCCTCCTTCAGTGTCTACTTGCCCTGTGTCCTCTTGGGACTGATGGGATGCATTAAGCTCAGCACGGATGCTCTCCAGCTCGCTCTGTTCATCAGACTGGAGCAAAAGTGCCTGGCCTGACAAGGGGTGTGTCCCAGGGAGACGCATATAATGGGCGGGGATTAGAAGAGTGGGGCGGGACTTTTGATAGGTTGCACCACCCTGGCTAACCTGGAGCTCGGAGGTGCAACAGAGAAGAGCTCCAGGACGTGGAAAAGCAGCTGGACGCTCCAGATTATCCACTGAGCGTGAAAGCAAATAGTCAGCTGGCCGGCGCTCCATCATGCCCAATTCTCTTTCTGGGGAATGGGTGGGGCTTGTGGGTGTGGCTACATGCGTTCCCATGGCAACGGGCATGGCTGTGACCGGAGAGAGGCGGGGATCACGCATGCTGACTTTGCTGTCTGAGGACAAGCGACCAGCAGATGCCGTGTGTTGCAGTGGAGGGGGAGACGAGGAGGAAACAGAGGTGTGGAGAGGATGAACAGATGAAGAGACGATGGAGGTGTAGCTGCGTCGATATTCGCCGCGAGTTACCGGGGAGTCATAGCATTCAGAGGCTGATTTAAGAGCAAAAGTCTCAGCTGAGCGGCGGTAGGCGTTGCCATTAGAGCCACGGCTCTGCAGCTCATCCCGAGATGCCACTATTTCATTAGTGGAGGCCTCATAGGGGCGGGGCTTCAGCATGGGAGTGTGAAGGTCTGGCTCTGCCCCTACATGATCCAGGTGGGTCTCGCTGATGAGGTTGAGGTGCGACATGGATGTGGCCTGGTCCCGTTTGGTGCTGTCCTGAGCTGAGGACAAGGTGAACTTCTGTTGGGCTCGTCGAGAGCGCACACACTTTCTTCTGGTAACACAAAATCAGGAAATGTAGGTGAAATGTAAGTTAGCACCTGTCAATATTTCACCACAACAACTGCAAATGCACTGGAGCGCAGTGATGGCTATGTGCTGACCCCAACATCAGCTTGGTATTGAGCTCTTGATTGCTAGGTTCAGGTTTGGTGAAAGCTGGGATAAAGCAAAGTAACAGATCACCAGGGGCTCCTTGAAGACTGGGCTGGGAAACAATGCTATTGTAAACAAAAAGGATGATTATATTTATTTATTTAAAACATCTGGCCCATCTTGGTCATTTTTCTACTTAAACACACTTGGCTCAACTTATCTGTTAAAGGAACACCAGGTAGATGTATTACCTTAATATTAAAGCTTCAAAAATAATTGTGATGCTTCACTGACCTTTAAAAGGGAGAGCAGAGCCTCTGTCTGGCAGCTACTCTGGGCTTAGCACCGCAGAAAGGAGCCACCCCCCTCCCCCTGTAAAAGTGAACGTACTCTGTGCAACAGTAGGGGGAGCCCAGGGGCAAAAATAACAAATCTAACCTAGTGTTCCTTTAATGGATGCTATGATGAGTGATTAGAATCCAAGGTGGTACACCACAGTACGAAAGTGAGAACACACAAACACACTAACCTGCAGTAATAGAGCAGAAGGCAGAGGAGAAATAGCAGGATTACAGCCATGCCTCCTAGAATGGCCAACAGGAACACAGTGTGGTACGTGCTGATGTCTTTTGCAACCACAGGACCTGTAATAAACACACACACCAAAAATATTATTCCAAGCACTAGCAAATGAACAATGAGCTTTCTAAGGCTGGGTTGTAAACTCACATGATGTAGGAACAAACATTTCTACTCTCCGTCCATTAACATCCAGCAGTTTGAAAGCAGAGATCCCCCCCATTATCCCTCTCCTTACCACGAGATGTGCACTGATACCACACATCCATTTAAAACCTGCATTTATCCTCTCAGCAGATGGATATAAATAGCAAAATAAACACATCAACATATACATCTGTCAATATCTGGCCCTGCTAAAACGTGCTAATGTGGCAATCTGCCTTTGGCCATTCCTGTAATAAACAGAGCACAGTGCTGTTGTGTTAGAACTGCTTTCTCACAGATACTCAGCAGAGAAAACAGGACAGACTAATAGTAATAGCCCAAAGTTGTTAGAAATACAGCCTATCTATTGGAAATAAGCCAGTTTTTCATCCCTTAAAACAGTGAAGGTCTTGTTATGACTGTAACCATCACAACTGTTGTGTTTTAAAATATATCTATTTCTCTCTTTGTAACCGAAACTGAGAACATTTCAGACCTTCACAAAAAAAGCGTGTTACCTGTGTTTACAGGAGACATGGCTGCCACCCAGTATCCCAGTTGAAGCGCGTAGAAGCTGAGGGTGAGTTCTCCTTCTTCTCTCTGTACGTATCCCAGACTGCTCTTCAACCAAGCCCCTAAACACAAACACACATCAAAAGCTATGAATATTTTTAATACTTTTTAAAAAATTGTTCTGCACAGATCAATTTAAACAAGACTAAATACACTCTCTTTGTTCTGTTCTTTAGGAAATGACCTTAGCCACAACATTCCCAGAAAAGCACGATTATGTGCTAAACACATTCACAGTCATTCTATATTAACACATTTTGCTTTGTTTACAATAACGCAACAGAGCCACAGGTCACTGTGACCACTAGATGGCAGTCAATGCAAGGGATTTGTGAAAACAATGGCCAGTGTTTTGCACTGGCATATAATTACACATCAAAGAGAAGAAGACAAAAAAACAAACAAAATAAAAACAAAAAAAAGCAAAAACAGTAAGTTTAGTAGAGAGTTTGTGCGATAAGAAAAGTTGCGAAGTGAGCGAGGGAGCGAGAGAGAGAGAGACAGACTGCACAACAAACAATGGAAGCTAGTTTCCCTCAATGAGACTCACTGTTTTTTGAATAACTCCAGCTGTTAGCAATTCATTTACATTCATTCTGAGCCTCAGCTTCAGACAGTATAATTCTCAGTAGCCCAGGGAGACCTGGTGTATCAACACAGGCTTGGAACATGAGAATTCAGACCTGGAAATGTCTGTTTTATGGCAGGAAGGATGGCAGACTTTCATACTTGGACTTGCTGGTTAATAAATGATCACCCATTAATGACAAACAGTTCTAAAATTAATTTTGAGTTCTAAAAAACTCAAAATTAGCATCTCTGGGCTATCAGAAGCACCTCCAAATAGCTCTTTCTCCATGTTGGATGACTGAACAGAAAGAGGGCGGCCTCAGATTTGATTGGTCAGCTGTGGGAGATGTACGGTGCTCTGTGGTGTGCACTCTGCACAAAGTGACTTTTTTAAAATTCAAGGGCTAAAGGAGTGATTCACAGAAAAGAAAGAACAGAAGCATGTATTGAGTGTTTGAGAAGGCATCCTCATGTCCCCTTAATAGATGGCATATTTAGCCTGTGTGTTTTCCTAGCAGAACCAGAGCTCCTATTGATCGCTAAGTGACCTGAACCTGCTCAGCAATCTCCACCAGCTCCACATGCGCGCACACTCACAGTGACACTGCACAATAAACTGTAAATACTTACAACATATACATCATTCTGCTGAACTGTGAATACTCATGGAAAACAGCCTAGAACTGAGGACACAGACACACGCACACAAAACACACCCAGATCCACCCACACGATTTATATGACGTAAATTCCTTCTCCTAGTGTTACCGTCTAAAACAGCAAAACATAGACATCCTAATGCATTTGCCATAGCGCACAGCTGCCATCAATTCCACTTTACAGGCCTCTTCCCACACTCGCATCATGAGGTCACATCAGCTGTTAAGATGGAAATAGAATTTAACAATCCCACATATTGAAATTTAAACCTTCCTTGTGCCTATTATTTGAAATACAAGAGTTTGATGTAAACACTGCAGTGTAAACACTCTTAATTCCTCATCAATAGCATAGTAGATGTGATTCTTCATGAATTCCTTTGGGGAGTTTCTGCATTTAAGGGCACACACACTCACACACGAAGCAGCTGCCAGCTAATCTGTAGTATCTGAGTGTTAGGTGTCTTTCTCAAGGGCACATCAGTTGTGGATGCTGAGGGGGGAGAAAGAGCGTTCCAGCCCTAAGCCCACTTCTCTAATGTTAAATCAGAAAAGAAGTCATTTTAATTTATCAGACTTAAAAATGATTATGACTGCTGTGGCTCATCAACTCATACAGACGTCCCAATTGGATGGAGAGATTGGTATCTGCATCAGAATGTGCTGGGGTCAATGTGGCTTCATCACTGGGGAAAAGAAAAAATATAAACAGAGCACAGAAAGTAAGGAAATTTGCGTTTGGTAGATTGTTTCTTTGTTGTAACAATGCTTCTTGGCAATAAATCTTATACTGTTGGAAAGCCTGTTAATTTCCCTTTTAAATGGTGCCACATTTGTAAGGAACATTTGTGGGATGAGCAGTAGAGCTGAGTATGTGGGTTGCACCCATGAACAATTTGCCAAATCCTCTCTGTCAATGTCAAACAGCTTATTTTGTGTGATGGTGTGGGGCGGCATCTCCCTCACTGGAATAACGGGTTGTGATCATTGGAGGCGGTCTCAATGCAGAGAGATATCGAGATGAAATTCTGTAACCAGTGGCAATCCCATATCTCCACAGTCTGGGACCGAACTCTATCCTCTAAGATGACAACGCTCGCCCCCACAGAGCAGGGTTTATCAGAGACTACCTCCAGAATTTGTGAATGGAGAGGATGGAATGGCCTGCCAGCATCATGATCTCAACCCCATTGAACACTTGTGGGATCAGTTTGTACCAGAGTGACCAACACAACCACGTTGGCTGACTTGTGACAAATGCTGGTTGAAGAATGGGATGCCATCCCACAGCAGTGTGTGATGAGGCCGGTGACCAGCATGAGGAGGAGGAGGTGCCAGGCTGTTGTGGCTGTGTATGGTTCTTCCACACAATACTGAGACTCCTGTTTGTTACATGAATAAATTGTAAAATTGCCAATATGTCTTGTTTCTTCAAACTTCCATCATCCAGTCCACCACACACCAAACGAGTCAACGGAAGAATAAGCTGTTTGGCTTTGGCAGAGAGGATTTGGCAATTTTTTCATGGCGCACAACCAACATACTCAGCTCTACTGCTCATCTCACAAATTAATGTTCCTTACAAATATGGCTCCATTTAAAAGGGAAATTTACAGGCTTCCCACAGTATAAGATTTATGGCCAAGAAGCATTGTTACAACAAAGAAATATTCTACCAAACACAAATTTCCTTACTTTTTGTGCAATGTTTATATGTTATTTTATTTATTTATTAGAAAGACTGGAAAATGTCCTTAAATGATGACATTAGTTTTCAAATCTGTTCTTACTACATTACCTTATCTAATGTTCCACAGCCCAGAGTGGTGTGTCCCCTGGTTGTATTTTGTGAAGATATCAGTGGTTTAACTGGGTCACAATAGCACAAGAGCTTTACATTCTTACTGCCAAGAGCAGACTTATGTGAACAAATACACTGGCCTTCAAAACAACACATTCAGTCCAGCATGAAATACCCTGCGGAGATTCGGCTTTGGAGATCGGAATGAAGGGATGTCAACAAACCCAAACCCAGCAGGACAAAAGGCCACTGTCGTGCACAATATGATCGCAGTGATTATGCGCGATTGTGGTGAGTGGGTAAGTTGCACCCTTCCCTGACTACGGTGTTTAGCAAGCTTCCTCATGTTTACTTACGTCATCAAGCACATGTCAATGTCTGGATTAAAAAAGAAAAACAGGCTGTAATTCAATACTCATGGCATTTGTTTCCCACTAAAAACATCTGGGCAGGAGGCCAAGAAGAAAACACCCACCAAGAGAGTTCATCACAGTGAATACTGACCACTATTCAGACAAAGGGAGCTCCATCAAAGCTATAGACTGTACTTTTTATTGTTTGTTTGTTTCTGTATCTACATGTTAAAGCATATAGGATATGTACAGGTAGGGCTGGACAATTATTAAAATATCAATATCTATCGCTATATTTTTAAACACATTTTCAATATTTCAAGATACGTTATTCACAACATGATTGATGTTCATTACAAAATATTAATAATAACAAATCCAGAGGTTCAGGTTTTGAGGTGATGTTTTCTTTGTTCTTGCCAGTTTTTCTGTGGTTTTTATATTGTTCATATCGATATTGAAATGTTATCATATTAGGCTGAAATTAAGAAATATATTCATTCATTCATCATCTGAAACCGCTTATCCAGTTCAGGTGGGTCCAGAGCCCACCTGGAATCATTGGGACGCAAGCGGGAATACACCCTGGAGGGGGCGCCTTCACAAGGCAACACACATTCACTCACACCTACAGACACTTGAGTTGCCAATCCACCTACCAACGTGTGTTTTTGGACTGTGGGAGGAAACCCACACAGACACGGGGAGAACACACCACACTCCTCACAGACAGTCACCCAGAGCGGGAATCGAACCCACAACCTCCAGGTCCCTGGAGCTGTGTGACTGCGACACTAACTGCTGCGCCACCGTGCCGCCAAGAAATATATTGTGATATATATTTTGGACATATCATCCAGCCCTATGCACTGGTTCAATCTTAAGTTGAAACGGTAAATTTAATGCCTATGTTTGCATGGTAGATATTGTGCCCCATTGTCTTTCGCAGGACGACTCTCAGACTCACACCTAGGGACACTTTTGAGTCGCCAATCCACCTACCAACGTGTGTTTTTGGACCAGGAGAGGAAACCCACGTGGACACAGGGAGAACACACCAAACTCCTCACAGACAGTCACCCGGAGGAAACCCACGCAGACACAGGGAGAACACATCACACTCCTCACAGACAGTCACCTGGAGGAAACCCACGCAGACACATGGAGAACACACAACACTCCTCACAGACAGTCACCCGGAGGAAACCCACGCAGACACAGGGAGAACACACCACACTCCTCACAGACAGTCACCCGGAGGAAACCCATGCAGACACATGGAGAACACACCACACTCCTCACAGACAGTCACCCGGAGGAAACCCACGCAGACACATGGAGAACACACCACACTCCTCACAGACAGTCACCTGGAGGAAATCCACACAGACACAGGGAGAACACACCACACTCCTCACAGACAGTCACCCGGAGGAAATCCACACAGACACAGGGAGAACACACCACACTCCTCACAGACAGTCACCCGGAGGAAACCCACGCAGACACAGGGAGAACACACCACACTCCTCACAGACAGTCACCCGGAGGAAACCCACGCAGACACATGGAGAACACACCAAACTCCTCACAGACAGTCACCCGGAGGAAACCCACACAGACACAGGGAGAACACACCACACTCCTCACAGACAGTCACCCGGAGGAAACCCACGCAGACACATGGAGAACACACCACACTCCTCACAGTCACCCGGAGGAAACCCACGCAGACACAGGGAGAACACACCACACTCCTCACCGACAGTCACCCGGAGCGGGGCTCGAACCCACAACCTCCAGGTCCCTGGAGCTGTCTGACAGAGACATCGCCTGCTGCACCACGGTCATATGGTCATAAATTTCTATTTGACATTACTAAAATTTGTGTGTGATGATTTAAGGGACGCATCATTTGTGGGAGACCTATAGTCTGATAGAACAAACTTCTGACACCAAACATGTCTCTTGCTGATTGACTACATTTGGGTTAAAGGGAAAACATCTGATTTTGGCCTGAACCTTCCCCTTTATTGGCCACTGGGGAAAACACAGGCTATGACAGATGACAAACTGATCCACATCATCAAGCCCTTTGAGGCGAAATCGAGTTAGTGCTGCTGTTTCCCCCTCCTTCGCTATTCCTCTACTCTGTTTATTTCTGGTTGCCATGAGACAGCCCTGATAACAAATCAATCTGGAGTTTATGAGAGAGGCCTGCTGTCCACTTTGTGTGTCCACTCTCTTTGCTACCACCCGCCCTTCCTGATCTAACAACACTTTTCAGCGCTGACTTTAACTTATTCATTGTAATTCACCTTATCTCTTCCATAATGCGTGCAACACACTTCAGATTACATGCTATATTTATTTAGCTAAAATCCTATCAGCGTGTTTTTAACAGAAGGGAAACATTAAGGGGTTTGAGGCCATTCTGAGAAAGCCTGATGATTTCTTGTTCCCAACCAAAACATTCATTCATTCATTATCTGTAAGCGCGGTGGGTCCACAGCCTACCTGGAATCATTGGGCGCAAGGCGGGAATAGACCCTGGAGGGGGCGCCAGTCCTTCACAGGGCAACACAGACACACACACACACTCACACCTATGGACACTTTTGTGTCGCCAATCCATCTACCAACGTATGTTTTTTGGACTGTGGGAGGAAACCGGAGCACCCGGAGGAAACCCACGCGAACACGGGGAAAACACACCAACTCCTCACAGACAGTCACCCGGAGCGGGAATCGAACCCACAACCTCCAGGTCCCTCCAGGTCCCTCCAACCTCCAGTTTCCCCCTCTTTCCCCTCGATACAGCTCTCCTACTGGTTTGGTCTTCAGGGTTTGAACTGAAGGCCTAGAATTTCATTAACAAACAGCATAATCAACTGACAGCAGCATCGACCAATCACCTTTTGATTTCTAATGACCTAGAGGTGCTCAGCATTTTGTCTCGAGGCCAAAACAAACTATTTGTAGTGGGCTGAGGGCCACAAATCTATTTAATCTACAATAAAAATATCTTTATAATTAAATATCTTCCATGGCGCTGAGATTTGGTAAGCCAACACTGACCAACAAAGCCACATGTTTGGCTGTTGTGCTTTAGTGTATATTAAACTATACATTTCTGTCCGTAAAAAACCTGTGGATGTAGCTCAATGCCAGGACTCTTTACTGAAAGTGCCACTGTTCACCTGCAACAAGGGTACAAGGTAAAACATACATTACTATGTTAATTAACTGGTTTCAATGCTCAGTCAAAACCACAACTCCATGCTTAACCCAAATTGTCCCAAAATGAATTATGGTTTGTCATTTGCATAAAGCGAAAACAACACTAGAATCCCATAAGCATTAACAGTCATTAGATTAGAAATGGTTTATCCTTTCATTTTTTAATAGGTTTTCACACTCATGACCTTAAATTAAAGCCTAGCTCCAACACTAATACTTCATTGTTATCTTAGTAGTTTCCAGACTGTGACAACATGTGTGAGAGCTAGTCCCTAATGCCAGCTGAAACATGCCTGATTACGTATCTGATAAGGTAGTCTTTACATTTCTTGATATCTGTTCTTGTTCCTGCAGAGCTTTAAAAATAGACGCAGCACCACAAAACAGGCTAGACATGTACAACAGTTCAGCTTTGATAACTGACTTCAACTACTTTACAATGCCCTTGCAATGCATTCACTATGCTCAATGTCAAGAGTTGGCCAGATAAGTATAAACCCCTGAGCAGAGGGAGGAGTTGGAGTAGTTTGTGCATGAGTTTAAATTGTACTCTATTACTTGTTTCACACAGGAGTGTCGGGTCCAGGGATGTGAGATTTTCTGCGTGAGATTTTCTACTCTCGCAGCAGGAAATGAAACACGTGCTTTAGGCGTGGGGGCGGAGCTTGTGCTGCGCATGCAGGAGAAACCCCGGAACATTTCCTGCTCCGTTCTCACATGTGCTGACTTGGACTTGGGCATGAGGAGGATAAAACTCCGGGAAAACTCCGGAACATCTCTGGAGGTGTGAAACGGGCATAATTTAATGCAATTCCTGCTTTAGTAATAGTAAAAAAAGTATTCAAACTTATACCTTCAATGTATTTAACATCTATTTTCTTGGCATACTCAGAAACACACACATCACTAAATTGAGTATTCAAAATAAGTCAAATAACATGCAAATTATCTTTTCAAAAAAGAGGCCATGAAATGTAGAAGGGTAAATGTAAAGCTGGGTATGAATACATTCACTTTCTTTAACAAGCAGCTGCATTTTATTGCAGACATTTCTTCTGCAATAAAACCTCTGAATGATGCTCTTCTGGATAAATATCAGTCACTTTAACACAGTCCGCTGATGTGACTTGTGCAACTGTTCATGTCTAATTTTGCAAAGTTGTCTGGATATTAGTTTCACGTTGTGCAAGAAATATCAGTCAAGTTGAAACTGAACAATGAAGTCACTCACTGAAGTATTTTCCCCAGTCTCTGGTTTTACTGTTTCACTGAAACATTATCCCTGTATTCAACTGATATATCTGTGGGCTACTGGCAATCACAGACTGAAACCAAAAGGGGCTTTGAATGTTGGAAAATATAAAAAGCACATGAGCAAACTAAACATAATAATAACATATAAAAATGTACACAATATCACTGTCAGAACAAAACATTGTACCTCAAAAACACTAACTTTAAAGGAAAAGAGACTAAATGAAAATAAAATAAAGTAAAAAATAAATGTTAATCAGCATTTTTACTGGTCCATTTGTAAATTCTGACAATGTAAATGACCATTCATTTTGTCCAACCAGTGAGGATCAGTTGTGTGGCATTCAAATTTGCACCCACCTTACTGTTTAGGGTTTTTGTTTTTCATTTTGTCCAAATTCTAAGTGGGCGATTCAAAGATCCCATAAAATGCACTATTTATTACCCACAGGACACAATAAAACCAGTGACATGCACAACAGCCACAAGCAAAGTTCCACAACACATAGCAACCTTGAAGTTTGAATCATTTTCCTGAAGTGTTAATCAGATTCATCTGATTGTGTTTGGACTCAGGGATTTATCTATTTTCAGGTATTTATTGTGTCTTTCAGGCTGAAAATCTCCAACAGTAGCAGGACTGCCCGTACAGATGAAATTGAGCATTGATGAAATGGAGTATGAAAAGTAACAGTATCAGAAAGTAAAGCATCCTGAAACAAATTAATATCCTGTACAATAAATAAGAATTACTTACTGTTAAAATGGAAATATCTGTAGACGTGAAACTGAAGCTGCAAAATATCAATTAGCTGATTTACTTCCTCGTCTAATAATAATAATAATAATAATATTGCTTTTATATTTAAATAGGGGAAGTGTCCTCTCCATGTGCTGCTCTCCAGTCGGATTGCCCGGTCTAATACCCAGTGTCTGTAAATGGGTTATATATATATAAAAAAAAAAAAAAAGTGTCTCGGTCTAGTATGCTAGGCTTTTTCTCCCCACAAACGCCGTCTGGAGGTTTTTAGACAGCAGAGACTCCAAAGGTTGAAAAACATGAACCAAAATGAGGATGTTGCTCTATTCCTGCTCCACTGATAGGTAACACTGACATTCTTGCTGTTTCAGTCACTTAATGGAGAAATGTCTCCAAACTCAGGAGACACCTAACTGCATTACCGAAAGTGCTACAAAACTAATCAGCTCGAGTTACTAGTGAGTTTCAAACTTACAGTTACCTTTCAAGCAACAGTCAGTTTTCAACTAAAACACACCGTTCCACCTTAAAAGATGCGGAGCTTAGAACTGCTTTTCCCCACAATTGTAGATGTCTCTTTTAATGTGGATATTCCGCAACAATTATGCAACAAATATCCCAACGATAAATCCAGGGGAGAGGTGAGGGGCTTGTGGAATGAATGAGCGACAATGACATTTTTTCATTTCGTTTCATTACATGGGCAGCCAGCTCAGATGCCTCCAATATCTACTGTAAAATCTATTACACAATTCCTGTAATTTGTCCTTGCAGTGTTTTATCTTACAGATCTGTTATTTTTTACAAATACAGAGGAAAATTGGCAGAAAGAAATAAAAGAGAAACAGCGGAAGGGAGAATGAAACAAAACAGGAATAAAGACGTGTGGCTCAAGGCTTAGGGCTGTAACCCAAAAACCGCCACTCAACCGCTGTGAAACTATGGCAATGGCACAATATATTCAGCTTTTCACTGGACTGTGGTTGTGGTCAGACGGAGTGGAGCGAAGGCTGTCAAACTCTGACAGCTCAAACACTAAATGAGCTTCTATACACAATAAACTCCATGATACCACACAGACATATGCAATGGGTTTCTCATAAAAACAACCACCATGGGTCTTTGTCTGCTTCAACTGCAGTAAACGGTACCGACCTCATTTTCAGATCATAATCATGTATTGATATACGGCATTGTCTGAGGTATCAAGGCAATAAAGCTTCAGTCTTTCTGTAGCAGGCTACAGATTTTAGTCTAATCAGCCCTGGATTAAAACTGCAAGCCCTTGTGACTTGGGTACCATTAGGTGCAGTGTTATTATGTCTGTGTACTTTGATTTTTGAGTATTATCAGCATAAAAAAAAATTATTTTTCTTTCTATCAGGAGGAGCCTTCTGAGGTCAACAAGCAGTCTCAGATCTCGAGGTTCAAAATAAAATAGCAGGCTTATTTAACCCTTGTCTACAGCTGCATTTACAGTTCAATAAATAATATACAGAATGGGTCCTCAGTGTCTGAGTGATCTCCTAGTTCCTGAGACTGAACTTCACTACAAACTCTCATTCAAACGCTCTCTGAAAAAACATTCCCCTGCTCCTACTGCTCCAATCCAAACCCTGTCAGTTTATCTGTCTGATTAGGAGATCAAGGGGTGCAGGAAATATAGAGACCACTAAAGTGCTTCTGTACTCTCTCTCCATTTCCCCCTGTCACATACAGACTACAAAACACACAGCCACACACACACACACACACAAACACAGGAAACCTGCCCCCAACTCGGAAAAGTATTTAACCTGGTAGCAAACCACAATATTCCCTGGGTTTTGAGGAGGATTTCCTGCTGTGTGCTGAATGCTGTGTGGTACATGTATATTTGTTTGTGTGGGTGTGTTTTCTAAGAACCAAAGAGGGGGTGGGGGTTGTTAACCAACATTATTAAAACCAGCAAAATTAGCAGCTTTTCTTGTTGGTTGTTGGAAGTTATTAGGATTATCTTCACAATTTTTTAGCTTATACATTTAACAAATGATAATTGTAAGACAATGTTGAAGTGTGTTCACACAATATAAAGACACTAGGTTTGGGCGGAATAATATGGAAGCCGGTTTCCACCACATAAAATAATTTTAAAAAAGGCACCCATTTTTATTTTTCATTAATATGCAAGTTGCTATCTCAATATTTTGAAAAGCTATCTCATTATGTTTAGATACTAAGTCAATATATTGAGATACGATCTTATTATTTTAGATAACAAGTCAATATATTGAGATAGTATACAGTCTCAATATATTGACTGTCTATTTTCAAATATATTAACCTCTGGAATATCAGATTAATTTATATATGAATGTGTTCCTTGTAGTGGATGTGATTTTTATTTAAACAATTAACAAAGCATGCAGCTTCACCTGGAGAGCATCTAAGCATCTACATGTGTTAAACTCACCGAGTTTAGGATCGAACCTCCAGGCGGGAATGTGGTCATTCTCCTTCAGGCCACAATTGGCAGGCAGAGGAATGCTCACACTGATTGATTCAGTGACATGAAGCTCCGCCCCATCAGATCCCAGAAGATGAACACTAATGGAAGCTACAGGGGTCAGCTCAAACCTATGATCACTGCCTATGAGAGAAGAAGAAGAGTAAGAAGAAGAGGAAGAAGAGGAAGAAGAAGAAGAAGAAGAAGAAGAAGAAGAAGCAGCAAGGGTCAAATAATATCACAGGACACTGAATAAGACATGACAAGGAGACGTGAACATTTCTATTTGTCTTATGGCCCGTCTCGCATTGACTCTGTATTGATCCACATAATGGCATAATCTAAATAATGAATCAAAATGGAAATTCAAATCCACAAAGAACAATACAGCTGTTAAAAGGTTCAAAGCTAATCCATCACCAAATGTGCCCCACCTGCCAACCTTTAAAACGGATGACTTTCTGTAACTCCTGTGTAACACTAGAAACAAACATGAGCATTTTCTGTAACAGTGAGTCTCCCATCAGACCTGCCAATCAGCAAAATAAACAGCTAAATCTCAGTCATGACTATGGCTCTGGGCCATTACAATGGCGCTACATTACAATGTGTCTCTATTCCTCCTCTAGCTTGAAATCTTTCCCTCAGAGCCCCAAAACTGGCCTCTTGTCAAATGTGATGTGGGGTTTTCAGGTCCAAAGAAAAAGCCTAGGAAAAACAAATCAAATCTAAGTTTATTTGTCACAAACATAGTTTATACATGGTACAACTTGCAGTGAAAAGCTTTAACAACAGTTTACACAAATACGAAGGGTAGGAAATAGAATTAGAATAAAATATAAAATATATAGAGATTCTCAAAATAAAAAACTAAATTAGAGCTAAAATGAAAATAAAACTGTACAACGTACAACTGTACAAATATAAACCATACAAAATACGTTGTTTAAAAACACGTTTTGTGTGTTTTAAATGAGGGCATTAATCTCTATCTGTTCCTAGCAGCTAATATCAAAATCACAATAAGGATTAAATATGCTGATTTGGATCAAGAATAGTAATGATAGTCTCTGCTTTTGCTAAAACACGGAATCATAGCGGCAGTGTTTTAAAAGAGTAAGCTGCAGGCTGTGGTTACACTGAGTTGGAAGTGGCTCGTTGAAATTCACTAAAAGCGATCCGCTATTGTCAGTACTTGCTGTCTACAATACACGCATGTCCATTTTACATATGAAACATTTGGACATGCTTCCCAATAAAGATATTTCGAACCGAAGAAGTACAGAAACATGAACTCCTCTCCTCCACACAGAGACGCAGACAGCAGCACATTCACAGCGAGATATTTCCTCAGACATGGTGTGGGCTTCTGAGATTAATTAAAAATTTGAACAAAAGGTACAGGCGTATGGCTCATGTGTAGTATATAGAAGAATAAATTGGGCTCAAGTGTGTTACCTGTACTATTGGCGTGGAGGCCCTGAAGGTAGGGGAAGTGCTGTGCGTCTGGTCCTGGGTGACCGACTGTGAGCAAAGCGGTCAGGTTGGTGTAGGTGGCGTTTGGTGGAAGACTCAGTGCTCTCCTCTGGAACTGAACCCACGGGTGGAGCTTGGATCCTGAACACAAAAACGCACACCGTCTTGAAACATAATCAAACCTAAGTCAAATAGCCAAAATATGAATAAACCTTAATAAAACCATATTTCTCTTTATTCATTAAAGAATCTATGTTGCTGAAATTGTATTCCAAGTGGTGGTCCTGTGACCAGCCAACACTTATTTGGCACTGGAGCAACATGGCGAACGTACCAGACAAGCAACAGAAGTTCATTCCCCATCAATAAGTCTGAGTTTTTTCTATAAAAAATACATAATAACAGAAAGAAAATCAGGAATCAACCCTACATGATTGGACTTGCTGGTAGGACCGGGACATAGGGCTGGGCAATTAATTGAATTATTTGAAATTGACATTCAGAACGTCTGATTGACGTAATCTTGTCTGTATCATTTATATCGATTTTTATTTACTTTTATTTTTGGTTAATTTTGTTAACATGTTCCCCAATGTGTGTTCATGTCCTACCACACTTGACGAATGCAGTCACATGATACTACCCCATCCATATCTGCCATTTGGAAGCAATATGGAGGAGAACCTAAACACAGAGTGGACAGAGCAACTCAAGCAGCTCGTACCAAATATAAACGCTGCGCCTGTCACATGGACATCAAGAAATAAAATGTAAACACTGACAATATTTGAAGCACAATCACGTGACCAAATGCTTGACCAAGTGCATGACTTAAAAGTGTAAACCCAAGTATGCAGAGAAAAGCTGAACTGAAATGGGATGTGCTGGAGCAGCTGCAAATGAGCTTCACATCACCGAGCCCAATGGGAAGTGTGTGTTAGAGGGGTATAAAGCCTCCTTTCAATGGGCTGTGGAGCAGAGGGACTGTGATTTCTAGAGGAAAGGAACGGCATCCAATTCCTTTGAGGTGAGTTGGAGTGGCAAATCATCCAACATCTGTATCTGACATCACTAATGTTCTCGTTGCTGAATGCCATCAATGTTCCCACAGAAAGTATAGTGCACAGACTAACTGAAGGGTACAAACTTCCATTGCTTATTTGCTATCTCTTGTTTGTATATATCTGCTGTAAAACACTACACTTGCTTTTGCCACTAAAGTGGACTCCTTTTTCTTTCCTCCACTCTCCCTCCATCTCTCTTACTCTCGAAATTGAGTAGGTCACTACATGACGGAGTCTGGGCAGTTCTGTATGGCTCTCTCGGGAGTGATGATGTCATTGAGTTTCCATTGTGGGGAGTCTGCATTCCACAGACATGACACCGAGCAATAGTCCCCCAACATCCTATCACACTATAAACGTCTTCCACACCCACCCTTAGAAAACAGGGAGAACAGGACCCCTACATACTGCATGTACAATCTGGCCTTATGTATTTCATGGACAGACTATTCTAAGCTATACCCATCTTTCCAAAAACATCTTGTATTCACAATGAGGGATGAAGTACATACTAAGTATTGCATGCTGTTGGAGCCAAAGATCTTTCCAAAGACAGAAACGAAACCCTAGCTATATATATATTTGTTGGCATTAGATTAGAAAACCTGTTGTATCTTAATGCCACACTCACATCTGTACATCTGTACACATGCAGTAGATACCTATAAACAGAAAATACATTCCTAAAAATTACACAGATGGTGCAGACCAATTTCTTTTCCAGCTCACTACATGCCTCTTCCACCCTGATGGATCTCCTAGCTCTCTGTCCAAGAGGTCCCAAAGGAGTGCTTATCTTTACTTATGTCCCACCCCCCACTTTCTTAAAGCCCCTGCTTCTTTTATGACGCTTTTCCCACAGCTCGAGTGCTTTTCCACTGGCCAAATCTGGTCCTGGCCTCTGGAACCGGGTACTTTTTTTAGTCCCTGCTCGTGACTGGTATGAATCAAGCTGAGTAGGTACTAAATGCAGATCGCTGATTGGCCAGAAAGACCTGTCAATCGCCACGAAATGCAGAGCTTCAACAGAAAAATTGGCATTTACAACAGCTTTCACATTTGTTTTTATCTGACTCACAGGGGCATGTAACATTTGAGGAGGTTCAAACGCTCCTTGAGTCGGTGGCTGATGAAGATCTCCAGTGAGAACCTAACGTGCAAAAAGGAAAACTCGAGGAGTAAACAGTGCTTGACTTTACCGCCGCTGTTGTTGTGGTTTTCAGAGCCCGCGGTTCTCGTTAGAGACAGGGTATTGCAACGTCATTGCCTACATTTCACGGGGGGAGCTTCAGTTGGGAACAAGGCTTGTATAACAAACATTAAATAACACATGATGCTAGAGTGTAAGATGATTTAAATGTCTAGCATCAGCTAAATGGGTTTAAAGCCATTTAAATTTGTGTTCACAAATTTTGGTCATACAGAGGGTCTTAGACGCGTTTACGTTCTCTCAAAAGCAGCATTAAAGGTTAAGGACTAAAAAAAGTGACAAGAATTTGTTTGACACCAAGCTATGCACTGAAGGCAGGGGTGAATGTGTGTGTGTGTGTGTGAGCATGCACGTTTGTTTTGTTTGTGCACGTGTATGTAACAGCAGTGTCATTTACTGCACCAAAATAATGCAGCAGATGGAATGGGAGCTCTCAAAGCTGCAGGTGTGTGTGTGTGTGTGTGTGTGTGTTTTTGAAACAACTGCAACAGACACAGGATGACACTGAACAAAAAGCTATACTGTGAGTATTCACCAGCAATCAGTGATGCACCATTTAAAGTGGTAAGGAAAATTCAAATGAAATTGGCAAACTGCATTTACTGACTGTTTTGCTGCTCCAGAATGAGTCACGGGATGTTTTATTTTCTGGAGATTAGTCATGTGAAGTACTAATTCTTATTTGTAGGAATATGGCCCTAGATTTTGAGCTTTCACTCATTGTTGTTTTTGTTTTTTTTGCGTGAGTAGGAACTGTTATTTCAGCCATATTTCACATTCCAGTTTGTGAACTAAATTTGGAACCATTCAGCAGTGACTAGAGGTCCTCTTTTCCCTGGACAAGTACTCTTTTTGGGACCTAAAAAATGCGTGTTCAAGCGTTTCTCAGGGTTTCAGAGAGTTGAGAGCTTAATTGGGACACACTCGCGCCGCTTCAGCGCTGTAGGTCCACCATCCACCGCGGTGCAGCTCAGTGTTTTACTGGAGCCTCTAACAGAAATGTGTTGAACGTTGTTAAGATAATATTCGTCCATTACACGAAAACGGACAAAATCTCTGGATTATTAAAGCCAGAACACCAGAGCGAGGTGTTACTCACAATAAACGAGGCTGTGAATTTGTTACAGTAACGTTTTATCAGTCAGACCCTTATTGAAATGTAAGTCAGGAATAAATATCTAGTTCCCAGTGATGCCCTGTTCCTTTATCAAGTGTTGATTACTTGGTTGATAATATGTTAAGGTGCTTGGTTATAGAAATGTTAAAAAAAACTTTAATATTAAAACGTTATTTTGTTGCTTTCTGGTAAACGAGTTCCTTTAATGTCATCTCAACACAGTGCTTCAGTTTTGTAGTTTTGTATGAACAGAAAATAACAGGCTTTCCATGATCATACACACACTGTCAGCAACTGAGAAGATAAACTATTTTTATAGTTTATTCTTTGTTATTATTGTAAACAAAGACATTGACATGAAGCACCAAAGCTTCTCCAGACCTTCCAATGACAAGGGTATGTATTTTGGGTTTTCCTGTTTTTTAAATACCAGGAAAACCTCTGTGACACCGACTATGGCTAATGGCGGTCCGGCTAAACTAGGCGTGTTTTAACATTTCTCTCAGCTCATACTGGATAAATCCTACTGAACCCTACCTTCCTCTTCAAATCATCAACACTCTGCTTATTGGATACCACTGTAAAAAATATAAAGATTACAAGAATGACCTCAGGCCTAATACTGTTCTTTTTAAAGCATGGATGTTTAATAGAGAAGTGTATTCTTAGTTTTAAGCATAAAAATCTGCTCTAATAAACCATGCTAATAGGCAAGCTCATGCCTAATTTGTAAGATGACTGTCCTCTTGTGGAAGGTAATAGTGCTGAGTGTCTCTCTGTCTGTCTTTGTTTTGGATGAGAGAGAGAGAGAGAGAGAGAGAGAATGAGTGTGTGTGTCTGTGTTGTGAGTGAACAGTGATTGAGTGTTCTAAAGAAAAGGGTTAGGTGGCGCCAATGGAACAAGAGCCAAACACCAATGTTCCCCCGAGGCACACACACATCAATCTTTCTCTTGCCCCACACATAAATACTCATACAACACGCACACACACACACCTTTTGGTGGGATCACAGGTCCAAAGTCTCTAATCAGCATGAAACACAGAAAGCCACATCAAACACACACACACAAAATACAGTATTTTAGGCATGTTATTCACACCCTCATTTGTATCCAACGAGATATGATCTGAACATATAAATGTTGTCATACTCTCACCCTCTCTTAACACACACCCACACACTCTTTCTCACACACACAAAGTATAGAAGCATTATCCCTTGCAAATAGCAAGTAGAGCCACACCTCCCCTACTCTTTTGCTCACCGAGACTTACATTAAGTTACCGCTCTCTATCCATCTCTCTCTCTGTCTCTCTCCCTGCCTCTCCATCCCTCTCCCTGTCTCTGACACACACACACACACATTCTTGTATTACCTTGGTATCCAGAGATGATTTGAATGACGTTGTCGTACACCATCAGAGAAGCAGCTCTCTCAGGAAGCAGATCCAGACTGAGAGATGAGAAAACTAGAACGTACACACACAAACACAGTGCTGGAATAAACATATTAAGCTGTGATACTCTCTCTCTCTCTCTCTCTCTCTCTCTCTCTCTACATTATTCCACACAAGAACAGCTGACTCATTCACAACAGATAGGACGTTATAAAAATATAAATATACAGACTCTTTTTGTAAAACTCTCTGTTCCTCCAGAGCCTACCTTCAGACTCATAGATAGATAAAGCTACACAATGATCACAGGTGTACCAACAAAATATCAGTTTTATTGATTTTACTTATTGATATACAATTAATAATTCAGAGTGTGTGTGTGGGGGGAGGGATATGTGACTTCTACTGTATTACACACGTTACAATATGCACATGCAAATTCACAGCCACATTTCGGTGATACGCATGTACTGGACCTTACTCTTACATTCACTGACAGTGTTTTAGTGACTTACAGGTCATGTTCTCGTTCCACAAGCCGCAGCGAATCACTGAACAAACCTGGCACCACGCAGCACTTCTCCTGTGTTTGTGTGTGCACACATTTGTGTTTTTGCTTTTGCTTGGTCCTGTTTAGCAGGCTAATCCCTTTAGCGATGGCAGGGCATTCTATTTTCTAACAGCCTAGGGCCTCCCCTCCTCCTCCAGCCTGCATTTCCTCTTCCTGATTCTCCAGGGAGAGTCTGGGAGGAGGAGGAGGAGGAGGAGGCAGCAGGTGGTCGGTTAGCCTTTGTATTTAAAACAGTAAAGAAGCTGAAGGGCTAATCCCGCTAACGAGATCTCTCTGTAGAAGAAGAAAAAACGAAATGAAGGAAAGTCAAAGTCAGTGAAAACAAGATATTACCGGGCAGCCTGGTCTGTTGCCATGGGGCGGAGTTTGGCACGTAGCCACGCCTAGTTGCTGTGATTACAAGCAGGTCGCCCAGGCGATAAGGGAACCTAATGAATGTGTTGCCGTCTGCACCTGAGATCTCCCGGGCAATGGGGGTGTGGTTGGCGAAGATCTCCACGGTGACGGCGGCGAGAGGCTGGTGAGTGCTAGCATCACTCAGGTAAACTTTCAGTGCCACCTCTGCAGAAGGAAACAGAAACATCCTTAAAAATCAGACAGAAGCAGTCAAATGCCCTGTAAAGCAAAGCATCCATTTCAGCCAAGCAAGAAATGCAGAAAGAACTGGAAATACAAAGGCAGCAAAACATTTTCCAAAACCTTCTGCATCAAGGGGCTTAGCTCAAGCTGCTTAATCAGCAAAATGCCAAGTCCAATGTAGACTGATCAAGCTGCTGTGGAGCTGGTTCATATTTAATAAATGGGGCAAAACCTGGATAAGCACAAATCAGCAACTACATTCTGGTCTTTCTTCAACGTAATCAAAACAACAACTTACATTTTCTCCTTTTTCCTTATTCTCAAAAATATCTATAAAAATGCTGTGTCCAGACCAAAAAAAAGAAAAAGAAAAGGAAAACTACCCATAAATTTAAACAAAAATGAAGCTATTTTTGCAAAGAAAACACTCAAAAACATATCAAGTCATCACTCATATTTAGGGCAATTATTCCATTTACACTCTCTTACAATTACAATCAAGTCCCATTTTATGAGAGACAAAAGCTCCACTCTCCCACAACGGCGATTACTGCGGCGCGGCGAGGCGGAATTTTCCATCCATTAAAAATATTCATTAAAGATGATTAATTACATAAAGTGCTCCTCTCGTCAAAATGTTGGGCAATAAAAAGACCCTGCAGAGCAGTGCACGTTTTCTTGACCATTCCGTGAGAACTCCCAAGTGGGAACATTAGGAAATCTCACCAATCACCACAGAGATAACCCTAAGCTTATTAGCCAATAGCAACAAGCTGTGAAAACAATGGATGGAGTTTCCTTCCTCTAGGAACTTGTGGCATGTTTAGGAAGCGACTGCAAATGCACCCTTCCTGTGGAAACCTTCTAAGGCAGCTTTAGAGCCCACAGAGGTATTTCTCATAAACAATAAAGTGGGAACAGTTCCTAAAAGCCCATCATGGAAAAACATTGCAGTTCGGTTATGACTCTAAACAGGGCTCTGGAAGCCTGTTCAGAATAATGTAGTTTAGGTAGAGTG
The DNA here is from genome assembly GCF_029633855.1 of Hoplias malabaricus. Classification (NCBI taxonomy): domain Eukaryota; kingdom Metazoa; phylum Chordata; class Actinopteri; order Characiformes; family Erythrinidae; genus Hoplias; species Hoplias malabaricus. Next base: position 8,364,153 of record NC_089800.1, read on the forward strand.
TACTTTCGGCTACTTTAGAAAATAACAGGCCCATCAGTTTGTGTGACGCGTATGTTTTCATATTTACTTAAAACAAAGACCAAATAAACCCACAAATGTCAGTATTTTGTTCTTTAAAAACTATGAAAACTGTTGTATTTTCTTAGTTTAATTTAGGTTCAATGTATTATGACCCTTTACTTCATTAACAAGCATAAAATACCACTAGAAGTGCACTGACATCTCAGTAGTCTGTAAATTTCCAGTTCCACCTTAAAGGAACACACTGTAATTTTTTTTTTACCTTAATATTACAACTTCAAAATGATGATGCTCATTTGAGCTGCAATAGGCCGAATAGGGCCTCTGTCTTTACTATTCCCGTCTCAGCACTGCAGAAACCGCACTATGTAACTTTTAGAGGAGGATAGGAAATCAACCCTCCTCGCTGTCCTCATCTCCCCATTGATTTCAGTACATTCATGATCTCTAACCCTTATTCGGTTCAGGGTTGTGGTGGGTCTGGAGCCTACCCGGAATAACTAGTCGCAAGGCAGGAACACACCCTGGAGGGGGCGCCAGTCCTTCACAGGGCGACACACACTCACACCTAAGGACAATTTTGAGTCGCCAATCCACCTACCAACGCGTGTTTTTGGACTGTGGGAGGAAACCGGAGCACCCGGAGGAAACCCACGCGGACACGGGGCGAACACACCAAACTCCTCACAGACAGTCACCCAGAGGAAACCCACGCGGACACGGAGAGAACACACCACACTCCTCACAGACAGTCACCTGGAGGAAACCCACGCAGACACAGGGAGAACACACCACACTCCTCACAGACAGTCACCTGGACCGGGTTCGATCCCACAACCTCCAGGTCCCTGGAGCTGTGTGATTTCAGTACAGTGCTGTAAACATTATTTACACTAGGGGGAGCTCCAAGAGCAAAATATCCAAATCTTACCTAGTGTTCCTTTAAATGGTGAAGCATTCTGGTGCTTGATGCTACTGCAACATTTAAGGTGGAACTGGAAATTGTGAAGAAAAATCTGCTGAATAAAATGAATTCAGCTTCATATCACAGAAAAGTTAGGAGTGGGTGATACTATGGGATTTATGAATGCTTCTGAAGGCACAGTATGCCTTAAATATATCTGAAGTCCAGCAGTACTCTACCATGCATCTGATATCAACGCAGACTGGCAGAGTTGTAGATGAGACATCAGGTTCTTGACAGGTTGTCCCATTTCGTATGGGAAGATTTTAAAATATAATAATAATAATAACAACAAAGCCTGCAGATTCCTCATTGTGAGTCTGTACTTAGTTACTCTAATCTGTTACTATAACCTGGTAAATCTGTATGTTTACCAGTGAGATACAATAGCCAGCTTTGACTTAGGGCTGTACGACATGTCCAGAATTTATATCATTATATGTTTCTTATTTTTGGTGGATACGATATAATTCTGATATTGATATTAACAATATATAACCCTCAGAAAAACTGTTGTATATAATTGCAATTGCTGCAAAGAAGCTATACCCAAGCCCTATTTATGACCCCAACTTTGGTGGTCTTTCATACAAAAGGCAGCATACAAAAGGACTCTAAATGACTACTTTCACCACAATGGCGCACTACATTACAATGGTTTATAACCTCAGTGAGCCAGACAAAGGACAAATCAGAAAGCTGGCTTTCAGGAAAGTGAAAAAGGCAAGAGTGACAGCTTGACTTCAATGCTCCATTCAGTTCTGTGATATACATACTTATATTTGTTGGTTTGTTTATATCTACAAACCACAACAAAGAAGCTATTTCCAGTGTGTCTAGTTATACACTGAGCTAGTTATATATTTATATATATGAGCTAGTTATAACCAAAAGTTTACATGACATGGCTAATACAAAACACCAATTCATACTGCTTTCTGGGTGGAAAACAGGGATTTGGCAAGCCTAGTTAATAAGTTACACTCCTTAGGCACAACAGAGAGTTTCATGAAAAAAAGAAAGTCTGGAGGCTCACTTTGATGTGGTCATTGAGAACATGCTGTGCTTTCAGCAGGCTGCATGCTGAAATCATCTTTGTTGTCTCGTTTTTCTGCAGTATGGATAATGCTAACTGTCTGTTTCTGCTGACCAAGTCCATATTTCACAGGAAAAAAGCCAAATGCCATTCCCTAAACTGAATTCTCTATAGAGCTGGGCGATACGGACAAAATTTACATCACAATATATTTCTAAATTTTGGTCGTTATGATATAATTTCAATATGGATATGAACAGTATGAAATCCACTGAAAATCTGCCATGAACAAACAAGAAACATTACATCACCAGCAAATATTTATATCGTGATATATCCATTCATTATCTGTAACCCTTATCCAGTTCAGTGTCGCGGTGGGTCCAGAGCCTACCTGGAATCATTGGGCACAAGGCAGGAATACACCCTGGAGGGGGCGCCAGTCCTTCACAGGGCAACACAGACACACTCACACATTCACTTACACCTACGGACACTTTTGAGTGGCCAAGCCACCTACCAACGTGTGTTTTTGGACTGTGGGAGGAAACCCGGAGCACCCACGCGGACACTGGGAGAACACACCAACTCCTCACAGACAGTCACCCGGAGGAAACCCACGCGGACACTGGGAGAACACACCAACTCCTCACAGACAGTCACCCGGAGGAAACCCACGCGGACACTGGGAGAACACACCAACTCCTCACAGACAGTCACCCGGAGGAAACCCACGCGGACACAGGGAGAACACACCACACTCCTCACAGACAGTCACCCGGAGCAGGAATTGAACCCACAACCTCCAGGTCCCTGGAGCTGTGTGACTGCGACACTACCTGCTGCACCACCGTGCCGCGCCATTGTGATATATATTGATATTTAATTATTGTCCAGTCCTTAGTCCTATGAAAATTTTATTTTACGTCCAGTATTCGTAGAGTTGAGATTAATGCTTTCTCTACCATTTACGAATCTTCTTTGTTCCCAGATGTTTTCAGAAACCCAGCCTTGCACATCTAGCTTCATAATACATCCTAGGTTATGAAAAATATCTTAGATTTGTTCAAATATGTTTGCATCTTTTTATTATTCATTATATCTCCTGAGCGCTCTCTTGAGATTTCAAACCATGTACACACACACACGGTAGTCAGACTAGCACATGGTCACATGGGCTCAGCACTGTAGAAACTGCACTGTGTAACATTTAGGGGAGGACAGGAAACCACCCTCCTTCCTTCCTCCTCCCTATTGGTTTTAATACAATTTTATAAATGTTAATTACACTAGAGGGAGCCCCAGGAGCAAAAAAACCCATATCTTACCTAGTGTTCATTTAAATAACAGTATGCTACTGAAAAAACTTACAGCAAATACAAACACAAAACACGGCAACACTTCAATACTGATGAGCTGATGGTGTTCCATTCTGAGGGTTGTGTCATATCGTATCGTTCGAGGTTATATCGTCAATTTTTAATGATTAAAAAATCAATATGATAATAATAGTAATATTCTAACTTGTTTACCTAACGACAACATGCAGTTTCCCATAATGCAGCATACATTCTTTACAAGACTCATTTAGACACAGTAAAGTACGGTGGAGAGGTGGAGGAATCCGCTCCAAAAAAGGGGAGGGCCTTCAGTTGAGTGGAGGGGGTGTGGTTACAGAATATCAGAGGTACAATAAACTATGTAAAAATATATTTTATTGAACATAATTAATAGTAATATAGCATTCTTGAAGTTAATAAAAGTATTTTCTAGTTTTCTTATATCGCAAATATACCCTGACATATCGATGATTTTATTTTAGGGCCATATCACCCAGCCCTAAGATTGACTGTACAAATATGTACATAAAAATAACCTCAAGCAAGGTGTTGATGATTGTTTGTGTGCACGTGTGTGTGGGTGTAGGCAAGCATCACAGTCCCCCTCTGCCCTTTCAGCCCAATTAAATATTGTTGAGGTCCTGCCTCTCCTACTCGTGACTGCAAGCTTCAGGCTTTTGTGTGTGTGTGTGTGTCAGTATGGCTCATTGATCCACTCCACTGACAAGGAGAAAGGGGTGTGTGCACTGAAGTGGTTACAATATCATCAGGCCTGACAGATTTGGAAGGACATTTTGATTATGACCCAGCTCTGGGACAGTCACACTCGCACTGCCTCTGAACATATTGTATTTGAGAGCAACACTTTGCAGCTTACAAATAAACACACAGTAAAACCTCATGCTTTAAATATGAAGACTTAAACTTAAGATCTTTGGACTTAACACAACAGCCAAACAAACACACCCATGCCTCCTTCAAATTCATGCACGCCCTTTGCCAGTGTAACCGGTAGAACCCCCCCCCTCTCTTCCCCCGTCCTGTTAACAGACATGGCTGTTACTGATTGGCTGGAATCATGTAGTGTATCTCAGTCTGAGTCACTTTGTTTGTTTTCCCATTTACAGAGCTAGGGTTGAGTATGAACACTTGATTTTTTTACAATGTTCAACTGAGAGGAAACAATCTCCTTTAAATAATAAAACACAACATTCTGCGGGTACTGGGTATAGACCTGGGCAGTGGGCTATATTATAATCAGCTTAATATCTTAACAACAACAACATAATTAATAATATGTTGTTACTACAAGCAATCGCCTGAAATGATATTTGTGACTGCAAACATGTGGAGAACCTGATTTTCTTTCTTTTCCAAGCCGAGCTGTGAAAAAGCCTCTCAGACCTGTGCGCTGGAGTGTTGCTTATGTTTATATCACAGTAGCACAAGAGATCGCACAAAATCATTTTGTATTAATTCTAGTTCAGAGAGAATCGAAATGAATTTAAGAACTGATTTATTTTCACACACTTAGCTCAGTAATACCGCATTTAGTTCCGACCCTGCAGTGTGATTGGCTGAGAGACGTTCCAGGAGTACTAATATTACACGATAATGGCACTCTGACTGAAGCACTTCAGGTATTATTCCGCAAAATACATGTAACCTAGCAACGACACCAGCGTTTACAAAACAGCACTGTGCCAGGACTTTTTCACCCAATGGGGAACTGGTTTATTTTCCGTTCCCACACCTTATTCTGAACAGAGTAAACAGTTATGACACAGTGGACCCTTATCTTCTTTCTAATTTGTAATTAATAAAAGAACTATTCTTCCTCGCGAAATGTTGTTGAAAAAGTTTTCACAGTCAATAATACACTCAAGGTTTGTGCTATAACATGAGATATTGGCACTGGTGTACCGATCTTCTGCACCTACGACCGCAGCACACCGGTGCCAATATCTCATGTTATAGCCCTCCCTCAAGTGTATTATTTCTTTAATGGACTTTAATGGACAATGTTTACATTTAAAACCAGAAGTTTTTGTTTGTGTTTTTCCCTCTGTCCACACGAAAACGCCATTGTACGTCACTGAAAACAGAGGGTTAAACCTCTGTGCTGCTCTCATACGTCGTGGTGTTTTGATGCCTCTAATTGAGAAGTACTATGGCCCCCTACTGGACTGGTATGATAATGCAGCCATTTCCGTATTCGTCTGGACGAGAATGTTTTCAAAAACCGAGAGAGTAAAATCCCCGTTTTTAAAAATAAACAGATCCATGTGGATGGGGCCTTAGGCACCACACAGATCTTTGCTGATTGTTTACATTTGACTCTTGGATTTCACAAAAGCTTGAACTTGTTTTGGTAACCAAAAAAAGAACACCAAGGGAGTATAAAAATGTAAACAAGCTCCCAGCAGGCAACAGATTCACTCGCACTGCATTTGTTTATGTATAAATAGAGACCATTTTAGCATAATAAACAACTGATTGGGCTACACAGCCATACAAGCTCAGACATGCACCTGTTTCCTTCTGTTAACACAGGTGCAGAGCAGGTAGATCAGTGTGCGTGCGTACGTGTGTGTGTGTATACACTCAGGGCTGAGAGCTATAGACATGCTCCTCTGTTATTCTGAAGAGGACACCACTCCTTCACTGCCGAGTCAATGTTTGATTTGACCTTCAACAAAAAAAAAAACAAGCCGGTAATGCCTACACGGGACAGTGTTTCTGCTCTTGGAGGGCCACAGCAGGCTGCTGATCTACAGAGGACCAATAAAATTGTCAGGCACCATCGGTCATTTCTCTCTCTTAGAGATATTATGCCGTCCAGAGCACTAATACTCAGAGCACTTGTTTCTTCTTCCAGTCCTCTTGCAATATTTTCTACTCATCACCTTTATATGGGCTTGAAATTGTGGCACTATTCCCAAGAATTTGAATCCGAACCTTTAGCCACATTAGTTATCCAAGTTATAGGAGACGTTCATAACGTTATAAGTTTTAATTAAAAAAAAATAAAATAAATCACGTTTTATAAAGTCCAGATGTTTTCTCACTTTTCTGCTAGCTCTCCTGTCTGTCTTTGTGCTGGAAACTGTTCTAATGTAAGCGGCTTATTAAAAAAAAAAACAAAGTGTCTCAGTCCGGCATGCTAGGCTTTCTCTCTCTCTGCTAACGGCAGAGAAATGGCATCTGGATTTTTTTAGACAATGGAGAGACTCTGAATGCTGAACAGCAGGAACAGAAATGAGAACATTGCTTTAGAAGCTCTGGGAATTATCCACCACCAGTTGCGTTTTGTAGAAATGCAAAGTGCACCTGTTTGGTATGGATTTGATAAAACAGACACTGCGTTCAGAAAACAAGGAGGTCATTTTAATGTGAAATCTGATCAGAGTAAAGTGTATATTAACTATAAAATCATAAATAACCATGTCTATATCATGTCTGTGCATGATACCTCAAGAGCCAGTGACACTGAATGCATGCTTCTGCATATTTAGTTTGTTTAAAAAATAATAATTATAATAATAATTCTTAACTGTTGTCGATACGATATGATTCCGATACCAATATGAACAGTATAAAATCCACTGGAAAACATCCAAGAACAAACAAAAATAAAATGACTATTATCATCAAACATGAACCTATTGGCTTTGTCAACATTACTATTTTAAAACTAATTTTAAAATTGAGTGCTGAACTGGGGCGGCACGGTGGCAGTCACACAGCTCCAGGGGGTTCCTGGAGGTTGTGGGTTCGATTCCCGCTCCGGATGACTGTCTGTGAGGAGTTGGTGTGTTCTCCCTGTGTCCGCATGGGTTTCCTCCGGGTGCTCCAGTTTCCTCCCACAGTCCAAAAACACACGTTGGTAGGTGGATTGGTGACTCAAAAGTGTCCGTAGGTGTGAGTGAATGTGTGTGTGTATTTGTTGCCCTGTGAAGGACTAGCACCCCCTCCAGAGTGTATTCCCGCCTTGCGCCCAATGATTCCAGGTAGGCTCTGGTCCCACCACGACCCTGAACTGGATAAGGGTTACAGATAATGAATGAATAAGTGCTGAACTGGTGAGAGTGACAGATCTGTCATAGGTGCTGTAAATATTGTATATTAAAATATTGAAAACGTGACCGAATTGGTCATTTACATTAACTTCCCTTAATTGTGTGTCATTTTTGTCTGTCCATTTGCTTGTTTATTTATTATTTTTATTTTACTATGATTATTATATTATATGACTATGATGATTATTTTACTTATTTTTCAATATTTGTTCATCTAAAAAATGGACTGTAAATGTACATCTTCAAGTGCAGTTAATTAATAGACATATGTTTGTATCTTAAAAAGCCACAGGCACCAAGCATCTCCCGTCACTGTCGCTGAAAGTAAAGATCAGCCAGTGGGAACTTTCATAGTCCATGTGTCGCTGTAAAGGAGGACAGAGTCACGCGATATAAGCCAGCTAAATTACTGTTTTGAGAGACGCAAAACCAAAACCAATATGAGGAACCCATCCAAATGTGGGAGCAATTTAACTTAATTGGTATTATTCATGCAGCGACACTGAAATGACTCCATGCGACAAGTGCTGCTCCCACTTACTCTTCTCCACGTGCACGAATGCCAAGTCACCAAACACAATCCCTAGTGTGAGACTCCGATTAAAGCTCCATAATTCTGTACAAACAGCACCGCAGGACATTAACAGCCATTACATCAGCAGAGTAATCTAATTGTGGCATAGCGTGACAGTACAAAACACACACAAGAACGGGCATTTAATGGAGCCAGTATGTTTAAGCCGTGTTAACATGTACACATACAAACACATGGGTTTATCAGGGTCAGTATATATAGAAAAACATATTTCACATCCCAATAGATTTAATAAAGGCTTTGTCAAATAGAAGAATCAGGGATGGACTACAGCTGTTTATAAATCAATAAATCAATATTATAGTTCCACTTAAACAGATAAAAGGGACCAAATGCAAATTCCAATTCAGCAGAAAACAGCTCATCCCTCTGTGAGAAAGGACTTAGACTCATAAGAGAACCCCACCCTCTTGTAGCACAGCGTCTGGAAGCCAAGATTTCCCGTTAAAATCCACGGTTAATATGATAATTCTGCGTTCTGTAAGAGCTGTGGTTTTTTGTGAGATCAGGTGTAGGTTTCTATTTTCTTCCAGTCAGACAAGATTCATTTTTGCTGACTCGTGAAGTCCTGACACTTTTGCCGCTTTTCCAGTCGACTCGACTCGACTTGGCACAGCTCTTTTGTTTTTCCACTGGCCAAATCTGGTACCTGGGTAGGTTTTCAGTCCCATCTCGCTCTGGGTTCTAACCACGTCGACTAGGCACTAAATGGTGACGTGTAAACCCTGCAGAGCGCTGATTGGTCAGAGCCATGTCAATCCTCAGGAAATGCAGAGCTCATTGAAATCCAGTACAAACCGCTGTTTGTAAAATCTCTAGCAGCTTTCACATTTATTTTTATCTGACTCACAATGGCAGCTCATAACTTTACCTCGAGGTGTTTTGTAGAGGTTTATATGCTCTTTTGGTCGATGGCCGATGAAAATTTCCAGTGAAAGCAGAACATGCAACAAATCGGATCTGTTAGACCTGGGGCGCGTAGCCGTGTTTAGTCTAAAAAACAACACACGAATACACGATGATTAAACAGTGCCTAATTTACCACGGTAGTTGTTGTTGTTTTAAAAGCCAGCTATTCCTGAGAGAATCCATTTCGTGGGGAGTCCTGACAGTGGAAATTGACCAGCTTTAAGAGTGCCGAGCCATTTCGTGTCGAGTCGTGTAGAGCCGGACAAATGTGGTGGAAGTTGTACTTGTGCAAGAAAGAAAAACAAAGAGCCCCTATAATCTGTTTGGCTAGTACCTCTTGAGGCCCCCATTAGAAGAAAGCAGGGTTTCTGGGAAGGCCATGTCAGGTGTTTAGGAAGTTTAATGGAAGGATGCAATGTAGGCTAATCATACCGATTTCTAGTGATGTCCTGATCAAGTTTTTTTCCCCCCCGATCTGAGTCTTTGAAAACTGAGTATCGATACCAATTCGAGATCCCATATTTAGATATTTTCTAGAGAGTACTGTTACACAGTGCACACGTCCAGTACATTAAAGCCCGGTGTCTGCGCTACACTGAATATCTCACATTAAAAAGAAATTGTCTGCATCCAAGCTGTTGCCTAATTTATATTTTATAACAAAATCAGCAAATGGTGTCTTCACAAACAGCTCCTATAAATACCTTAATATTAAGTTAATAATATTATTTTTAATCTTATATGAAATAATCTAAAGAAGAATGACTTTGATTTTAAAACCCAGTCAGCTTTACTGTCATTACAGATGTTGAGATAGAAATGAAATGTAATTTCTTCTAGGACACGGTGCTAAAATAAGTTTTATTTATTTTTTTCCCAGCACTGAACCGTTTCTCTCAGTGCCGCCACAAAACAACCCCCTGTAGGAGGGACTGTGACTCCATTGGCTGAACCGCTGAATGATGTACAGCTTACTCTGGCTGCTGTTTGAATTATTTAAAGTGACGACCAATGAGAAGCACCGTGGAGTATCTGGCCAGCGTGTCACTAACAAATCATAGTCTTAGCAGTGTCACCTCAAACATACGGGATAAAACATGTGCCATATGGGTCCAAAACACAACACAGCTTTTATTGTTCCAATACCTGACGGTTGGTGACTCTAAACTCCGCGATGGTGGCCAGCAGAGTCAGATCACAACAACATTTACAAAGCATGCTACAGGAGGAGGAGGTAGAGTGAAGTCTCCGTCTAGAGGAAATAGTGGATTAAAGATCGAGCTCAAAGTTGGTACAGATCAGTAAAATAATACTGTGATCAGCCCTGATACCGATCTTTGAGGTCCCTACTGTTTTCTATAAAACCGTGTCCTTGGTGTTTCTGAGCAGCCCAGTGGTCTAAACGTTGGCCATATATTTCTCCAAAAGTTACGCAGCGCAGTTTCTGCAGTGCTGAAGGCTCTATTCTCGCTGTTACAGCTCAGCGAAACATCATAATGACTTGTAAGAAGATGTAATTTTAATGTGTTCCTTTATAAATTATATTTCCAGTGCAAAACACGTCTTGGCTGATTGAATACATCTGAGATAAGAGCAAAATAGTGTAACATTACAGCGATGTTACTTTAACAAAAACGGTTTGGCACTGTAGAAGGATGATGTATTGATCTGCTCAGACCTCAGAGGGACAGAGGGCGTAAAGAATTTTGGTCCACCAGATGCACCCCTCCCCCCATTGTGTTTCTCTTAAACCTGATCGACAGATGAATTGTTTTTCTCAGTGGGAGAGCATTAAACCCGTGTACTGTGATATGTTTTTCATAGACACTCTTTCCTGAGCAGTCCCATTCTCTAGTTTCCAGGAAGAATATGTTCACAACAGACTGCCCACTTTCTCCCTCTCTGTTTCTGTGGAAATCCCCCTCTATTTCCATCCTTCTACATCTCCTCCGGACTTTGAAACACTGCCTCTGGGAGAGAAACATCTTCAACTCAAACTGCATTTACTTCTAAGCTCTAATCTTTCAACCTCTGAGCAAAAGAGAAAAGGATGCCACAGGTACAGATTCAAAAATTCAGTCTTCATCCAAAAGCCGTTTCAGCTTTTATTAAAAACTACAGTAATTATGAATAAAGAAGTAGGATTTCTTTCACAAATGCTGCATGTTTTGTAAATATGCTTGTTTGCGTCTTACAGTGGTGGCACAACAGCCTAAAGCAGTGCTTCTCAAACTTTTTCTACCATTCCCCACCTCGAGGGGAATTTCCACGCCCCTGTACCATATCACCCCCCAAAAAATGGTAATAAAATACACATGGAAATTTACAATTTTCTAATTTATTGAAGTAACATCAATTCTAATCTCTAAATCAGTAGCTTAACATTATAACACCAGAAACACCATTGATATCAATGTTCAAAAATAAAAATGGCCACTAGTTAAACTGTGCTTCAGTTTCTCACTTTTTAATCTGTGCAAACATGAGAAAAGGCAGATGCAAGGGCATAGGAGTGAGTTTGATATTGGGGGGGACTTATTTATATCAAAGTCCACCCCATACCCAACATATTAGATAGTTTTAAGCTGATTCCTATTTAGATAAGGCAGTAAAATACTGTGGAACAGCATTTGATTAACATTAACCTTAGAGAGTGAGGCTGTGTCCTAAACAACACACTATGGAACTTCACATACTACACTACAGAAAGCACTGCCAAGGGTGCTGTGTGTGTGTGTGTGTGTGTGTGTGTGTGTATATATATATATATATATATATAGCAGCAGCGTGCAGTTTGGGACACGGCCAGAGACTAACGTTAACTTGCTGCCTGTTTAGAACGCTTTCTCACAACCTAAACACACAGCTAATATTAACGTTAACTAACTCTCAGATCCTCCTTTGTTTCCCTAGCAGTTATATACAAGCCGCTTTCATAACTGTAATTAGCCGTCCTTGTTATCTGTGGTGCTCTCATTACTGACCTCAAGCCCAGAGCTGGTAAAAACTAACTTTATAACCCAGTCTCTGACGGTGAATCAGAGGCCAGTGAAGCTGAACATGTTCCTCACAAGCAGCATGTGGCTCTCTTCCATCTATAATTAAAAATAAATAAAAACAATTTATAACTGTTGGGTCCGTCTAGCTTCGTGTTCATTTTCAAATGAGAAACAAACCATTTCTGATTTGTAAACAAACAAACAAACAGGAAAACACTCCATCTGTTTCTGCTGTGGTCATGGAGACTCACTTTCACCTATTCCCACTGTTCTCTCTGTTCTGTTTACCGGCTGAACAGTCCTAGAACCACACTCTGAAATCATTTTACACTTTACACACAGCAAAAAAGAAGCCCCTGCAGTATCTGCCACTGTGTCGCAGGACAGTGGGGAAGAAAACGGCTAGTGTCAACATTCTATCTGTCTTAAAATACCCTCTTCTCAGTTATTAGAATCATAATCACTTTACTGGCCACTGTGCCTTCACACAGAGGAAATTGTTCTCCGCATTTAACCCAATTCGTGCAGTGTAACACACATTGACAAACACTAGTGAACACTAGGGGGCATTGAGCACACACATGCCCAGAGGGGTGGGCAGCCCTAGCCCTAAGAAGTTACAGCTGCTGTAGGATGGTAGTTGTGCACATGCATTTTTATTTGCATAAATACATAGCTTGAGGCTCCTGGTACAAACGTGGGTTTTTTTTGGCTCTTTGATTCTGATAGATTGGCCACACCTGGTGTATAGATTTTAAAAATATATATAAAGAACATCAGAGCATAAAAATACAAAGAGTGTTATGACCATCGTGACCCCTGCAGTTCTCCACTTTTAATACGTCTGCTTTAAACTAACAGTCAAAAACACTATTAACTTTCTCTCTTTTAGAGAATCAGTGAAACCACAAGTTTCCACACTTGTGGAAGAAGCAAAAAAGCTTTATCAAGGTTTGGTTCACCGATCCGATTCCACTGCTGGCCCACCACATCCAGACGTCCTTGTAAAGCTCAAGATGCAAAAGATGTAAAAATAACACCGTGCTGTTAGCACACAGTTCCAGAGTACGTCCCAAAACAAGAGATAGACTGTGTTATAGATATCGAGCTCCAACAGCATTGGACTGCGGTCTCTGGTCACTTCTGTCCGTTGGGCTGAGAAATAATCAGACGCATCAGGGGAGTAGAGTTTGTTTTCCACGTCTCGAGAGATTCATCCCAGCTGAAATCTTAGGGCTCAACTGTAAGGATATTTTTAACTGGACGGGTCATGAGTTCACATTATCTTATTCCTCTGCAGCATTTTGGCATGCTCCAAACCATGAAAAATTAGCCATTTATGAGCAATGGAGCCTCCACTAACAAGCCACATATTTACATTTTTTGTTTACAATGGTTTTTATAATTACACACAGAATCTAAATGCTGGCTTTTGTTGTGTTTACCGTGGACTTGTTTATGATTGCAATTGCTTTTTCTCATGAAAAGCACACCCGTTTTATCTTCTTTCTGTGGAAAGTGACAACATATGGTGCACAACATGACAGGCTTAGCCTTGCCGTTCCCACCCATGGAAACAGTTCCAACACATTCAGAAAAGGCAGTTTTGGTTTAGCTTTGTAGTTTGAATCATTGTTTTTAAAAGGGGCCTGTTTCATGTCAAACCGTATCGGAGCTTTCCACACATTTATTCACTAATTAAACGCAGTATGTTTACAGTTAAATGTGCATACAGTACATCTGTGGAAATTAAGCAGCAAAAGCAGTCACATATTTACATGTATTCAACAGCTCAGTAGAGTCAATTCACTCACAAAGGATCATAATCTGGACCTCTTTTCATGCAGTGTTGTGGCCACTCTCAGTGATTCCACAAGAGAGAGCAGGTATAAGATTCTAAAAAGAAGCAGAGAATCTGGTCAACTGGGGCAGCCCCTCCCCATGGTGCATGCAGTCATGGCTTAAAGGAGCAATCTGTAATATATTAAATTCTACAGTGACCAGCATGTGTCCTCAGAGATAAAGGAAACATTCTAAGATGAAGCCCTGGTGTCTGTAAATGAATTAAAAAAAACAAAAAACAAAGTGTCTCAGTCCGGTTTGCTAGGCATTCTCTCTCTCTCTCTCTCTGCTCATGGCAGAGAAATGCCATCTGGAAAGTTTTTAGACAACTGAGAGACTCTAAAAGTAATGAACCCGAAATGAGGATGTTGCTCTATTCCTGCTCCATATGTGGGTAACACTGACTTTCTGTTTCAGATCACTTCAGATCAAGGTGGAAATGTCTCCAAACTCAGGAGACCGCTAACTGCATTACTGAAAGACTGAAGAGAACAGTGAATAAAAACACTTCAGCCGCGTACAAACAACAGTTGTTTATCTCCTCAAACACACCTTTCCACCTTAAAAACCACAAAGCTTTGAACTGCGTTTCCCCACAATGGTAGACGTTTCCTTTAACAGGTAAGCAAGTCATTTATGAAAATCTGTAAATGTACAGATGCGAATGTTTGAATAAAAGATGTAAACTCCAGTAGTTGGTGTGTTTTAGACAAATTGTTGTTTAATAATGTGCCGTGCCGGGTCATTTCTAGTGTGTTCATTTATACAACGCTGGACAAACACATTCAACATTACGAAATTATACATGTAAAAAAAGGTGCATCCAGTATGATCACTAAATATTAATAATCAGTTCATCATGCCACGTGCAGTAAGTTGTTTTTCAGCCAAGCTGACCTGCAGACCTTCATATGACCATTACCCAAGTCCTGTCTGCAGCCCACCCCAGTCCATCAGATTCAGACTGATGCTTGTACTCACTCGGTCGGTGTGTGTGTGTTTTAGTAAACAACGAACCCATGCCTGAGGGCAAAACATTACAGATATGGGTTGTAATTCAAATAAAAACAGCCATGTGCACTGCTCTACTTTTCATGCTGCCTTATAAAAACTGACCAATTATAAAGGGCACTGTGCAAAGACAGACCAGTAAGTCCTAACAAACAAATAAAACCATTAAAAAACTGTTGTTTTTCCATTCCACCTTAAAATACATTGAGTGTGAAACAAACCAGAGAAAACTGCAATTCCCCACAACTGTACATGTCCTCCCATATTTAAATAAATATGACTCAGTGTAGGTCAAAATATTACTGTAAACACTGTAAACAAACATTTAAAAGGCTATTAATTAACCTACTTTTCTGTAGCCTGGACATTTTTAAGCTACACATGCTCTCAGGGGAAATGAGGACATGGCTGCAACTTGTTTAGCAGGAGAGCAGTATGTGCTGCACCTTGCTTTCAGCCTTTCTGCTTCTGGTCAGTAAAGTCTGTGGCAGTGAGTGGACAGTGAGGACAACTGCACAGTGCTGCATTGCAGTGGAGAGAGCTAGAGCGAGAAAAACGGAGGCAGATGGAAAGATTCCGGACCAGGGAAGTGTACTAGAACTGCATTGCAACAAAGTACTGGGCCGTTTTAAAGGCTAATCTTTCTTCTCAGACACTCAACACTTAAACCAAAGTGTGCAATTTATCTAACCTTGAGACTGTACATCATTAACCCAGCAAACAGGATCTGGAGCCAAGTAATAACAACACGAAAGATCAATCGCTGCTCTGGATGGATTCAGACGCCACTAGTGTAGTACTGTCTCAAAAAACCCAATTATTGATCGGTCTCAAAATCCCGCAGGGACACTGAAGGTTGCAGAAGGTTAAAGTGAAAGAGAGAGAGAGACAAACACAGTAAAGTCCAAAACATTAAGAGTCATGTGACAGGTTAATGTCTAACAGTTTGTTTTTAATTGAGTATCTTGGTTAAATGTTAGAAAGTAGACAGAATGTTGTTTTTTTTTCACCACAGTCCTGATCCCAAGAAACAACTACATTTGTTAGATGCATAATAACAGTATTTTAACACGAAAGCTTGGTCTAAACCTGAATTCAACCTTGTCCAAACCCATCTAGACACTACCATGTTTTGAAATCCAATCTGACCTGAATCTAAACTCGATTACGGCAAAATTTTGAACAGAATCAGTAGCCTGAGAAAATTCAGATTTAACTTGACTGTAGAGCCAAAAAAAATCTTTCTGAAACCAACAGCTTGACCAATTCCAGGTTGACTGTGTCCAAGCTACATACTACATAAACTGACTGTAAACATGGTCAAATTCTGTCTGATCCCAGCTGGAAATCCTATATCCTATACTATATATCCTTTCTAAACCTAACGCCAGGATCAGATTACACAATATTTTAGTCTTTCACAAAGTTCACTGTGTCAGATTAGGACAATAAACTTGTGTCGTATCTCGGTCAGGAGTCTGGCAACACTACGGTAAAAAAAAAAAGAAACGGTAGATGTACAATATTGGTCATTAAATTGGTCGCTATGCCTCACTTTCTTTATAAAAAAAAAAAAAACACACAACCTTTACTCCTTTTAATCTATACAATATAGTGCTTCAGCAATGCTATAAGAATCAGCAGTGTTTTACCTTTGACTGTTTCCTTAATCCATGATTACACACCTTTTTAATAAAAAAAATCAAAAATTAAGCATGTTGTTTACTATGGTTAAATGGAAATAGATATTATTTAACTTTTTTTTTTTTTTTTTTTACAAATTTGTTTTAGTCCTTTGAAAAGAAATTTAAAAGTAACCATTATTTGCAAAATTTGATATTTGTTATAGATGTGCTGTTACAATTGTGCACTTCTACAGTCCCTTCTAATAAGAAAGTTGAATAAAATCGTTAATTTTCTGTTGCATTATGTAAGAGTTAAAAAAAAATAAAAACAAAAATCGAGATTTGTTTCATCTGCAATATCGCCCAGACCTAGTATACAGGCCTATAACATTTTTTATTGTACCATTAGGTACAATTATTGTCAAATTAAGACCATTAATTGCCAATGATATAAAGATATGATAGCATAGAAATGCAGTTACAACCCTTTAAATAGCAATATTGAGACACTTGAATTATATATTCAAAATAAATAAAACGAATAATATGAAACCACTGCTTTTAAACAAACCACATAAAAGGGGAGTACAGAGGGCGATCCTCACTCAGCTCCAGCTCTACACGATAACCTTAAAACATCTGTTCCTTTCCCTCCTTTAATCAAACACAAGCCATACCCCCAAACCTCAAATCTAACCAGAACTTCATGGCCTGATTACCTACTTCCAGCAGAGATCAAACCAACCGGTGCAATAAAACCAACACAGACATCAGTCATACACCAGACATGCACGTTTTAACACACACATAGATCCAACTTTATCAACTATGACTCCTGCAATTTTGATCATATGTTCACACAAACAGACCAACTTGTAAAGACTGATTTATACTTCTGCATTGGTGAGCATCACCCTGCAATTACACATCCACACCACTAGGGCTGAGTCTCACACATCCTCATGTACACCAGTGTTTCCCAAACTCCCCCCACCCGCTATGTAAAAGTAGATTTACTTTTATAAATCTTTAAAGTGCACAATTTAGGGAGGAGGTTGCTGTTTGGGACAGAGCAGTGTTTACATAATGTGCCAGGAAAGAAACAAATACAAAACCGGCACGTTTTTCCCACATGGTCCCACTTCTCCTTGAGTTATTTTTTCCTGGAGACATCCGTATTTTTCCTTTGTTCAATATTTTTATTCGTCCCTGATGTCCACAGCATGTCTGAGGAAATCTCTTTCAGTGAATGTGCTGCTGTCTGTGTCTCTGTGTGTGAAGGAGAGGAGTTCATGTTCCTGTACATCTTCAGTTCAACTTCAACAATGTCTGTCTGACTACTGACCAATCACAGGCTGCGGCCTGCGTTGATGCTACACGGTTACATTTCCGGAGAAGTGCGCATCAGGCTGCGCCGTAGGGTTTGTGTCGACGTGTTGCCTTTAGTTTAAATTGTGCTTAAGGATTCATTATGGTCGTGCACTAGGGGTGGGTGATATGGCCTTAAAATAATATTACGATATTTCAGGTTTTTTTTCGGCGATATAAAAAAACACTGAAAACTAATTTTACTAATTTCAAGAAAACACCATTGCAACAAAATAAACGTTATATTAAAATTAATATTATAATTTAATAATATATTTAATTTCTTATTTTAATTATTTAAATTATTCAATTTAATTCCCTTTTTTTGTATTTATTCCATTTCAAACATTCAAAGAAACAACAAATAAATGTGTAAATATTTGCTTATTTTGTAAACAACCGTAACTTACCAAGATTCTGACGTTGTATAAAATTTATTTAGAATGTTGATATTTATATCCAAACCACCTCCACACAACTGAAGTCACTCCTTATTTGGCGCAAATATTTGAACTCAGAGCAGATTTCCACCGTACCTGTCACTGTGCCTAAATGACTCATGTAATGAATGCACTCAATATTACGTGTAACTGCAATGATGCATTACGTAAACAATATCATGATAATTACGATATTTATTTTTTTATCTTTTTTTTTTTTGCAATATTATTGCACACTATACAATATGGAACAGCCCTATCTTGCACGATCCTCCTTATAAAACAACTGCACGATGAACACCTGCACCTATAATATGCCTACAATAAACAGCTACATGCAAATGTGAAAGCTTTGAGTCCACGGGATTATCTAATGGATTACTATTCAGTAGATAGGGTTCTGTGTTGTTCTGTACCACATAAAACAAGCAGGCCTACACGTTCGCCTTTCCTTTTCAAGCTCACAAAATGACTTCTCCAGATGTGAAGTAGACGGACTGACTTTCTCCTCCACCCTGTAAAGAGTGCAGTCTGTGCCTACACTGCAAACTCAGCCAGAGATAACCGATGACAGGGAAGCAGGGATGCTCCATGGTAAGGCTCTGCCGAACAGTATCATTTCCAATAATATAGATATCAGTTTTAAAACAATGCATCGTGATAATAGCAATATTACTTGTTTACCTAATGACGTCTAGCAGTTACGCATAATAATGTGTAAGTTTATTATCCGAGACATTTATGTACAGCATTTATGGGATGTGATTTATTTACACATTTATGGGATGTTTGGTGGGATGTGGCTCTGTGGTGAAACAGCTTTTTCCAAAAAGATATCAGATGTTCCAAAAAACTACAGCAATACAGAGGATATGCAAGAAGCCTGTAACAACGAAACTACAAATCTGTTTCACCACCTCAGGCAGAAGCACCTCGTTGAGTTAGAAGAAAGTCTAAATTGCCGTGAGGAGAGCTCCGCAGCCAAAGTGAGCTCTAACCAAAGCAGACACACACACTGACTCAGCACAGCATCTATTTATTATTTGATTGATTGTGACGTTTTAAGGGTATTTTTTAGTACTACAATTTTGCTATTTAAATGCATGCACCAAATTTTTTGCACTTTAAAAATAATAATAATAATTTTACAAATTTTACAAAATACGTGTTTTGTCATATCGCCAAGAATATTGTAGTCTCAAATATACCCTGTAATATCATGATATTTAAGGCCAAATTGCCCATCCCTACTCCAGGGTATCTGATGTTTAGAACAAATTGATAAAAATACCAGCATTTAATCCCATTTACAGCAATTAAAATCCTCTAAATATAGGGGATATTCTACTACACAGATCCAACTAGACAGATCAGTCGAGGAGTGCACGGAAAAACGGCTGCCCCAAAACGTTTCTAGCACCTTAATGAATAATAAATTCAAATTGTCCACAAAATGATCAATAACAAGGTACTTTCTTAATGAAGCAGTGAGGATTCGTTGGCAATAAATATTGCTTTATTTGTAATTTACTTTTATGTTTATTTTAGTGCAGTCTATATTCAGATTTAATCTATGTGCTTAATATTTAATACCCAGCGGTTAAACATCTGTATTTAGATAGACACATTATAATACACAGTCTGAATGTCTACCCTTGGTTTTCATTTTTTCTGGACAAGGTTTGTGAATTTTTTATTTTTATTTTTTACAGTGTTGTGAATGTTAAGCTTCCATATTGCTATGTTTTCCATATTGTCCACATTTACACAGGATGCTCCCTGTTATGACTGCATTGAATAATGAGTTGTGCCACCAATGTATCATACTGAACGAGACTATGAAAGAAATAAGAAATAATGGTGCAAGTATCAATAATGGCTCATTCTTAGCTCCAATAACAAAGTGATGGAAGTATTACCCCTATTAAAATCCCAGTTAAGTCTTCCATTGCAGCCAACAGAAATACTGCTTCAAATTAATAGATTTACCAGTGAAAGTCGATTATTACTTCAAAAGCAGATTTCCTAACACCAATTGCTGGAGAAACGACTTATCATAGCAACGAATTAAACCAGAATCCATTAAGCCTTCAGTGCTTTTAGATAATAAGCTTGTAGTAAATGTAAATACAATGTGACTAAAGTGCCTCTTTCACACGTGAACTCTTGAGTATCGGGTCCGAAGATGTCCCGGAGTGGTCGTTCACACGTGCATTTTTCTGAGTGAGAGGTACTCTTGCAGCGGGAGATGAAACGCATGCTTTAGGTGTGCAGTATATGCAGGAGAACCTCTGGAATATTTCACATTCCGTTCTCACATGTGCCGACTCTGATTCACCCAGAGTGTTTACCAAGGTACGAGGAGGATAAAGTCCAGGATGAATGTTGCGAGTGGTCGTGTTCACACACATACAGCTCCTCCAGGAAAACTCCGGAACATTTCTGGATTACCACGCAAGTAAGAAAGGTGTATAAGTAACTAAACACCAAACTGCACTATAATCCTTGCAAAATATTACAAGGTATAATTCTTGGAACACCTAAATACAAGGGTATTCATTCACTCATTCATTATCTGTAGCTGCTTATCCAGTTCAGGGTCAGGGTGGGTCCAGAGCCTACCTGGAATCATTAGGCGCAAGGTGGGAATACAACCTGGAGGGGGCGCCAGTTCTTCACAGGGCAACACACACACACTCACATATTCACTACAGACACTTTTGAGTTGCCAATCCACCTACCAATGTGTGTTTTTGGACCATGGGAGGAAACTGGAGCACTCCAGGTCCCTAGAACTGTGTGACTGCAACACTACCTGCTGCGCCACCATGCCATCCCCAAACACATTCAACATTACGAAATTATACATGCAAAAAAGGTGCATCCAGTATGATCACTAAATATTAATAACCAGTTCATTATGCCACGTGCAGTAAGTTGTTTTTCAGCCAAGCTGATCTGCAGACCTTCATATGACCATTACCCAAGTCCTGTCTGCAGCCCACCACAGTCCATCAGATTCAACTAATAGTCAGTCTATTTATTTATATACATCTAACCCCACCAATTTACACCTACACCCAACAGGACATGTTTTCTGAATAAGACACATTGCAGGGCAGCCAATCAGAGCAGAGTTCACCACCATACATCCGTCTTAAACAACAACAACAAAACAGCCTCTTCAAAGAGGGTTAAAAACTATCATAAACGTAATTAAGGCAGTTTTCAGAACTTAAAACAAGAACTGTATGATATCAGGATCATATCTACATCAGCAAATATTTGGTTTAAATCAAAATGACATCATATATAAAAACACATTAGACATGTATTTAGATTTGAAAACCACATTGTTAACCTGATGAATAAGATGATGTATTTACCACTATGTACTTAGTGCTACTGTGCCAAAATGTCTCAGTTTTATTAATTTTGTTGCATTTAAAATCGAATAAACACATTGTATTTTTCTCTAATTCTAATCTAAGTGGATCTAGTCACAACTTTCACAAATCAGACATGCCAATGCTTGCATAGGCAAATGTGTACACGGCAATAAGTGAAACACCATGTAAAAATTCGTACGTGCACTTCAGGTGACAGAGAAACATACATCACTTGTTTGTGGTGTTATTTTCACACAATTAAGCTCTTCTTGAATATTGCAGATTGCAGGCTCCTGAGGTAGTTGTGGACCTGCCCCAGACCCACCCAGCACTACCCCCTCACACAGCATGAGGGGCAACAGCCTTCTGCTCCAGCAGAGGGGGAGGGGGCATTTCAGCATGAAGCCAGTCATGAGGAAACAGAGGATGAAGACTGATGTTGTGTGAAAAGTGGATCCTTTATTAGGATTATTTTTAAGGCGTTGACTGTTTTTAGGTCACTCTGCAGGCTGCTGTCCACAGTCCCTGTGGATTTCCATCAAGAATGGTCCAAACTTGGCATCCTAAAAGCAGCCTAGTGGACAATTTCTTTTACCCACTGGGGCTGGTTGAATGTGATTTTCTGCTGAAAAGCAGATCAAATACCCTGGGGCACAAAAACCTGTCAGAAAACTAAACACAAATTATAACTACTTTAAATTTCAACTTAAATATTCCCTCAAAATACTGACAAACAAATGAACCAACAATAATTTAAATTCACTGAATAACAATTCAATATATTTATGTACTTTGTCAGGATCTAACTATTTTAAAGGAAGACAGACTGAACATTCTTCACAAGCCTGATGCACCATCTACTTAAGTTTATCGTTTCAGAATGTACCATGATTCCCTCCTCTGTCCATATATGGAAATTATAAAATTAGAACAATCAAAAATTCTTGTTTTAAAAAAATATTCTTCAGCCTACAGGAACTTGGCCCCGCCCATTCTCATTGAAAAGAGCCCACCCAAAGACACTTTTGAATGAGGCACAATACAGGGCAGCCAATCAGAACAGACCTCATTTACATTTATTCTTAAAGGTACAGTAACAAAAAACTAAGAGATAAAGAAAAGTTAAAAACGGTCATGTAAAATGAAGCACTGCATATTTTACGCACACACATATCGTCATTGAACGTCACAAAATACAAATTAAAATGAAGGGTATGCGCCCTTTAAGATATGGGTTATGAGCTGAGATTTATTGAAAATACGTTTTGTGGAAATGAATATAGATGATCTCGGAAGGGCAAAGTTATTCAGTGTCTCATAATAAACAATTTTATTAAAACTGACATTTCAGTAAAATATCCAAGTTATTTTGACAGGAGATTAGCTTTCTGGCTAGCGACGTTGCTTTGTTATGGACATTAACGTTAGCTTTACCTGAAGCGCCAGATTGTAACCGCTGCAGTATTTAAGGTGGAACTGAATTGTCGAGTAGGAAGACCGGTGAATAAACAGTCAAACTAATTTAAACATCGCTTTGTAATGGGCCGTTCAATATAGAACGGCATATTGACATGAATACTGACGAATTACAAATAAAACAAATTTAAACATCGCTCGGTTCTTCACCATTTAAGGTGGAATGGAGAATTCGAACGAGTCGCTGGAGAATAACGAGTTAAAGCGGTCTTAACAGATCCTGGTAGCCTTTTATCTTTAGTAGCAGGGAGCCCTCAGTAGGGAAACCTTCTGGTAGATATCACAGGTGTATTTCCTCACCTTTGACGTCGCTATTTTCTCGCAAAGTCACAGCTTTCCAGACGTTGCATCCTAAAATACAGAGCACCACCGCCACAGACCTGCTGAGGAGACGCATGATTGGGAACTTCAGCAGAAAACAGGTCTTCCTCAATAAAAAACAGCTTCTACAGCGTTAAAACGAAGGGGTCCGTCCATAATTTCGGATACTTGCAGCTCATATCGCTCATGTTATACACGTGATAGTAAAAATTAAATCCCGTGGACATCCTTCATCCTCCTCATCTGTATATATGTGTGTGTGTGTGTGTGTGTGTGTCATTTCCCAGGGCCGGGAGAACTCCTGCACATTCAAGAGCGAGAAAGAGCGCCACCAGTTTAACCCCTACTCTGTCCACAACTCATAATAAAATACCAACTTCTGGGGCTCAGTTACAAATATCTCCCTCGCTCCCTTGGTAGGGCACAGCTGCGTTTGTTATTAACACAGACTGGTTCTACTCTGAGTTTGTGTCCTACATATAGAACTGGGAACTATTTGGGAAAGAGCCCAAAACAAAACGCCAATGCCACCGCAGCCAAATGTTTGCATGGTAAGAGCGCCCTCTGGTGGATGGTCGTGCTCTAATGTGTGAGAAAATTGCTAAGTAATTCTCACTCACTCGCTTGCTTGCTCTCTCAATGACTGCCTGACTTTTACTTACTGACTTAGTAACGGACTTTTCTGGAGTTATTTACTTACCGACTGACTATCTTACCGACTTACATACTGTGCTGGGGAGAGTAGCCATTCATTCGTTAACTGTAACCGCTTTTCCAGTTCAGGGTTGCGGTGGGTCCGGAGCCTTCCCGGAATCATTGACCGTGGGAGGACACCAGAGCACCCGGAGGAAACCCACACGGACACGGGGAGAACACACCAAACTCCTCACAGACAGTCACCCGGAGTAGGACTCGAATCCACAACCTCCAGGTCCCTGGAGCTGTGTGACTGCGACACTACCTGCTGCCGCCCTGAATGAATATTCAGTTACAAGGCAGTTGGGGTTGTCCGGGATAAATGTTCCTGGTTTTATGGTTGTAAAATGTAGGAAGGATGGCCTAATCATAATAGCTGACCACTTTGAGCTCCCAATATCTAAGTCAATGCTTAAGAGAGACATTAATGGAGGGCTTAGTTGACCTCGGTGTGTTGACTGTGCAGGCAAATGTGGATTCAACCAGTGGTGGTACACCTAAACAGGAAGCATTTCCTCAAGATTCAACTGGGGGCCCTGTGGAGACAGACAGTGATGAAATTCCATCTGGTGGAGATTCTGAAGTAAGAATTACCTTGCCTCCATCTGATCCTCTTTCTCCCATGTCTGTTTAGTCTCCTCAACCTGTAGTGGAGGGCCAGGTTCAGGTTGATCTCAGTTTAGCTCATCTCGAGAGACAAACTTAAGACTGAGTTCCAGTTTAAGCTGCTGTTCGGAAGTTTGGAGGTGGATTCAGAGAGGGAAATCAGGCTGCGTGAGCTGGAACTTAAGGCCAAGGAGTTGACCTTGTCCCAGCCAAAGCCACCGGGTGCCCTAAAACCATCCATGCCTCCATGTCTACCTGCCGAGTCTCAGTCTGGTGGTCACTCACTGGTCACACAACGTTCGTAGCCTGCTGAGTCACACACATTGCCTTTTGATATAAGTAAGCATATTGCATTGGTTCCTCCATTTTGGGAAAGTGAAGTGGACACCTATTTTAGTGATTCTGAGAGGCTTGCCAGCACTTTGCAGTGGCCTAAGGAGATTTGGACAGATTTGGTGGCGCCTCCTGGGGGACGATAACAAACTTAGCAACTTTCATTCTAGAAATATTACTTCCATAGATTCAAATCAGTAGTTGTGCTTTATTCTATCTTTAAAATTGAGGCATGCTCATGTATTCATTTAAAATAAATTATAACATGTTCAAAATCCTTGTCCTGACTGACATCCATGGCTGATTCCCAAATAGCTCATACTCCCTATATAGTGCACTCCTTAATTCGTAACATAGCAACAGTGTTTATATCAATTAAAGCACTTCGAATCCAAAAATGAGATGTTTATAATTGATCCAAACAATGACAGTGATACTCTCAGAGCACGATTAACAGCGCCATCTGGCGGATAGATGCAATGAATGAGAACTGATTTATTTATTTTTTATTATAACTAGTACTTGTACTTTGTCTTCCACAACTGAATTAGACATTGTTGTTTATTCCCTAGCAATGAGATATGACTTAAACCCTAAAAGTCTGTTTAAACCCAATAGTTTAACATTTAGTAGGACTTTGGGAATTATTCCAAAATAATCACGTTGACCAATGGCAGCTGCTAATGCCTACTTCTTCATACTGACTCCAAAATGGCAATTAGTGACTGAATCCCCTCTCAGAAAGAACAGCATTTTAATTCTGTAATGTAATGAATGTAATGTAAATATAATTTCTTATTACTGTGATTTTCCTACAGAAATTAATAACAATACACTATGCTTAAATATAGCATGAGCATTTTATTCAGATGAACATTTGTGATCAAAAATGCCTCCCAATAAACATAAATAAACATCTCTTATTAAAACAGATTGACATGGAACAAAAATGACACACAGGAAAGTGAGAAAAACAGTATTTAAAGGAACACTACGTAATATTTGTAATATTACAACTTTAACTTTATTCTCTTTTGCAATAGAGAGAATAGAGCCTCTGGTGGTGCTACTCTGGACTCAGCACTGGAGAAACTGCACTATGTATGCACTATGCCCATTTGGAGGTGGGAAGAAAACCACCCCTCCCCACTGTAAGAATGAATGAAGCTAGGGGTAGCACCAGAAGCAAGCCAAAATCTTACCTAGTGTTTCTTTAAAAATCAACTGATAAAACGCTAGTCTAAACAAAATGTTTCTGCTGTTTTTTAAATGATTGACATCAGGTGTTTGATCATTATTATAAAACTTGTTTACTCTTAGTGTTTGCTGAATATTCTGCCCAACGTTTAGTCTTCTCCAGTTTTACCCTCTCACTGAATCTCCCCCAGTCTCAGTGTTGGAGGCCTGTTGTAGCTAGAAAGGTGGCAAACATATTTGATGATATTTTGGTGATTTTTTGCATAACAACACAAGAATACAAGGATATAAGCGATGCCACAGAAGAACCACTTTTGGTTCCATAAAGAAACAATTTTGCTGATGTGTTTAAAGGATCTTCACACACTCATTTCTTAAACAAAATGACTTCTTCATGGAACCAAAGTTGTTCTTCTATGGCATCGCCAAGAACCCTTTGTGGGACCTTTATATTTAAAGGAGTGTACAAGGTGTTTTAGATGATATTTTAGTCATATGGCAAACACTAATATTCAGAGCGAGTTACAATACCATGATATAGAAAAAGGTGAACACGTTAGGAGTCTGGCCCAGGGACTCTTATTAATACAGCATGTTCCAGTCCAAGCTGGGGACTGAACCCCAAAGCTGAAAACAACCAACACTGATCCTTATTTTTTAGTCAGTATTACAATCGTTTATCACTGCAGAACTTTAGGAACTGTGATGAAGACTAGTAACCTATCCTTAATTATTATTAGCACGATGCCTGTTCTCCAGAAAGCTGCCAAACACCTTCAGGAGACTCTCGTTTTTGGAACAGTGATGGGAAAACTTGGGGAAAACCATAGTAAAAACAGCAAGTAAAGTATGCAGACTATTTGGTAAGTTGCCTTATCTTTGTTGAGTCAAAATCCAACATTTGGACTCAGTAAACACTGGGAGATCTAAGTAACAACTTGCATAATCTCCTCTCCTATTTCTACAACCAAAACGGTATGAACAAAGAAAAGCATAGAAAGAAAACCTGTTTTCAATACGCTACAACAATAAGCTTCAATAAGCTCAACAAGCTATCGTCATTCTAAGGCTTCCGGTAAGTACGGTTTCTCATACACACATAAGGTTCGATGGGCAGGATCTTCAGAGGAGACAAACTACAAAGGCTGTGAAAGATCGGAAAGACTTTCTCAGTAAAGTAGTGCGTGAACCTGTGAATAACGCTGCCACTGAGAGGGTCTGTGAACCACACTTCTCCTGCATCCATGTCTACATCCACTCTGACCACTTGAGGTTTAGTAGCCACAGAGAGAGGAGCATATGCCTGTGAAGGGGACCGAACACACAGACAGTTGTTATCGTACCCAATACCCCAAGCTTCACTGGGGAAAACAGTGTGTTCTTTTCTGCGGACCGACTCTGTGGCCACTCCTAACATCCAGAATGTGCTGTTTTCCACCTCAACTTCCCAGCTGTGCTTCCCCGAAGAGAAGCCTTTAGAGCCTAATACACACAAACACCTTTCAAAACGCTCTGGAGAGTCTGAAAGCTGCTGGCTCTGGCTACTGCTCTCCTCTTCTTGATCATCGCTGTCCCTCACACTGGTCAGATCCGTGGACAGGATGAGCTGAGCATGAGCCGTATTTGGGTCCAGGACAACAGGAGCTGAGGAGACAGTTACAGTGAATACAGCGTGAAAATTGATTACACAATTAAATCTGTCATTTTCTATGATCATTCCTCTTGATATAATAAAACGGACATCATTATGAATGGATATAAGACTTTGTAGTAAAGCTGGGTTCCATATGAACTTGGATGTCAGAATTTCCGAAGTTCTACGTAAGACATTTTAACTGGAACGCCCAAACAAGTCGGCTTTCCTACTTGAAAAGTTGAGGGGGCCTCACCAGTCCAGAGCTCAGAATCCAAGATGGCTGCCCGCATATCAACAGTGTGTAAAAGCAGTAGTCTCAAAAAGATTATCCATCTATTATCTTCATTCTATCTATATTTGTATACAAAGCCATATACACATTACTGTTACAACCACTACTTGTGGACATGTTTCCTTTGGGTTTAAATTCGGGAACAAGCTAACAATGCTAACGTGGGGGCATAGGGTTTTCTGAATTTAACTGGAATGCCGTCAAATAGGAAGGTAAATGCAACACCGAATAATGCCGCTTTCAAGTGCAAGTCGGTTGGTAGTTTCCTCTGAGATCCTACTCGTTCCCCTGACTTCGCATTCATGAGGTTTGTGTGTGTGTGGTGGGGGGGGGGGGGTTAAAAGAAAAACATGGATGCTCTTAGTAATGTCTGGTTGATTTTCACGTTTCTACTGGTGTTTTTGAACATAAATATATCAAATCAACATATGTGCTCATTGTGGATGTTAAAAATGACATTACTGTTTGAACTAAGTAAAATTCATTCATTCGTTCAATTATTCATTATCTGTAACCGCTTATGCAGTTCAGGGTCGCGGTGGGTCCAGAGCCTACCTGGAATCATTGGGCGCAAGGCGGGAATACACCCTGGAGGGGGCACTAAGTAAAATTGTACACTTTTATTTGATATTTAACTGTTGATGGACTGTTCCGCTGTTTTGAAAACAATGTTTAGTCACAACTCCAACAGTTTGTGCTGCATGGAACATTTCAATGTATCTGACTTCAGCTTCCAATATCAAATGGTGTTCACGTGGTGCCTCCTGGTGGGAAACTCATTTTTGCAATAAAATTGACATCATGTAAATGCAGCCTAAGCCTTTTTTGAAACATGACTGGGATCATGTGGGTGACTCGCTCTGTGGTGCATGAACTAATTCATTCAGGGACTACAAATCTGTGTTTTTTATACATAAATAATAAGTAATAATTTCCATAAATAATGTTTTCCGCTTTCTAGAGGTAGAAAATACTATATAGTACCATGATATCATTATATATTTTTGCCAGATTGTACACTTCGTGTGCATAAACAAAAACACACTCACTGTATTTGATAATGTTCTGCATTTTCTTCCAAACTCGGAACTGCAGGTTTCCAATGTACTTTGCAACATTGATTACTTCAGTGGAAGGTTCTGGATCAGTCTGTGTGCACTGCGCTCTGAAAATGAGAAATTAGAGATGCCTGGATTTGTTTCAGAAATTAGAAATATAAATTTAAAAAATGAAAGCTAAGATAAATCTGACTTACTTCCTCAGAGTCGTCTCAAAGTTCTGTTACAATCAAAAATTCAGGATTTATTCAAAGGCAGACAAATAAAGTGTTACTACACTACACTCATATATATACAGCTCTGTGCAAATGTCAGATGTTATTTTTCATGTATTTACATTTATGAAAGAAAGAGAGAGTTTGAATCCTGACCTTTATAAAATGGACATCTTGGGAATCCAACTCCTTTCCTATCTCCCTAATGGTGTTACAGAGGGACAGAATCTCTTTATTTATTTTTTCAATGGTTTTATTCAGCCTCTGTGTTTTCTGCTGCTCTTCTTCTCTCAGTGCGTTCAACATGGCTGTTTTTTCATCCCGTAAAAACTGATTAAGTTTCTTGAACTCCCCTGTAATCTGATCCCGTATGTTCTGAGCCTGTCGCTGAAGTAATTCAGGAAAGTAAAATTCAGTCAAATGATATGATCAAAAATATATGAACAAACATTATTTTCAAATCATTTACAGAAGCCAATGTTTTGGCCAACACTGATATTTAACACTATGTGGTGTTAAAAGTAATTGCTCAAAGAAAGTCAGTCATTCTCACATTTATATGGTTCATGTTCCTATGAGTGTTAAACTGGGAATCCTGGACATTCTTCAGATTCACTTTCATAGCCTCCAGTGCGCTGTTAAGGACAATCTGTAATTAAGCAGATTTGATTTATCATTGAACTACATTCTACTTCAGTATGAATTCCAATGACCTTTTTATTTTTTAAATAAAATAGCTAATATGTAAATATGGGAGGCACGGTGGCACAGCAGGTGATGTCTCTGTCACACAGCTTCAGGGTCCTGGAGTTGTGGATTCGAGCCCTGCTCTGGGTGACTGTTCTCCCTGTGTCCGTGGAGGTTTCCTCCGGGTGCTCCAGTTTCCTCCCACGGTCCAAAAACACATTGATAGGTGGATTGGTGACTCAAAAGTGTCCGTAGGTGTGAGTGTGTGTCGCCCTGCGAAGGACTGGCGCCCCCTCCAGGGTGTATTCCCGCCTTGTGCCCAATGATTCTCGGTAGACTCCGGACCCACCGCGACCCTAAACTGGTTAAGTGTTTACCGACAATGAATGAATGAATATGTAAACAAAGAAATTACATACAAACTTTGTATTTAAAGGTGTCATGTCCCTTTTCCACAAGTTAACACAGTTTGCTTGGGTGTTAATTAAATGTTTAAACCTTTCATCCCTCTCTAAACAGATCTTTTAACAGCCAGTTTCTGGTCCTGTTCCTTTAAATGATGAGCCAGCAGCAGCTTGTTTTATGCTGTTTAAAGAAACAGTAGGTAGTATTTTTAATTTAAAATTAGATGTTAAAAAACATGGATGCTTCCCCTGAACCTGTACTAGGGAGAATAAAGCCTCTGTTGGTACTACTTCAGTCTCAGCCCTGAAGAAATTGCACTATAACTTTTGGAGTTTAGGGTATTGTTTACATCCGTTTGGTGATGTTACTTCATTTTGGAACTAGAATAAATTTACTGTAAATATGAAGAACATGATTACAAAGACTTAATTTGTAATTAATTCAGTGAATGAACGTATGTTTATTGTTTTGGTTCACCCACTTGACCAGTGGAGGTTTCTGTATGACCTCTGGGGTCTATGTAGTTAAACAACACTTACAGGTGATTGTGGTTATATTGCCTACTGCACCTTTAATTCATAACAATTAGCACATGTTTACAGACAAGAAAACTGGGTCCATCTGAAATTATAAATTATTGGCCACCTGAGCTACCACTGATGCCAATCCTACCTTCATTTGAGCCGCCATCTCGTCTACAGGACGGAAAGTGTGGTTCTGGTGTTTTTCCGACTCTCTACACACCACACAAACAAGCCGAGCCTCGTCCACACAGAAGAGCTTCATTGTTTCTCCATGAGAATCACACAAGGTCTCTGGATCTCCTCGGAGTTCCCTGAAGGTCTCACTGAGGTCTCTGAGGGCCAGGTTGGCGGGAGGGTTTTTATGGCATCGTTTTCTGCACAGTGGACACTCCTTAGAGTCTCTAGAGTTCCAGTATTGTTTAATACAGCTCCTACACACACTGTGACCGCACGGCAGAAGAACGGGATCCTTAAAAATATCACAACACACCGAGCAGCTGAAGTCCTCCTCACAGAAAACCCGTTTACTCGCCATTTTGTTAAGAAGACTGAGAGAGGGAGAACGCTACCGGCGATTTAGCAAAAACAACAACGCACCAAAATGGAGCAGAATATATTTTATGTCCTCAGATAAATGTCCTGACTACTGTTACCGTTGTAGGTGGGTAACCCCCCCCCACAAGCCCTGCTTAAAGTTTCACTTTCAATTCGTCTTGTGACTTAGTCACGTCCGAATCATGAATGAGTCGTTAATTTGGACCGAGACCGAGACACTCAAGTTAACTCAAATTATATATGGGAAGCCGAATCCCTCAAAATCTGTCCACATCTTACATTTTCTTACAAATCTTACTCTGTCTGCTCCTCACATCAAGAGTGCTGTACATTACTGACACCTGGTTAAGGACCAGAAGAGAATAGCTTCTTATTTTGGGTCTGTGTTTGAACTATCACTAGAATAGGAACATCTACATTGTGTCTACACTCATTGTCCATTTTACCAGCTCTAATGGTCATACAGGGGGACTTTGTATTTCTACAATTACAGACTGTAGTTCACCTGTTTCCTACTTTATTACCTCTTCAATGATCAGGACCCCCACAGGACCACCACAGAGCCGGTATGATTTGGGTGGTGGATCATACTCAGCGTTAGAGTGACACTAACGTGGTGGTGTGTGTTGTTTTGGTACGAGTGGATCAGTCACAGCAGTGCTGCTGGAGTTTTTAAACCCCTCAGTGTCTGGACTGAAGATAGTCCTCCGACCAAAAACATCCAGCCGACAGCGTCCCGTGTCACTGATGAAGGACTAGAGGATGACCGACACACACTGTGCAACAACAGATGAGCTACTGTCTCTGACTATTTAACTTGAACAACTAATCTTATTAACTAATCTTTACTATGTTTACACTGATTCTGCTATCATTTTACTATAGCTTATGAACTTTGTATAACGTATGGTAACTATACAATGATTCAGTCATGTTTTTACTGTAGGTTATATTAACAATGTACAGTTAACATTGGGTGGCATGGTGGCGCAGCAGGGTTCGATTCCCGCTCCGGGTGACTATCTGTGAGGAGTTTGGTGTGTTCTCCCCGTGTCCGTGTGGGTTTCCTCCGGGTGACTGTCTGTGAGGAGTTGGTGTATTCTCCCTGTGTCCGTGTGGGTTTCCTCCGGGTGACTGTCTGTGAGGAGTTGGTGTGTTCTCTCTGTGTCTGCGTGGGTTTCCTCCGGGTGCTCCGGTTTTCTCCCACAGTCCAAAAACACACGTTGGTAGGTGGATTAGCGACTCAAAAGTGTCCGTAGGTGTGAGTGTGTGAGTGAATGTGTGTGTGTGTGTCTGTGTTGCCCTGTGAAGGACTGGCGGCCCCTCCAGGGTGTATTCCTGCCTTGCGCCCAATGATTCCAGGTAGGCTCTGGACCCACCGCTCTGGATAAGCGGTTACAGATAATGAATGAATGAATGAAGTTAACATTGGCTGTGTCTGAAACAGTGTCCTATTCACTATATATTGCACTATTTTTGGTCCTGCCATTTTGTAGTACTGTCTGAAAACATGCACAGATATAAGTGCAATCTAACAAACCCACAATTAATCAGAAAACATTGTACAAATGGTGAAACCTAGCAGATAGTGGATGTAAGTATCCTATACGTCATATTTAATTTGTTCAAATGTACTCTTATAATACCTTTCAAAATGGATGTTTTCGCAAATCATTATATATATATATATATATATATATATATATATATATATATATATATATATATATATATATATACTGAATGATCACTGGATTAGGAACTGTATTTTATCAGCACCACTGGCCATGTAGGACTTTGTAGTTCTACAATTACAGACTGTAGTTCATCTGTTTCTCTGCATACTTTCTCATCCCACTTTCACCCTGTTCTTAAATGGTCTGGACTCCCACAGAGCAGGTATGATGTGGTGGTGGATCATTCTCAGCACTGCAGTGACACTGATGTAGTGGTAATAATGTGTTAGTGTGTGTTTGGCAGGTACAAGTGGCTCAGACACAGCAGTGCTGCTGGAGTATTTAAACTGTGTTCACTCACTGTCCACTCTCTCGTTGATCCACCTTGTAGATGTAAAGTCAGAACTCAGTAGTTCATCTGCCATTGCACAGTGTGTGTCGGCCATCCTCTAGTCCTTCATTAGTGACAGAGGATGCTGTCGGCTGGATGTTTTTGGTCGGAGGACTATTCTCAGTCCAGACACTGAGGGGTTTAAAAACTCCAGCAGCACTGCTTTGACTGATACACTCGTACCAAAACAACACACACCACCACGTTAGTGTCACTCCAACGCTGAGTTTGATCCACCACCCAAATCATACCGGTTCTGTGGTGGTCCTGATCATTGAAGAGCATGGTGAAATGGAGATAAAGTATGAATCAGGTGGACTACAGTCTGTAATTGTAGAACTACAAAGTGATCCTGTATGGTCATTAAAGCTGATAAAATGGACAATGAGTGTAGACACAATGTAGAAGTTCCTAATCTAGTGATTACACAGTGGGGTGATTGGAAGTACCTCTTCAGAGCAAGAGGAAGAACAACTAAGAGAAATCAAGACCCAAAATAGGAAGCCATTCTCTTCTGGTCCTTAACCAGGCTTTCAGTAATGTACAGTACACTTGCTGTGAGGAGCAGACAGAGTAAGATATTCTCCTTTAGTGAAAGTAGACCTCAGCAGTCACAATATAATTTAGATTCACCGCTTTTAACGCAGTTGGTTTGGCTTTGGAACGGCGTAGAATACGGCGTCCTGGAGGTTCAAAACGGCGTTTTGAACCTTCGTATTTTCAAGGCATAAAAACGGCGGTATTTATACTTTTACGGCATAATTAACGGCGCTACGGTGGGAGAAACGGCGTATTTTTCAGCATTTTATAAAGTAAACGCGTCTTTTAGATGTCGTTTTTTGACCCTCTTGGCGTTACATATGAGGACCAATGAGCAGCGCAGCGCGACCCAGTGATTGTTTGAATTTCCCCATAATTCTTGGCTGAAATGACAAGGCTAACTTACTGTAACACATGTAAACAGGGCTGCACAGCAAATTCACGAGTGTTAAATCAACACTATTAGTGTTAAATTAACACTGTTGTAATAATTATAACAGCATAATAATTTAACACTCTCAGAGTTAACACTAATAATGTTGATTTAACACTGGAGAATTTGCTGTGTGCTAACATATACCATACATTTCCAAAGATTTAGTGTTACTTTATGTTTATTATTACTATTATTATTATTGTAGGGAAACCATCATTGTTTTGTTGAATAAAGAAGAGTTGGTCATGCTGCACATTGTTAATCACACCATTTCCAAAAGTGTATATAAACATTCCTCAGCAACCCACCCCCACCAGTTCCCAGACTCCCAGTGAAAACATGCCAAGCAATGACTATGACCATGCCAAGCAAATAGGACAGAGAGCTACAGAGCTCTCTAGGTCACTTCAGAGAGTTTTTGAGTGTCTTGTTATCACCATTACAGATTCTACCGTGTCAAGATTACCTTTCAGGAATAAATACATTATGTCAGCAAAGTCTGACATTGTAATTAAGCGATGTTGTTTTTCATATTATTTATAATGATAATAATAATACTAGTTATTATATATAATACAATATTCTATATTTATTTTTATACACGTTTGGATATGGTGTGACTAATAGAGTGCAACATGACCCGTTATTCTTTATTCAACACAACAACGTTTTCCCTTCAATAACAGAATGCTACTACTTCTACTACTAATAATATATAATAATAAACTTAAAGTAACACTAAATATATGGTTGATGTTGAAAACATTGTTTCATATGAGGTGTATCATTTGATTTTTATTTTAACAGAGTAAAATACGATTATCTGGCATGAATGAGTTGTTCTTCTTTTCCACTCAAATCACAAACAAGCTCAAAACATAACTCTTTACTGTTTGTGTGTCGTGTTACTTTAAGTGATACTTCCGGAATATGTTTAAAATACTTTCAAAATATGTTAGCAGCCCTGTTTACATGTGTTACAGTAAGTTAGCCATGTCATTTCAGTCAAGAATTAAGGGGAAATTCAAACAAATCACAGGGTCGTGCTGCACTGCTCATTGGTCCTCAGTGCCCAAGTTTCTGTATATTTCCAATTCCACCTTAAATGGTGTAGGAATTGCATTCTAGCCCCTGAGACTACAGCAACATTTATTGTGGAACTAGAAGGTTTGAAGAATAAGCTGAATATAGATTCACATAAGAAGATTAGGCAAACACTTGTCAAACATTGTCAAACACTTCAGAAGGCATATGATGCCCTACAAAGCACTGTTAGCACTGTTCTTTTTTCTGTGTGTTCTGAAGAGCTGTCCTGTAAAGTGGGAGATTTTAACCACCACACACTGCACCCCAATTCCAAGAGACAAGGTGACGCTTGAAAACAAGCTGACAAGCTTCATGTCACACAAGTGTGGACTTTCAGGAGGGCCACAGGCAGGGCTCAGGGCTCTATTTGGGACTGCAGTGCAAACTCTACACTGTAAAAAATGTCTGTGAGTTTTACGGTGGAAAACAGTAAAACCATGACAGTAAATGACTGTAAACTCTAAAAAGGTTGAAAACATTTAACAATTTCTGTAACAGTGAAATACTGTAAATACTTTAATCAGCCAAAATACAAATTTTTACATCTCTTTACTGTAAAATATATATTATTTTACTGTTAAACACACAAACTATTAGGGACGGTACAAGTGTCCTAGGACTGGGAGGAGCTGAGACTCATTAGGGAGCTCCCAGCATGCTTTGCTTCTCCATATTTTCTGTGATTTTCAGAGTTTCTTTGTTTTTTTCTGTCTTTGAGACTTACTGATTTTGGGTTGCATTGGGGTGATCACTGTGTGCGTTTGTGTTTCTGTGATTATTATGTCGAGACGTTTTCTGAACATTTCTTTAGTCCTTTCAGCAATATCTCCTTTTAGCGGCTGAATACAGGATGCAGTTTGGCTGTATCTAAATATGGCTATATCTCAGTCTCCTTTCTCTAATTTGTCACACAATTTACATGTTAATTTTATAGCAAAACAATGTTTCTTTGTTATTTTTATGTAAATTCCATGTTTTTTTTACAGTGTATATCTTTTTTTTTTTAACAGAAACGTACTGTAAACAAAACAGTCCTTAAATGTAAAATTTATGATTGCCAAAAATGTGACCGTATATTTTACAGTGAAATTCTGGCAACCACAGCTGCCAGTATTTTACCGTAAATTTTACGGATTTTTTTTACAGTGTAGCCTAAATCCCAAGGATTCCTCCTTAGTGTGTCAGGGTGTAGTGGCATCACCGGAAAGGTTCTAGCTGTTGCGATGAAGGCGTGACCTACACAGCAGCAAGAACAAAATCATCTTCAATCAACTCAGTATATCTAATATGTCTAACGATGGGCTATTTCAAAGATCACTGTCTTCTCGTCTTAAAACTTCCCGGGATGGAAACTCAAGATTGCATTTTTAGTTCAAGGTATATTTTTATTGCTTTTTCACAGTAATTACAGAAGAAGCACAGTATTACAACAAAACATTGCTCCTACCATAAACCAAAAAGAAATATAAAGACTTTAAAATAAGATAAAATTAAAATACAAATCAATAAACAACAACAAAAAGTTGATCTGAACAATTTAAAACCCTGAGTCAATCCACAGTTCTATGTAAGAGCATCTACACAGGATATAAACGGTTTTATTTAGAATGTAACTTATTTTGATCCTCTTACAGCGTCTTTAAGATACAGCACCATATCTCTGGCTAAAGAGAGGTGCAATGCTGCTGTCCAATGCAAGTGCATCAGATGGTTTTCTGGACAAGGATAGACCCTTAAATTAAAGCAATAAATGATGTAGGTTCTAAGTGAACGGATGTGAAGTCAGAAAAATATGTAAACACTGAGGCCCAGTAAAAGGAGACAGAAAGGCAAGACCAGAACATATGCATCTAATAATGTAGCAGCAGCTTGTATACAGCAGTCACAAGTAGGATGTTAATTTGAAGGTTACTGAATTAATCGGATCACTTTAAATGGAAATTGCTTTTGACTTGTTTGTGCAACATGAAAACATCATTTTCTAAAGTGTGTGGATTTAGTTTCTGCTCAGATGTGGTCCATAAACATCCTAGAAATTCCTCTCCTTTTTTATTTCAACATGATCAATTTGTTAAAATGGAAACAATGTTATTAACAGTGTTATTTACAATATAACAGTGTTGATTAACAATGATAATCAACAGATTGATTTAATATGTTCCATCTTAAAGAATCTCATGGAGCTGGTGTTTGGAACAAGACGTCTGAAGATTTTAAATGTTGTTAAGCGGCAAAAAAAGAAAAGAAAAATACCTAGCTGTCACGAATCATGGGGCGGACTGACGGAGGCGGACGCACTTGCTAAAACACAGAATACTGTATTTTAAACCAAAGACAGGCAGACTTGGACAGAAAGAATCAAACAGAAACCTAGACTAAAGAGACAGATACTGACTAAACCTAAACAGAGGGAACTAGACCGACAGAGATAAACCTAGACAAAGGGAGCTTATACAGAGAGAGCTAATAGACTACAGACAGAAACCACAAAAGTATACAAAGCACAGGAAAGGAAACACTAACAGACCAGAGAAACAAACTAGAGAGGCACAAGGAAGAAAACAGACAGAACAAACCGAATCGAGGAACAGACTAACTGGACTGAGCAACGTGACAAAGGAAGCAAAACAACGAGACTGGGAACTGGAATGAAACGAGAACAACACAAAACGAAACGACTTGACTAGGAAAGAGACAACACAAATGACCGATACACGGAAGAGACACCAGGGAGCTTAAATACATGAACAGACGAGACACACCTGAAACAGATAATGAGGACGGCAGACAAGGAGGCGGAACAAAGGCGGGACAAGGAAGGAGACAAGAACAACAACAGACAGAGCCATGTGCAGAGAGAGCACATAGCGGGGAAAACAGGCATGACGGGACGAGGGCGTGACACTAGCAATGACTACATTTTAGATTGTCCACATGACTTTATGAGCTAGGGCTGTACAGTCATGCTCGTATGATGCTGGTGTCCTGCTAATTTAAACAAATTTACGTTAATGTTTGCAGTCTATGTTCCTGACAATACACTTCGTGATAAACACAAATGCAAGAATCATTGAAGCAATCAGTAATTATAATCTTACTACTTGTGATATGTTTTTAAAAACCACCATTTGCTAACTGTCCAATGATGAAATGTTAGTGGCAGTTCAAAGCGGTCACTGGCTTCAAAATTCATGAGGGAAGCCTTCACACTCCTCGCTTTATAGAACTGGAAAACACAAAAACTTCAGCGTTCAAATACTAACAACAATCTGGTCCTGATGTGCCAGAGTACTATTTATTCCTGAAGCCTTTAAGATAGTACAACCTCACACTCGATGGTTGTGTGTGCCCTGTTATATGCACAGTGAAATATTCAGATTTTTTGCCATGCTGTGGCCCTAAAATTCATAACATCATACATTATAATTACTGATTTCTTCAGTGTTTTTCTCACAGATTGTCAGGAAATGAACACGCAAAATTTAACATGAACCACAATCAGCATTTTCAGAATTGCAAAAACTGGAGTGGGAGAGCTCCGTGATTCATGGACTGGTTTGATTCATGGACTGGATGAGCTTCTGGAGCCGCGGACTAGACATGCACCAGAATCCTTGGACCGGTCCGATTTGTGGACTGGTCCCATTCAGAGACTGGTCTGATACATGGACTGGATGTATCCGTGGACTGGATGTATCCATGGACTGTTTCGATCCTGGATGAGCTCTGGGAGCTATGGACTGGGTTGATCCTGGATGGGCTCCGTGATCTGTGGTCTCTTTCGATCCTGGATTAGCTCTGGGAGCTGTGGACTGGGTTGATCCAGGATCAGCTTCGGGAGTTGTGAACTGTTTCGATTCTGGATGAGCTCTGGGAGCTGTGGAATGGGTTGATCCTGGATGAGCTCCGGGAGCTGAGGACTGGGTTGATCCTGGATGAGCTCTGGGAGCTGTGGACTGGGTTGATCCTGGATGAGCTCCGGGAGCTGTGGGCTGTTTCGACCCTGGATGAGCTCTGGGATCCGTGGGCTGTTTCGATCCTGGATGAGCTCTGGGATCCGTGGACTGTTTCGATCCTGGATGAGCTCTGGGATCCGTGGACTGTTTCGATCCTGGATGAGCTCTGGGATCCGTGGACTGTTTCGATCCTGGATGAGCTCTGGGATCCGTGGACTGTTTCGATCCTGGATGAGCTCCGGGATCCGTGGACTGTTTCGATCCTGGATGAGCTCCGGGATCCGTGGACTGTTTCGATCCTGGATGAGCTCCGGGATCCGTGGACTGTTTCGATCCTGGATGAGCTCCGGGATCCGTGGACTGTTTCGATCCTGGATGAGCTCCGGGATCCGTGGACTGTTTCGATCCTGGATGAGCTCCGGGATCCGTGGACTGTTTCGATCCTGGATGAGCTCCGGGATCCGTGGACTGTTTCGATCCTGGATGAGCTCCGGGATCCGTGGACTGTTTCGATCC
This sequence comes from Hoplias malabaricus, assembly GCF_029633855.1. Lineage (NCBI taxonomy): Eukaryota > Metazoa > Chordata > Actinopteri > Characiformes > Erythrinidae > Hoplias > Hoplias malabaricus. Next base: position 8,404,373 of record NC_089800.1, read on the forward strand.
TGGATGAGCTCCGGGATCCGTGGACTGTTTCGATCCTGGATGAGCTCCTGGAGCTGTGGACTGGGTTGATCCTGAATGAGTTCCTGGAGCAGTGGACTGGGTTGATCCTGGATGAGCTCCAGGATCCGTGGACTGTTTCAATCCTGGATGAGCTCCGGGATCCGTGGACTGTTTCAATCCTGGATGAGCTCCGGGATCCGTGGACTGTTTCAATCCTGGATGAGCTCCGGGATCCGTGGACTGTTTCAATCCTGGATGAGCTCCTGGAGCTGTGGACTGGGTTGATCCTGGATGAGCTCCTGGAGCTGTGGACTGGGCTGATCCTGGATGAGCTCCTGGAGCTGTGGACTGGGCTGATCCTGGATGAGCTCCTAGAGCAGTGGACTGGGTTGATCCTGGATGAGCTCCGGGATCCGTGGACTGTTTCAATCCTGGATGAGCTCCGGGATCCGTGGACTGTTTCAATCCTGGATGAGCTCCTGGAGCTGTGGACTGGGCTGATCCTGGATGAGCTCCTGGAGCAGTGGACTGGGCTGATCCTGGATGAGCTCCTGGAGCTGTGGACTGGGCTGATCCTGGATGAGCTCCTGGAGCTGTGGACTGGGCTGATCCTGGATGAGCTCCTGGAGCTGTGGACTGGGCTGATCCTGGATGAGCTCCTGGAGCAGTGGACTGGGCTGATCCTGGATGAGCTCCTGGAGCAGTGGACTGGGCTGATCCTGGATGAGCTCCTGGAGCAGTGGACTGGGTTGATCCTGGATGAGCTCCGGGATCCGTGGACTGGGTTGATCCTGGATGAGCTCCGGGATCCGTGGACTGGGCTGATCCTGGATGAGCTCCTGAAGCTGTGGACTGGGTTGATCCTGGATGAGCTCCTGGAGCTGTGGACTGGGCTGATCCTGGATGAGCTCCTGGAGCTGTGGACTGGGCTGATCCTGGATGAGCTCCTGGAGCAGTGGACTGGGTTGATCCTGGATGAGCTCCTGGAGCTGTGGACTGGGCTGATCCTGGATGAGCTCCTGGAGCTGTGGACTGGGCTGATCCTGGATGAGCTCCTGGAGCTGTGGACTGGGCTGATCCTGGATGAGCTCCTAGAGCAGTGGACTGGGTTGATCCTGGATGAGCTCCGGGATCCGTGGACTGTTTCAATCCTGGATGAGCTCCGGGATCCGTGGACTGTTTCAATCCTGGATGAGCTCCTGGAGCTGTGGACTGGGTTGATCCTGGATGAGCTCCTGGAGCTGTGGACTGGGCTGATCCTGGATGAGCTCCTGGAGCTGTGGACTGGGCTGATCCTGGATGAGCTCCTAGAGCAGTGGACTGGGCTGATCCTGGATGAGCTCCTAGAGCAGTGGACTGGGTTGATCCTGGATGAGCTCCGGGATCCGTGGACTGTTTCAATCCTGGATGAGCTCCGGGATCCGTGGACTGTTTCAATCCTGGATGAGCTCCTGGAGCTGTGGACTGGGTTGATCCTGAATGAGCTCCTGGAGCTGTGGACTGGGCTGATCCTGGATGAGCTCCTGGAGCTGTGGCCTGGGTTGATCCTTGATGAGCTCCTGGAGATGTGGACTGGGTTGATCCTGGATGAGCTCTGGGATCCGTGGACTGTTTCAATCCTGGATGAGCTCCAGGAGTTATGGACTTGTTTGATCCGTGGACTGGACTAGCTCCGGGTTCCGTGGACTGGACAAGCTTCAGGATCCGAGGACTGGTTTGATTGGTGGCTTGGACGTGCTGAGTATTAGCTGTGTTTGGATCCGAAACACCGGGACCTGAGGGTATATGTCACATTGATTACTGTTTGAAAACATACTGCAGAAACTGCACTATGTAACTTTTGGGGGAGGATAGGAAGTATTTAAAATCAGGGACTCAATAGCAGTTTGACTTCTCAGAAAAATAGTAAACAATCACTATTTTTTACTTTGTGATGGTAAAAATGACTGATCACTCATTTAAAAAAGTATCATGGTTTTAATTGGATATTCGGATATTCGTTTGTTAGGTAGGAATTCGATTTTTAATTTTGAGATTCAGATGTTTGTTTTTATTTGGATAAATGTGGCTATTGATAAAGGCAAACATCCATTCTCCTTGTATTCATCCTTGTCAACATAAAAGTCTTGAACAAAGTGTAAAACAGCTTGCAGCAGCCTATTTAAAACAAAGCATGGCAAAGCTACAGTTCATTTTGTCAGCTTTACACCTCAAATTAGAACACTTCCACAAAGCTCTGGTTTATTTGTGTACACTCTGTGCCCTTAAAGGCACAGTGTAGCGCACGAGTTAGCGAACAGTGTAGCCTTAATTTTAAAGCATGCACTGAACGCTGACTTTCTGAACAATTTTTGGGTGATTCTTCAATTGGGGGCTCTTTTTACGATCTTATCTTTAGAAAAATAAAATTAGTAATAATTTAGTTTTACTTATGTCACAATAATGTGTTCATGCTTTAAAGTAAAACATTAATTATGGCCACAACGGAGCTCATGCAGAATCTTAATATTTTTTAATTATTTGCCAAATGTCGTTCCCATCACAACTACAACAACAGTTTTTAACATGAAAAGGGGATAACAAGTAGATTATTTTAACTAATTTATGTAGTAAACACGGTTAACTTTAAGATATAGCTGGTTTGAGTTTTTATAACGTTCAACACCTTAATAATTTTTCATGTTTTTCCATCAAATCATTATTTTCTGTTTGCATTAATGCACATTTTTGGTTTAATGCATAAATATTTCATTTTATATATATTTTTAGATTGCTGAATTAATTTTTCATTAGGTTTTTCATGTAACAGCACAAAATTGTAGATAAATCACTTTTGCTAAGTATAAACTAAGGGTAATGACAATGGTGTTCTGGTAATGACGTAATGTTTTGGTGATGACAATGAAAAGAAATGCATGTTACACAGTCCAAAAGAGGGGAAAAATACACTCCCTTTGTTTTCAAGATAGGTGCAACTAAGATATGGAGAAAGAAGGTATGTGCTGAGAGCAAAAGAGAAAAAAAAAGTTAATTGCGAGAGAAAGTGCATGAGTGCACTGTAATCGAATAAATCTATTTTAATTATGGGTCTGCTAAATATAATGACTGCCTCTTGATGAATCTCATATGTCAACATTAGAGCACAGTTTCTCCCAGACATCCACTGGCAGCATCATGTGCCTCTTTGTCACTGGCTGAGGTGGTGGGGTTAGGCAAAGTAGATCATGTGGCTGATACCATAGAACATCATCCCGCATAGACCAAAAGAAGCGGAAGTTGAATTAGTCTTAGACACACATCCCCATCATATTTTACAACACACCAACATCCTTTGAGTTACTCTGTATTTTTGATGACCAGAGTAAAAATTGTTTGTGCATTCATCCCAGGTGACTGCACACCTACATTTCCAGCTCCCTTGAATGTAGTGGGCCCTTGGTTCATGGTCAATGACTGTAGACCATAGCACTTGCAGTCAACACTGTATTGTAGTTTTGTTTTTACAGATTATCCATATTATATCAAAAACCTACAAATTTCCCTGCTGTATCTTCATGGTTCCACGGAAAGTCTCCAGAACCCTCATGCACTGAGATTGCTTAGTGTGGAGTGCGGGTGCTGAATATTGAATGTGTGTCTTTCAAATGTATCCCTTAACATTGTGTTTTTAGACCAAGCACCACCCGGTTATCAAACCAAAACCTCCAAGTACCACCTATGATTTTTACCACAGAAACATTGGGGGGGGGGGGGGGGGGGTTTAGGACTCTAATGATGCGAAGAACAGCCATGTTTTCCTTTAGCCGAGTGTTTTCTTCTATTTTTGTATTCGCGTGTACAGAATTCTCTATTTTTGCCACAGGATTTAGTCCTTCTGGGCTTCAGTGTATTTCTCGGGATGGAATTTCACTAGGGCACAGTTATGAAAACTGTGAAACATTATGTAATTTACACATTAAAACTATAGATTTTCAGGTATTAATACATTTCTTAATTAAGTAGTAAATTTTTCGTAGCACCTCTTGCTGTTTCGCGTACCACCACAGTTTAAGAATCACTGCTCTAGGAGAATTTCATTTTCATTCCTTCATTCTTTGTCTGAAACCGCTCATCCAATTCAGGGTCATGGTGGGTCCGGAGCCTACCCGGAATCACTGGGCGCAAGATGGAAACACACCCTGGAGGGGGCACCAGTCCTTCACAGGGCGACACACACTCACACAATCACTCACACCTACGGACACTTTGAGTCGCCAGTCCACCTGTGTTTTTGGACAGTGGGAGAAAACCGGAGCACCCGGAGGAAACCCACGCGGACACGGGGAGAACACACCACACTCCTCACAGACAGTCACCCGGAGGAAACCCACGTGGACACATTTATTTTTGTCTTTGTATTTTTTTTTGTATGCTTTCCTGTAAAATTGTAAATCTGTTGATTTGTTCTGTGGACTGATTATCTTCGAAGAGAATCCAATTAGCCGTTGTGCTTCCTTAAAAGAACGATACTTCTTCAGTACCTTTCCAGCGAGAATCTTTGAAACAACCTGTTTGTTCTTCATTCCAGACTGATTTTTGTTTTTGAGTTCTGAGAGTACCACACTGTGGAAGAGCAGTGTCCTCTTTAGGGCCTCGGGTTGCAGTTTGCCTTATAGACTCCAGCTGAGCAAGCTTCTGTGAAAGCCTAGATCATCTCTTTTGTTTTTTTTTTTCCTAATTTCTTTGGGATATTACTAGCTTTCTCTGGACAGGCCTAAGATCACAATAAATTTTGCTCTATTTGCCTTTATTTTATTTTATTTATTTATTTATTTTTTGTGTGTCCTCAGGCGTTTCATAATGTGTATTTCCACTTTGATTTTGTTGGACGTTTAGAAATATTTCTGCTCTTGTTGCAGCTCTACTGGAGACCTAGGAAGGGTGTTTGTCATTGTATGTTGCTGTATTTCCTGTCTTATCCTATCATTGGCTTTTTTATTTCTTTGATTAACTTTCCATTGTCTGCGTTTGTGTTTTTGTTCCTGTTTTGAATGTTGTGGTATTACTTTAAGCTTTGATGTCTCTTTTCTTTTTTTTCTACTCTCTCTCGTAATTCACTGGATCTTTCTCTACTTTTTTTCTGTATTCCCTAGACCTCTCTGCTATATATATATATATATTGACTAAAAAACATTGAAATTGAGTTTTAGAAATTAAGGCATTTTACATGGATTTCATTATAAAATTAAATTACTATGCTTATTAATGACCACTCTTTATCCTTTTATTGGGGTCTAAATATAAATATTTAAGATTTTTAAAATATAGAAATCATAATTATTTTTGGTTAATCAATAAATGATGTATTTAATAGCTAAACTGCTTATTTTGTAATTAAATATTTCTAACATGAATTTACAACCTGGGGACATTACAGCTCCCCCAATTGAAGAATCGCCCATTCAGGCTCATCACATAAAAGTCTTTGTGCAAGTGAAGTGAAGCTCAGCCATATTAAACAAACTAACACGCTAAAACAACACACTTAAAATGAAGCCAAGCGACGCCACAGTTAATTTTGTCAGCTTTGTGCCTGAAATTAGAGAACTTCCACTCAAACTAGTTAAACTGTGTATACTCTGTGACTTGGTGACCAGATCAGAGGTGGTGAAAAAGAGGACGACTACTGACGTGCACACTGACCAATTATATGTTTACAAAGAAGGTTATCGACCAATAACGGTAGCTCTATAGTCAGACCGTCCAATCAGAAGATTTTAGGCTACTTCACCACGCCCCCTTCTCACTCAAGCGAACCAAACGGAGTAGGGGAGGGCGGGACTAGTTTGTGAACGAAACTTCTCGAAATTCTATGTAAACTCTAGAAAAACAAAATCCCGGACGTTTGTGAAATTCCGGCCGGACATTTTTTAAGTCTAAAAAAGAGGACACGTCCGGGTAAAAGAGGACGTCTGGTCACCCTACTGTGCCCTTAGTTAGCAAGTTAGCGAGCATAGGTAGCTAACAAGGCCTTGCTGTGACCCATAGCGCCGCCTGAAGAGAGGGATATAAAAGCAGGGCTCGGAAGCGGATTGTGTGTGGCCGAAGCTTCGAAGTCCTAAAAATGGTATTGGGAATAGCCCTAGATATTAAATGTTTTACAGATTGTACACTTTCCATGCCAATAATCAAAAGCAGACTCACTGTATTTGATAACGCTCTGTACTTTTTCCCACACTCGGAACTGCAGGTTTCCCAGATACTTTGCAACTTCAATTTCTTCAGTGGAAGCTACTGGACAAGTCTGTGTGCACTGGGCCCTGAAACAGTAACAATTAATTTATTTATTCATTAAGAACTGGGCAATGCAAATAAAACACAATGTAAACGAAGAGAAATCTGACTTACCTCTCCAGAGCCTTGTCAAAGTTCTGTTAAAACCAGAGGAAAAGTTCAGGATTAACAAATATGTGCACTACAACATTCAGTCAACAGTTCTGGTTTTGTGAGAACTACAAGGCAGGAGCAGCACTAAAGTAATAAACTCATTTCATCAAATGGGACATTCTGTCCCTTTTCCCTCAAGTTAACACACTTCACTAAGGTCTTAAAAAATACTTCTGACATAAATTGGTGAAAATACCACAAGGATCAAACACCACAGCAGCTTTCTCTCCCTGTCTAAACAGCCCTGTTCTGAACGTCCTGTTTCAGTGCCTGCTCCTTTAAATGAGAATGAGCCTCAGTTCAGGGCTGGTAGGCCATTCCAGATCCCCAGATGAATGTATTAATGCAATAAAAAAGTGAAAGGCAGAGGACACAGTGAGTGAATCACATCTCAGAGAGAGAAAGAGAGATTAAATTTTGGAATCCTGACCTTTATGAAATGGAAGTTTTTAGAATTACACTCTTTGCTTATGTCTTCAATGGTGTTAGAGAAAGACTGCATCTCTGTGTTTAATTTTTCAATGTGTTCTTCCAGCCTCTGTGTTCTCTGCTGTGCTTCTTCCCCCAGTGCAGTCAGCGTGGCTTTCTTTTCTGCTCGAAGAATCTGATGAAGTTTCTCGAACTCTCCTGTAATCTGTTTCCTTATGTGCTGAGCCTGTTGCTGAAATAATGAATGCAAGTTAATCTCAGGTGAGTATAGGCTACAGGAAACATGAGCACAATCTTTCACCTCAGATCATTTACAAAAGAATTGCTAAACCTCAGTGTTTTCATTCTCACCTTTATTTGGTTTATATTTTGTTGGCAGTTAATCTGTGCGTCCTGGACACTCTTCAGATTCACTTTTACACTCTCCAGTGCACTCTGAAGTATGTTCTGAAATGAAGCGTATTTGATTTTTGACTTGCTCTACTGTAAAATTAAACAGTTCATAGGTAAACAACAAGTTAAAATACTGAGTATTATTCTTATCAAACATAAAATTGTAACCACCTCTTATGACTAACCCTAACCCAAGCGGCAAATGAGCTACTGTCTCTGACTTTACATCTACAAGGTGGACCAATGAGGTAGGAGTGTCTCACAGAGTAGAAGTTAAAAACTCCAGCAGCACAGCTGTGTCTAATCCACTCGCACCAGCACAACACACACTAACACACCACCACCACAGCACTGAGAATGATCCACCACCACACCACACCTGCTCTGTGGGGGTCCTGACTATTGAAGAACAGGATGAAAGAGAGCAAACAAAGTATGCAAAGCAAGAGATGGACTACAGTCTGTAATTGTAGAACTACAAAATGCTCCTGTGTGGTCAGTGGAGCTGAGAGACTGGACAGTGAACGTAGACACACAGAGATGGTAATAAATTTATGGTTGATTGGTGTACATAAAAATGTATATAACTTTTACCTCTTAATGACTGAATTAGAAAGAAGACCCTTTAATTATTTTTAATTTACAGCTGTACACAGACACAATGAATGACTATTTAAGACAAGAAGTGAAATTATTGGCCACCTGAGCTACCACTGATGCCAATCCTACCTTCATTTGAGCCGCCATCTCGTCTACAGGACGGAAAGTGTGGTTCTGGTGTTTTTCCGACTCTCTACACACCACACAAACAAGCCGAGCCTCGTCCACACAGTAGAACTTCAGTGTTTCTCCATGAGAATCACACAAGGTCTCTGGATCTCCTTGAAGTTCCCTGAAGGTCTCACTGAGGTTTCTGAGGACCAAGTTGGTATGAGGGCTTTTATGGCATCGTTTTCTGCACAGTGGACACTCCTTAGGGCCTCTATAGCTCCAGTATTGTTTAATACAGCCCCTACACGCGCTGTGACCACACGGCAGAAGAGCAGGATCCTTAAAAATATCACAACACACCGAGCAGCTGAAGTCGTCCTCGGTGAAAACCCGTTTACTCGCCATTTCCTGAAGACAAAGAGAAAGATATAGAGGCGTTTTACAAAATAACTGTGTCAGGACGCAAAGGCATTTATTTCAGTGCTTTTAGACACACCCATAGATCTGGACACACCCATATAGGTACAATCCCCGCTGAAATTTTCAGTTTCGCTTCATTTCATGGAAAGTAGGGTGATTTCCTTACCCAGAGGCGGTTGCAGTACTTCCAAGATTGCTTTCATGACTTCACTTTCTACTGAAGTCATAATTCCGAGAGGGAAATTTAGAGAAAATGTGAACTCAAGCTGAGGTGATATTCAGCCTGTTTAACAGGCGGGGAAAAGACCGAATCAGTACTGGATGGTACATGCAGTACCTTGCATTCACCATTTTCCATGTCACATCTACATGATGGGATAGTAAGTCCAACTTCATGAGTGGGATCTTCCAATTTGCATGTGACAACAACTTTGTTCTTCATAATTTATGCTACATCAGTTTGATATTATGGAAACAAAGTTATAATATATTAATATTATGTATGTAACTAGAACAATACACCTTAAGAGTTTAAAGCAGCTACCTCACAGAAAGCTACATCAAATATTTATCTTATTTCTTATTTTGTGTATATAGCAGAAGACTGCACAGGGGATCCAAGGCATCAAGGGGTCTGTGCAACACACTAACCTACTATCAGGCACTGACTCATCGGACCATGCCAGTCCTCTAGGATCCAGTGAGCAACCTCAGGAGCCCGAGTGAGGCGCTGTGTCCGTTGTCATGGTGTTAACATGGTGAGTCTACTGCTCCAATATCCCATGGAAGTTAAAGAATGCTGCACTGACCTGAAGAACATGAGTGCGGGGCCTTCTTCAATGAAATCGGTTGTGATTTCTGCCAGAGTTGCTTTGTTTGCTTTCTTTTCACATGGAGAACGTTGTCGGACATAACTATTATGCATAATTATAATTAGCAAACCCTGCACTGTCCTCTATGGACACACATGCTTTTTATGAAATATTCCTGGTGCACAGTTGACACTGTGGTTCAGGAAATATTAAATGCCTGCTCAAATTCAGAAACAGATTATCCCATCCTCCTGGAACCCGCTATCATTCCTCATTAGAACTCTGATAATTTATGTCACTGTGCCACGAGCACCCAGTTCCATGTTCATCCTCACTCACAAGTACACACTTCAGAACTTATAGAGGTGTGGGGGTTCCCCAGCCATCCCCTGAGGTTGATCAATTTACATAATGTTATCCCATGACGTTTAAAACTCTTGTTTTAAAACTGAATAAAAAAAGACTTTAGTTAATAATTATTATAAGTCATTAAGTAAGTACTAAAATAACGTGTCCCATTTCTCACTTCACTGTTCATTGTCCGTCATCTAGGTACAACTGATGTTTTGTACTGAGCACATACAGACTCTCACATTTTTCAAAATAAGCCCCCTCTGTTGATGTCAACAAAGATTGGACATTAAGCAGGACCACATGCAGGTCTCAGTGACCTATTTGGGACTGGAGTGTCACTGAAATTACAAGGTCTAATAAGGCTGTGTACTGCGATCACCAGAAACGTTCCAACTCTCGCTGTGATGGCGTGAACTACACAGTTACTAGAAAGAAACCTTAACAAGTGATTTATCTTAAATCAACTCAATATGTTTAATCTTTCTCATGATGGGAATGAAATCTAAAAGTCTAAAATCCAGGCTTAAAACTTCCCTTTTATTTTGTCTCATGGAAACTCTGGATATCGTTTATAGTGAAATATATATTTTTATTTCTTTTTCACACAGTAATTACAATAAAAACACAGTATTACAATAAAAACAGTTGCCCCATCAGCAACCAAAATGGTTGAGAAAACAAAAGAAGGTAAAATGGGAAAACAACAGCAAAAACTACAAAATGATGATAAAAAAAATACAACAATAAAATGTAGAATGCCCAGTGTAAAACCCTGAGTTAACCCACTATTTTATGTTATGGTTATATATGCAATAATGGTTGCTATTGAGAATTTTTAATTTGATCTTTACACAGCATACACCTCATAAATTTTTTCTATAGTATGACCACACCATATCCTTTATCCAATGGCCAAAGAGAGGGGGAATAGTGCTTTTCCAATGTACCCTCTCAGAAAAACTGTCCCTGTGGTGGTACCCTCCAGGTACATATACATATTCAGTATATTTAATTAGGGAACATAAGTGTACCATATAAGCTGTGTTGATTTCAAAGGCCCCATTCATGTCCAGGACTTACTTTTTGCTTTTTATTTTACACAGTTCAATGTGATGTACCTTTACAGAACACAACTAGATTTTAAAACCTCTGTTGCAGTTTTAAAAGTGCATTTACATTGTTTGCTTGTACCTTAAGAATCAATAATGTAGCTGTACCTTTTTTTCTAACAGTGTAACCATTAAACTTTAAGAGAGGCACACTTTGATTTTCCACACTTTTAATGGTTGGGGGTGTACACCCAGATTTGTATGACACTGGCGAGATATGCACATTTATATAATCTAATATAAAATTTGCACTCTACGTTCCTGAAATAAATGTGATAAACAAAAATGTGGAACATTTGGAGATATCTGTAAAAAAAAAAAATATAATCTTAATTATATCACAGATAAAACTTAACAAATACCATCATGACTATATTCAGAGCAGCAATAACTCAAGCCAATCAATTGTGGATTGTCTGGGGCTCTGGCTTCTGCATAAGTCTTTGTGGTCAATACTGTCCCTCACAATCAGGTCTGTGGACTTGATAGGCTCAGAGATCTGTGGTCTGGCCATATTCAGGGTCTGCACAAGCTCGGAGATCTGTGGTCTGGTCATATCCATGGACTGCATGATATCAGAGGTCTGTGGTCTGGTGACATGGACAGGGACGTGACATGACTGGTGACATGACAGGGACTGCATGACCTCAGGGGCTCTGGTCACATTCAGGGAGTGCACAAGCCCAGGGACCTGTGGTCTGGTCACATCTTTGGACTGCACAATCCCAGGGACCTGTGGTCTGGTTACATCTTTGGACTGCACAAGCCCAGGGACCTGAGGTCTGGTTACATCTTTGGACTGCACAAGCCCAGGGACCTGAGGTCTAGTCACATCTATGGACTGCACAAACCCAGGGACCTGTGGTCTGGTCACTTCTATGGACTGCACAAACCCAGGGACCTGTGGTCTGGTCACATCTTTGGACTGCACAAGCCCAGGGACCTGTGGTCTGGTCACATCTATGGACTGCACAAACCCAGGGACCTGTAGGCTGGTCACATTCAAGGACTGTGCAAGCCCAGGGACCTGTGGTCTGGTCAAATCTATGGACTGCACAAACCCAGGGACCTGTGGTCTGGTCACATTCAAGGACTGTGCAAGCCCAGGGTCCTGTGGTCTGGTCACATTCAAGGACTGTACAAGCCCAGGGACCTGTGGTCTGGTCACATTCAAGGACTGCACAAGCCCAGGGACCTGTGGTCTGGTCACATCTATGGACTGCACAAGCCCAGGGACCCGTGGTCTGGTCACATCTATGGACTGCACAAGCCCAGGGACCTGTGGTCTGGTCACATCTATGGACTGCACAAGCCCAGGGACCTGTGGTCTGGTCACATCTATGGACCGTACAAGCCCAGGGACCTGTGGTCTGGTCACATTCAAGGACTGCACAAGCCCAGGGACCTGTGGTTTGGTCACATCTTTGGACTGCACAAGCCCAGGGACCTGTGGTCTGGTCACATCTTTGGACTGCACAAGCTCAGAGACCTGTGGTCTGGTCACATTCACTGAGTGCACAAGCTCAGAGGTCTGTGGTCTGGTCACATCTATGGACTGCACAAGCCCAGGGACCCGTGGTCTGGTCACATCTGTGGACCGCACAAGCCCAGGGACCTGTGGTCTGGTCACATCTATGGACCGTACAAGCCCAGGGACCTGTGGTCTGGTCACATTCAAGGACTGCACAAGCCCAGGGACCTGTGGTTTGGTCACATCTATGGACTGCACAAGCCCAGGGACCTGTGGTCTGGTCACATCTTTGGACTGCACAAGCTCAGAGACCTGTGGTCTGGTCACATTCACTGAGTGCACAAGCTCAGAGGTCTGTGGTCTGGTCACATCTATGGACTGCACAAGCTCAGAGACCTGTTCTCTGGTCAGATCCGTGGACTGGCTTAGCTCTGAGACCCATGGACTTGTCAGATCTGTGGACTGGGCGAGCGGAACATGAGCTGCATTCTGAGCCGATACACCAGGAGCTGAGGAGACATGTAAAAGTGATTACTATCTGAAAACACATTGCAGTGCTGCTGGAGTTAATAAACACCTCATTGTCACAGCTGGACAGAGAATAACAAACTAAACTAAAATATAAAGCCAACACCCGTGCTGTCGGTGTAGCTGATAACATGGACAGTGAGTGCAGAATCTTATATAATAATAATAATAATAATAATAATTATAATATAATGTCTTAAGCACATTATAAAATGCACTTTATACTGACACATAGTGGCCTGAATGTGTTAGAGATTTTGAGGAGTTTGGTGTGTTCTCCCAGTGTCCGCATGGGTTTCCTCCGGGTGCTCCGGTTTCCTCCCACAGTCCAAAAACACATGTTGGTAGGTGGATTGGAGACTCAAAAGTGTCCGTTGGTGTGAGTGAATGTGTGTGTGTTGCCCTGTGAAAGACTGGCGCCCCCTCCAGGGTGTGTTCCCGCCTTGTACCAAGTAATTCTGTGTAGGCTCCAGACCCCACCGTGACCCTGAACTGGATAAGTGGTTTCAGACAATGGATGAATGAATAATATTTTCAATTTTGTGGTGCTAAAAATCTTTGATTGCTCTTTTAAGTGTCATCATGTTATATATATTTTTTAACATATTGTACATTTTTAACACCAATAATCAAAAACAGACTCACTGATAATGTCCTGCACTTTCCCCCACACTCTGAACTGCAGGTTTCCCAGATATTTGGCAACATCAATTTCTTCGGAGGATGGTTCTGGAAGAGTCAGTGTGCACTGGGCCCTGAAACAGTACGATTTTTTTTTTTGAAGAACCGAGCTTTGAAAATGAAACAAAATGTCAAGAGAAAGAGGCATCTGACTTACTTCTTCAGAGTTGTCTTAAAGTTCTGTTAAAATCAGAGGAAAAGCTCAGGATTAACAAAAATGCGCACTATAACATTCAGTCAACAGTTCTCGTGTGGTGAGGAATACAAGGCAGGAGCAGCACTAAAGTAATAAACTGATATTGTCAAAGGGGATATTTTCTGTCCCTTTTTCCACAAGTTAACACTCTTCACTGAGGTCTTAATAAAATATCTCTAACATGAATTAGTGGAAAATACCACAAGAGTCAAACACCATAGCATCTTTCTTTCCCTGTCTAAACAGCCCTGTTCCTTTTAAATGAGAATGAGCCTCAGTTCAGGGTTGGTAGGCCGTTCCAGATCCCCAGATGAATGTATTAATGCAATGAAAAAGGGAAAGGCAGAAGACACAGTGAGTGAATCACATCTCAGAGAGAGAGAGAGTTAATTCAGGAAGCCTGACCTTTATGAAATGGATGTCTTTAGAATTAAATTCTTTGCTTATGTCTTCAATGGTGTTAGAGAGAGACTGCATCTCTCTGTTTATTTTTTCAATGTGTTCTTCCAGCCTCTGTGTTCTCTGCTGCTCTTCTTCCCCCAGTGCGGTCAGCGTGGCTTTCTTTTCTGCTCGTAGCATCTGATGAAGTTTCTCAAACTCTCCTGTAATCTGTTTCCTTATGTGCTGAGCCTGTTGCTGAAATAATGAATGCAAGAAAACTCAGGTGAGTATAGGCTACAAGAACATGGGCACAATCTTTCACCTCAGATCATTTACAAAAGCATCGCTACAACTCTGCGCCTGAAGAACCTCATTCTCACCTTTATTTGGTTTATATTTTTTTGGCAGTTAATCTGTGCGTCCTGGACACTCTTCAGATTCACTTGTACACTCTCCAGTGCACTCTGAAGGACATTCTGAAATGAAAAATATTTGATTGTTGACTTGAACTTCTGTAAAATCAAACAGTAACAGAGTATTATTCTGATCTATATTTTATATTATATATACATTTATATGACTTTTACATCTCAATGACTGAATTAGAAAGAAGCCTCTTTAATTATTGTTAATAGTTTACAGATGTTCAGAGACAATATTAATGACTCATTTAATGTCCCATTTCCCCAATTACTGCTCATTCTTTCCATTCCTCCTACTTTCCTCTCCTTGATCCCTCCACCATCTTCCAGGGTAGGAGAGGAGGAGTAGAAAGGGAGGGGAGCACAGGAGCAGTAGCAAAGTTTTTGGAAGCACCCCTGATTCACAACTGAGGACGAGTCCTACCTTTAGTTGAGCCGCCATCTCGTCCACAGGAAGAAGAGTGTGGTTCTTGTGTTGGTCGCTCTGTTGACAAAGTGCACACAAAAGGAGCGACTCGTCCAAACAGTAGAATTTCAGCGCACTTTTGTGAGAATCGCACAGTATCTCGGGATCACCTCTGATGTCCCTTAAAAGCTCACTTATGTCTCTGAGAGCCAGGTTAACGGTAGGACCTGGAAAGCACCGTTTCCTGCAAACCGGGCACTCCTTAGGGCCTTTAGAGCTCCAGTACTGTTTAATACACTCCCTACATGCACTGTGACCGCACGACAGGAACACAGGATCCTTAAAAATATCACAACACACAGAGCATTTGAATTCCTCCTCAGTGAAAACTCGCTTACTTGCCATTTTGTGAAGACGTTGAGAGAGAAAAAAAACAAAGAGAATGCTAAAACAACAGTGTGTGGGAACGTAGTAGCATTTATATCCGTTTAGGACACACCTACGGACAGATAAGTGAATGTGAAAGTTTCATGGAAATTATGGGGGGTTTTTCATAACCCAGAGGCGATTACTTGTTGGAAGACCCCCACTTGAATGTTGTACAAAAAACCTCCTGAAGTTTCACAGTGTCACAGTTGATAAGTTGGATAAAATAAATGTATATTAACAGTGGTTTGATATGAAATGCATGGCATGCTATCACAGCAGGTAGTGTCGCAGTCAAACAGCTCCAGGGTCCACTACAATAGGGCTCCCCTATTGTAATTAATCACATTTTTAAATTGCACATTATTTTCATTTTTACAGCACTGTATTGAAAACAGTGGGCCAGGGAAGGGAAGGGGAGGGGGTTTCCTACCTTCCCCCAAAAGTTATACAGTGCAGTTTCTGCAGTGCTTGGAGCAGAGTAGCAATAACAGAGAGTCCCTCCGTATTACCGGTCAGTGAAGCATAACAATGATTTTGAAGCTGTAATTTTAAGGTAAAAATATTACGTGGTGTCCCTTTTAAAGTTTGCAATCTGTGAAAAACTTAAAAACATAAATATAAAAGGAATGGGGGCGGCACGGTGGCGCAGCAGGTAGTGTCGCAGTCACACAGCTCCAGGGGCCTGGAGGTTGTGGGTTCGATTCCCGCTCCGGGTGACTGTCTGTGAGGAGTTGGTGTGTTCTCCCCGTGTCCGCGTGGGTTTCCTCCGGGTGCTCCGGTTTCCTCCCACAGTCCAAAAACACACGTAGGTGGATTGGCGACTCGAAAGTGTCCGTAGGTGTGAGTGTGTGAGTGAGTGAATGTGTGTGTGTCTGTGTTGCCCTGTGAAGGACTGGCGTCCCCTCCAGGGTGTGTTCCCGCCTTGCGCCCAATGATTCCAGGTAGGCTCTGGACCCCCCGTGACCCTACAATTGGATAAGCGGTTACAGATAATGGATGGATGGATAAAAGGAATGAGAAATTATAATTGTAACATTCATTTTTAACTATCCAGTAAATGAATGTAATCTCAAATGCATTGCAAAGTTTTTTTTTCAGTAGTTAAAATTCTAGATATCTTCTATACTGCAAATATTTTTGTTTGTTTTTTCCAAGTAGCATCCTACTATACTAAAAAAGTTTCACAGAATGTCAACAGTAGCCTGAACTTAACAATAGTTGTGATGTCAAGCTAACAAGCAAGATTTATTATTTACAGAATTGACCATCATCATCATATACATTTTCTTTTCTGAAATAAGATAAAGGATTTTTGATGGATTACTATAAATGAATTCAAGATGGACTGGGGTAAGTAAAAATGAACAACATCATACTTCCAGTGGTCCTGTCAAATCAAAGGACACTGATTTGTCTTCTGGGTACTCTCTATATATATTGTCTTTAATGTCACACAAACTAACAATACATGTGTCCACAGAGATTCTAAGAGTTTAGGCCTTTTATTTTAACTGCAGACAGCTGCTAAAGAACAGGTGATAGCTCAGACTGAGGTGTAAAGGATGCTTTAAGCCCACCAACACTTCCTAATCAAAATAATGAACCATACACAAAATACAGCCTGTATTCTTCCTGTCTTTGTGTGTTCAAACTGAAAATGAATAAATGAGCCGGGGTTTTTTTTTCGTTTCCCCCCATTCTCCTGTCAGCCCTAGAACCAAACTAATAAAATGTACACAGACCCTGCCGCCACCACCAGTTCAAAACAACACGCAGCAAACCACGCATGCGCACTATATCGAATCGATTGGCCTTTTGCTCAATGCATCTTGCCTGTGAGTCCAGTGACGTATTGTAGAAAGTGTCTCACTTTCCAATTCGTGTTTGTAATCTAGAAGTCGTACCCGTAATAATTCAAGTCGTATCCTGCCACGGTAGCCTATAACGGACAGGTCCCAAAAATTTTCATCACCTTGGCTGGACCACTTTGTAGCCAGCTTAGAGGCTTAAAATTTATCAGAGGCTTTAGACTGTGAATGTGCCTTCACCCAAACCACAGGCATTATAAACTACAGGCATTATAATATCTGGCTTGACGGTGTCTGATGTTGCCGTTCAAGAAGGGCATACTTCTTCTGTTGAGGATGTGGAGCTGATGTTTGATAAATCCCAATTCTCATGATGATTACCAACAAAAGAGGCCATTGTGGTTTTTAAAGTTTGATTTACTTGTTCTGTAAAGTTGGTTTAAGGATGATAGCTGGTAGTCATCTTCTGCATTACTCCTAATTTCTGGCACAGATCAGTATGAAGTTGACT
Source organism: Hoplias malabaricus (assembly GCF_029633855.1). Taxonomy (NCBI): domain Eukaryota; kingdom Metazoa; phylum Chordata; class Actinopteri; order Characiformes; family Erythrinidae; genus Hoplias; species Hoplias malabaricus. Next base: position 8,421,860 of record NC_089800.1, read on the forward strand.
AATGAACTGGGGGCCCCGATCAAGACAATATACTTTGGCACAACCCATTGGGTGAAAATTTCATCCCGCAGCAACTGACATAATCGTGTAGTTTTACTGTCCTATGAGGGAAAAATCTCAGTCCATTTGGTGTAATAATCCACCACCACTCTCTAACAATCTCCCTCATTCTCTCAGGGATAAGTTACTAAAAGGGATTCGGTTAACTTCACTGTTAGGGTATAAAAGTTTTGTAGTAAAACACACAGAAACAAAATAATATCCTTTAGCAAATCTATTGTCTGAAACCAGTTGACAAGATTTACAGCAATCAAATGCCTAATCCCATGACACTAATCCACCCCAAGATTCTTTTAAAGTCCACAAATTCACATGTCCTTCAAAAGTCCTGGAATTACCCGGTCCATCAACGTCCCAAAAATCCTTATGGCTTCAGCAGTGAATTGCACAAAAAAAACATTACGGACAGATCTCGCCGGTTTGCAGGCCTGCTTCCAGCTTATCCATAGACCCACTAAGGGGATTCTCTTTTATTGATACACCTTCATCCTATGTTGGCCTATTGTAGGGGCCCCGGTATCCTTGACTAGAAACCTGCAGGTTGGAGCTCAGTGTTCGCTTTCATGAGGAGAAGAGTGTCTCCCAAAGCTTTTGCTTGATTTTGCGGCCCATGTCAAGGCTGTAGCACCTCTTCTCTCCGGCTTTGATTTTCAGCATGGGCTCCGCCACGGAGCGGTAAACACTCTGGTATTCGCTCACACCGTGTCCGTGCATCAACAACGGCTCGTCTGGTCCAGATATGCTCTCAGAGAGGCTGGGTCCATACAAACCCTCCATGGATCTCGGGTCAACACTCTCAAAGGTCTTGCCCTTATACATGATCTCAGTGTAGCTGAACGGGTAAATCGTGTCATCCACGAAAGCCATGTTGATGATATAGCATCTGGCGAGCTTTTTGGGTTTGGGTTTCCCCGAGTCCACAAGGTAATCCTCAAAACACTGGGACTGCCCAGCGTTCTTTTGGTGGCTACAGCGGCGGTTCTGAGATCTCACCACAGAGTCCTGTAACAGTGAAGTTCATAGGCGTAACAAACCGAATTCTTCGTACAACTGGTGTTTTAGCTTCAAAAATTATTTCCTGGTCTGAATTCACATGGAAAAATTAAACCAAACTTTTAAAAATAAATTTATTTTTGCACTTGTAACCTATAATTCGAACTGAATTGATACCTGTTTTTTTGTGCTAATTTTCCTATTATTAGTGTAAAAAATGAATTCCACACAGACGAGTCCTCACCTCTTCGGAGGCATCAATGGAGAAAATGCTGAAAACCGAAAGAAAATATGTCAAACTGCTGAATTAATCAGAGATAAATGCTTTTGCTGTCTTTTTGCCGTTCATACTGAATTCAGTATTGATCCGTCGACGCAGCGACATTCCTTCAGAACGTCCGACACTTTGGCGACGTGTCATAGTGGACCCGGCTGCCTGGACCGATTGTAGCTTCTGGAGATTCTGAGGCTGAAACTGTGCCCTATTCACTGTGTAGTGTAGTATTTTTAGGGTCCTACCACTTCGTAGTAGTGTTCAAAAACATGAACAATTTTCAATACATTCAAACAATCCCAGAATGCACCGCAAAAAAAAGTGGTATAAAACCCATATACACTCGCCGATAGATTACCCATAATTCACTATTCACTCTTAAAAATTAAGGAGCTACAAAGGGTTTTTTGAGTGATGCCTTAGAAGAACCACTTTTGGTTCCATAAAGAACCACTTTTGCTGTTACATTTAAATGGGTAAAGAAACTTAAAGGGGACATATTATGCAAAACTCAGTTCTGAGTGCTTTTGTATTTCCACTTGGGTCTCTACTGCCCCTATAAATACTCTACTGCTCTTAAAAACACTCCAAGCGAGAAAAAAAGCCACCCATCACTTTTCTGAGAGTCAGTTGAAAGATTTTGGTGTCAGGAATCGTATAATTCTTCGAGCATCTTTTGGATGGCTCCCTTATTGTAACGTGACACAAGGTAAATTTGCATAGAACCACCCTGGCATTCGTAAGGTGTTTCTGCAGGCAAAGCCGGACCGCCCTATACGCTCACTGTGCACGTTGAATACGACCCCGCGAACTAACGAAGACACCCCTCGTCTCAAGTTAGGGAGAGTTTGTGTATAATCAGAAGATGAAGAGAGACTATCCTTCAGGAAATGAAAAGAGGAAAAAAAGACTCCAGGAGACTGAGTTTCAGTGAGATAAACCTGTGACTGTTCATCTCAAGTTTGGCTTGTTAATAAGTAATAGTCCAGATGGCCAATCTGGGGCCGCAAAAGAAGCAGACGGAGCCACAGGAACAGGAGCAGCGGGGGTCGCCACAATCACAGAAACAGGAGTGGCAGGGGTCACCGCCATCATGGGATACGGAGCGGCCTGGATTTCCGCCATCGCAGGAGCAGAAGTGGCTGAGGAAGCCGCCGACACTGGGACAGAAGTGGTGAGGGTAATTGCCGCCGACAAGCAGTGGACAGAGGCAGCAGTGATCATCACCACCGGCATTGAAACAGAAGTGGCTGGAGGAGCCATAATCGGAAACAGGAGTGGCGGGAGGCGCCACGGACACTGGAGCAGCAAGCAGTCCTGCAACGAAATCAACGGAAGCAGGAGGCCCTGCATTGTCGTCCACGGAGGCAGGGGCTTGGGCTGCTTGAAGGGCATGTGCTGGAGCTGTTGAGGAATTGGGAGGTCCGATGGGGGCACTCATGAGGAAGTCCCTCAAACAAAGATCCCCATAAAGTGCACCCCTGTTAGCCTCACCTCCTCTGTCCTGAGGCTTGAGGCTAACAGCACCAACACTCAACGCCCCCCCAAAATTTTCCCCAGACCTGAAGACTACCTGAAGGTAGTCCTTCAGCTAGGGTGAGGCTCCAGCATTCTGCTTCTTCCGGCGCTGTTGTTTACGGGGAGAAGAGGACACTTAAGCCTCCAAATCATACCCCACTGGAGTGCCAGGACCCGAACGAAATGAAGTGCGTCGAATGGCATACCCAGCAAATGGATTTCACTCTACGTCCATATTTAGGTCTGTTCTTCTGTCATGTCTGGACAGGAGAAGACAAGCAGGTGGACGTACATGCAAGGAATCACTTTAATGATAAAAACAAAACTAACAGCAAAAACAATCACAAACTACATGAACTAAAACCCAGTAAACATTTAGCCGTTGATTCAACATTGAAATAATGTACTTGACTGCCGGCTAATCGTTTTCTTGAGGTTAAAAATGAAAGTTCAAAAAAGACGTTGAAAAGACGACAAACAGGATCACATTAAAGCCGTTATTTCAACGTTGAAATCACATACCTAAATGTCGTTCAATCAGTGTTTTTTTTTAAGGTTGAAAATGAAAGTTGAAAAGTCATTGAAACACAGACGTTGAAAAGACAACTATTAGAGTCACATTATAGATGTTGGGTTCAAATCTGACACTCATAAATATTGTGTTTTACATCTGGTTGTCTCAAGGCCTTATGATATCCTCCACACTTTGCACTTGAACATATAAAAGTGATGATCACTTCTTTCATTGAATTTTGAGTGTTTTGATGAACCTTGTTACACCTGTGGTCAAAAGTGACTGCCATAGGAAATGAATGGGTATCCAGACTATATTCATCCATCAGACAGAAAACATCCCCATACACACCACCCCAACCCACTCACTCTCACATACACATTTCAGACTGAACAATGTCTTTTGTAGGTACACATCTCTTTTCCGCGCTTTGGTTCCACAACATCCTTGATGTGTCTGCTTTCAATGCATATGTGGTGTGGACAGCCATCGACCCAACCTGGAATCAGGGGAAGAGTTTTCAAGAGCAGAGCTGGGAAAACCTTTGGTGACTCCTCTTATACAATGGTTCAGCACACTCCCCACACACCACCTACTCTGCCAGTCTGGTTAGGAGTGTGCAACCCAAGCCCCAGCCGCTGCCATGGCTGCTCTCCCCCAACAAGGACATGGGCAGAAAAGGAGGTGCTGTGAGCTCTGTGCCCCTAGAGACAACAAAACAAGCCTGAGATGCTGCAAATGTGGTGCCTATGTTTGCAAGGCCCACCCTGACCTGAATGTTACATGCCACTCGCGTATTAATTCACACACACACGACTTCATGTTTTTTACATATCATGTTGATTCATTCATTGTCTGTAACCGCTTATCCAGTTCAGGGATGCGGTGGGTCCGGAGCTGACCCAGGCGGAAGTGTTAATTATTTATTTATTTATTATTTTAAACTCTTCATTACTTTCATGTGGTAAGAAAATGTTATTGTTCCAGTGAAATCTTTACTTATGAATCTGAGTAATGTGCATACTATATGTGCATATATATGTTGTATAGTAATGAACATTTGGTGTATTCACTCTATACTTTAGAAGATGTTATTTGTCATGGTGTGACAAAATGTTAATATTGCGATAAATATCTAGATTGATCAATATAGAAAACCTTATTGTGAAAACATTTTTGTCCATATGGCCCAGCTCTACATACAAGTCTAGAATTTCACACAAACTGATAATACGTGTCCACAGAGAGTTTAAGAGTTTTGGCCTTTTATTTTAATGCAGAGAGCTGCTAAATAACAGGTGATAGCTCAGATTGACCAATGAGGTGTAAGGGGTGCTTTAAGCCCGCCCACACTTCCTAATCAAAATAATGAACCGTACACAAAACACGGACTGTATTCTCGTTCCTGTCTTCATGTGTTCAAACTGAAAATGAATGAATGAGCTGGGTTCTTTTCGTTTCTCCCATTCTCCATTCAGTTCTAGAACCAAATCTAATAAAATGTACACGGACCCTGCAGCCACCACCAGTTCAAAACAACACGCAGCAGACCAACGTATGCGCACTATATCGAATCGACTGGCCTTCTGCTCTATGCATCTTGCCTGTGAGTCCAGTGACGTATTTTCTCACTTTCCAATTTGTGTTCGTAATCTAGAAGTTGTACCCGTAATAATTCAAGTCGTATGCATAAGTCTTTATAATCGTTTATTTTTGAAGTCATATTCTTACAAAACAGACTTTTGTGTACAAATTAAATATTTATCTACAAAAGTACATGAGCATACACACCTTTATATTTGACAGTAATCTTACTCCATATTTTCATAGCCTGTGATTTTGAGTGTGTGTTACGCTGTGAAGGACTGGCGGCCCCTCCAGGCTGTATTCCTGCCTTGTGCCCAATGATTCCAGGTAGGCTCTGGACCCACTGTGGCCCTGAAAGGGATAAGTGGTTACAGATGAATGAATGAATGGATGAATGTTTTACTAGTTTTATTAGCCAGTGTTATTAGCTGTGTGTTGTGCCTTGAGGGATTATTGTAGTGTTGAGGGCTCAGCAATGGTGAAGTGGAAGCCAAGGGACCAGAGGAGTTTTATCTACAGACTGATCTACTGTGTACAATAGTTGCAGAGTGATTGGAGTGGGAGGTCTTAAAGAACTGAGATGCTCTAACAGAAAACAAATGTAATTTTTATTAAAGAAATAAGAAAAATAGAAGAAAAAAGGAGAAAAGAAGCTCTCAATGACTCCACTTGCGCTTCCTGCTTTTCTGCACCATGTTCCTCTTAGACTTTTGAGGCATGGGTTCTCTGCTGATGTCTACCTCGATATCAGGAGGTCTGCAGTTCACCGCAGGACTGGAGGAGTCCCCCTCGCTCTGGGAGATATCAGTGGATTTGGAGCAGAAGAGCGTCTCCCAAAGCTTTTGCTTGATTTTGCGGCCCATGTCAAGTCTGTAGCACCTCTGCTCTCTGGCTTTGGTTTTCAGCATGGGCTCCACCACGGAGCGGTAAACACTCTGGTATTCGCTCACACTGTGTTCGTACATCAACAACAGCTCATCTGGTCCAGATACGCTCTCAGAGAGGCTGGGTCCATACAAACCCTCCATGGATCTCGGGTCAACACTCATAAGGGTCTTGCCCTTATACATGATCTCAGTGTAGCTGAACGGGTAAATCGTGTCGTCCACGAAAGCCATGTTGATGATGTAGCGTCTGGCAAGCTTTTTGGGTTTGGGTTTCCCCGAGTCCACAAGGTAATCCTCAAAACACCGTTCTTTTGGTGGCTAAGGTGGTGGTTCTCAGATCTCACCACAGAGTCCTGTAAAAGTGAAGTTCATAGGCATAACAAACCGAATTCTTAGTACAACTGATGTTTTAGCTTCAAAAATTATTTCCTGGTCTGAAAAATTAAACCACTTTAAAAAAAATCGCCACTGGCACTGAAACAGAAGCGGCTGGAGGAGCCATAATCAGAAACAGGAGTGGTGGGAGGCGCCACGGACACTGGAGCAGCAAGCAGTCCTGCGACGAAATCCATGGAAGCAGGAGGCCCTGCATTGCCATCCACGGAGGCAGGGGCTTGGGCTGCTAGAAGGGCATGTGCCTGGAGCTGTTGAGGGTTTGGGAGGTCCGATGGGCGCACTCATGAACCAAAGATCCATATCTTTGAACCATAAAGTGTGCCCCTTTTAGCCTCACCTCCTCTGTCCTGAGGCTTGAGGCTAACAGCACCAACCCTAAACGCCCCCCCCTCCAAAATTTTCCCCGGACGTGAAGACTACCTGAAGGTAGTCCTTCAGCGAGGGTGAGGCTCCAGCATTCTGCTTCTTCCGGCTCCGTTGTTTACGGGGGGAAGAGGACTCCAAACCATACCCCACTGGAGTGCCCAGGAACCGAACAAAATGGAGTGTGCCGAATGGCATACCCAGCAAATGAATTCCTCGCTACGTCCATATTTAGGTCTGTTCTTCTGTCACGGCTGGACAGGAGAAGACAAGCAGGCGAACTTACACGCAAGGAATCACTTTAATGATAAAAACAAAACAAAACTAACAGCAAAACAAACACAACAAACTACATGAACTAAACCCCAGTAAACATTTAGCCGTTGATTCAACATTGAAATAATGTACTTGACTGCCATCTAATCGTTTTCTTGAGGTTAAAAATGAAAGTTCAAAAAGATATCCAAACAAAGACGTTGAAAAGACGACAAACAGGATCACATTAAAGCCGTTATTTCAACGTTGAAATCACATACCTAAATGTCGTTCAATCAGTGTTTTTTTTAAGGTTTAAAATGAAAGTTGAAAAGTCGTTGAAACACAGAAGTTGAAAAGACAACTAACAGAGTCACATTATAGATGTTGGGTTCAAATCTGACCGATTTACAACTTAAAACACTCATAAATATTGTGTTTTACATCTGGTTGCCTCAAGGCCTTATGATATCCTCCCCTCTATGCACTTGAACATATAAAAGTGATGATGACCTCTTTCATTGAATTTTGAGTGTTTTAATGAACCTTGTTACACCTGTGGTCAAAAGTGACTGCTATAGGAAATGAATGGGTATCCAGAATATATTCATCCATCAGACAGAAACCATCCCCATACACACCAACCCAACTCACTCACTCTCACATACACATTTCAGACTGAACAATGTCTTTTGCAGGTACACATCTCTTTCCAGCGCTTTTGTGCCATCTCCCATGTGAACCACAACTTCCAGACTAATCAGTGTATCATCTTCACACAGGTTAGAAGTGTGCAACCCCAGCCCCAGCCGCTGCCCTGGCTGCTCTCCCCCAACAAGGACATGGGCAGAAAAGGAGGTGCTGTGAGCTGTGCCCCTAGAGACAACAAAACAAGCCTGAGATGCTGCAAATGTGGTGCCTATGTTTGCAAGGCCCACCCTGACCTGAGTGTTACATGCCACTCGTGTATGAATTCACACACACAAGACTTCATGTTGAATTTGGTCTTCGGTTTATTTTTTACATATCATGTTCATTCATTCATTGTCTGTAACCACTTATCCAGTTCAGGGATGCGGTGGGTCCAGAGCCAACCTGGAATCATTGGGTGCAAGGCAGGAACACACCATGGAGAGGGCGCCAGTGCTTCACAGGATGACACACACACAGTCACACCTATGAACACTTTTGAGTCACCAGTCCACCTACCAACATGTGTTTTTGGACTGTGGGAGGAAACCGGAACACCCTGAGGAAACAAACGGGGAGAACACACCAAACTCCTCACAGGCAGTCACCCAGAGCAGGACTCAAACCAACAATCTCCAGGATCCTGGAGCTGTGCTACCTGCTGCGCCACACTACTTTGAGACTGTAATGAGGCTGAGGCTGACAAGTTGGTAGGATCCATCTGCAGGCTTTAATACCACAAATCCAAAAAGCAGAGTCAAGGGCAGAGCAAAGAGTTCAAAAACCAAGAACAGGAATCAGAAAAAACTAGGCAAACAGTTCCAAGACACAATCCAAAATCTAGATTCAAAAAGACAGGCTGAGATCAAAACACAACAGCGCAAGTAACTATGAACGCTTGGCTTTGCAAAAAAAAAAAAGACTTGCAATGCTTCGCAGTGAATCTCTGTGTGAGGGGAGTATAAGTAGAGGGGTTAATGAGATATTGGAAACAGATGCGTATAATGAATCTGTTGCTAAGGGCGACAGCTAATATTCTGGTGATGACCTCTGGTGACTGGGTTGGGTATTACACATGACAGAGACATTGTTGTCTACATCACAGCTAAGAATGTTGAATAAAAATTTGGTGGTGAAAAATGTTTTTTGTGCTAAAACAGAACAGTTAATTTTGACCAGGAACAGTAAATTAAGGGGCGGGAGGTGAACACAAAAGGACGGTTAAATAAAAACTCCCAAGGGTGGAATTTTTCCACCTGGGTCGGCTCCGGACCCACCGCGTCCCTGAACTAGATAAGCGGTTAAAGGCAGTGAATGGATGAACATGTGAAACTGAAAACGTTCCAGCGTTCCAACTGTTAAAAGCGCTGTTCTAAGCTTCAAATGGGTTAATTGCAGTATGATTATAGCTCAGCACTACAGACAAGTGTCATTTATTTATTATTTTAAACTCTTCATTAATTTAATGTGGTAAGAAAATGTTATTGTTCCAGTGAAATCTTTACTTGTGAATCTGAGTAATGTGCATACTATATGTGCATATATATGTTGTATAGTAATGAACATTTGGGGTTTTCACTCTATACTGATAATACATGTGTGTCCACAGAGTCTAAGAGTTTAGGCCTTTTATTTTAACTACAGAGAGCTGCTAAATGTGATAGCTCAGACTCACTAATGAGGTGTAAAGGGTGCTTTAAGCCCGCCCACACTTTCTAATCAAATAATGAACCGTACACAAAACACGGACTGTATTCTCGTTCCTGTCTTCATGTGTTCAAACTGAAAATGAATGAATGAGGTGGGTTTTTTTCGTTTCTCCCGTTCTCCATTCAGTTCTAGAACCAAACTAATAAAATGTACACGGACCCTGCCGCCACCACCAGTTCAAAACAACACGCAGCAGACCACGCATGCGCACTATATCGAATCGACTGGCCTTCTGCTCTATGCATCTTGCCTGTGAGTCCAGTCTTAAAAGGAGGTCTTAAAGAACTGAGATTCTTTAACAAAAAACAAATGTAATTTTTATTAAAAAAATAAGAAAAATCGAAGAGAAAATGAGAAAAGAAGCTCTCATTGACTCCACTTGCGCTTCCTGCTTTTCTGCACCATGTTCCTCTTAGGCTTTGGAGGCTTGGGTTCTCTGCTGATGTCTACCTCTATATCAGGAGGTCTGCAGTTCACCGCAGGACTGGAGGAGTCCCCCTCGCTCTGGGAGATATCAGTGGATTTGGAGCAGAAGAGCGTCTCCCAAAGCTTTTGCTTGATTTTACGGCCCATGTCAAGTCTGTAGCACCTCTGTTGTCCGGCTTTGGTTTTCAGCATGGGCTCCACCACGGAGCGGTAAACACTCTGGTATTCACTAACACTGTGTCCGTTCATCAACAACGGCTCGTCTGGTCCAGATATGGTCTCAGAGAGGGCGGGTCCATACAAACCCTCCATGGATCTCGGGTCAACACTCTCAAAGGTCTTGCCCTTATACATGGTCTCAGCGTAGCTGAACGGGTAAATTGTGTCGTCCACGAAAGCCATGTTGATGATCTAGCGTTTGGCAAGCTTTTTGGGTTTGGGTTTCCCTCTTTTGATAAGAAAATTTAAGCCCTTATAAAATACCAGTCTTCCCTCATATAGATGGGATAACACTAACAACAGTTACAAACTACTGGTCTTCCCTCACCTGAGGGGCTAGCAGATACAACACAGTTACAATTTCAAGACACTTATACTGACTCTTATTCCTTATATCCTAGTCTGCATAGGAAAAGGTTCTGCCAGAATTTGTCTTTAGTTCATAATGGCGTTACTCACCAAGAAGAATTCAGTATGCCATCCGGGTCACGGCACCAACTGTTTCGAAACTGGAGGTTCAGAGGTCCAGAGGTTTACCCAATTCAGTCTGTTCTCAGTCCAGTCTGTGACTGTTGCCAGTCCAGTCTGTTCCCAATGTAGTCTGACACCAAATATTTTAGAAGGGCCTTATATACATTGGAGAAATGGGGAGGGGAATAGGAAGAAGAAGAGGTGGGGTTTGAGGTGGGGTAAGAGTGAATAGGAGGTGTGAGACAGGAAGGGGGGAAAGGTGTGAGAATGAAAATCAGGGGAGGGGTAGGAGGAAAAATATGAATGGGAGGAGGGGTGATGGTCAAAGAAAGAAGGAGATAAGCTAGAAGAAGAGGTGTGAGGGGTATTATTAAAGACATAGTTTCTCTCAATCCCCCCTTTGTTTCTTCCTAATGGAGAATCACAAAATTGTATTATTACAAGTATGAAATGGTCAGAAGTTTCAACACTGTTTCCCTTCAGTCAATTTTTTGTAGCGCATGCCTCTACATGTCCTCAGCTCTGTAAGCATCAAATAGCCAAGATGTGTGCCACCATCTTAAAGTTTGGTTGAAGCCATAGACACTCAACTCTTCAGCCATTTTAGTTTTGGTCAGAAGTGCGAAGATCATTCAGACCATGCTGGGCAGGCAGGAGCACTGTCTGGCTCTGGTTTATCTGTAACCAACTAAAAAGAGATACTTCCACAATAAACTGTTCACAGGTGAGAAGTTTATCTGCAATTAAGTTATACTCTGCCCCACCATATGTACCTCAGAGGGGGCTGGTATGGTTCCACACAGTGTGTTGAAATCTTCACCAACGGGTGGCCACCACAGCCTAAAAACCATGGATCTTCCCTGAGGTTCTGTGCTTCACCCACCTCCTCTTACAGCTTTCCCTAGCAGTAATGTCTGGGGCAAAGTTGATCTATTCACAGTAAGAAATGTTTCCATGTTTCCTTACATTCATATGTTATAAACCCAGGAAAACTTGTCATGTTAGTTCACCATGAACCTTTGACCAGTATTTATTTTATGGCTACCTTCAGTATTTAACTAACGTTCCCCCTTTGGTTCAGACACCTTGGTTGCACTAAGGGAGTACAATATGACGTTATCCAAGTTAAGCAGATCGTATAGTGGTTTTGGAAATATCAGTGTAAGAATATTTTTGAGACCTAAGAAGGCCTTAAATATATCAAAATGTATTCAGGTAACAAGAGTTTATTAATATTAAACCTAAAAGGCAAATTCCTTCAAAAAGCTTTTCTTAATTATCATCTGCCTTAATTACATCAACCCAAAATATCTGAAAGGTGTGCTTGCAAATTAAATCAGTAAGTGCCCTTACATATGTATTAGGATTTCTTATTCTAAATCATCAGGGAATCATTAACATGAAGTTATTGAAGGCAAGTTTGTTGAAAAACATTGGTGAACTCTTCATCTGTGTCCTCAAGTAATGAAAAGTTTATAGAACACAGATGATCTTAAGCTGTTGTTGGTCAGTTTGATATCCCTGTGACTCCTAGCAGAGATTTGGATATCAAAGACAACTGCTCGGTGACTCCAAGCATTATCTTAATCATCAGTGACAACTGCTGATGCGAAGTTCCCTCAAAAGGAGCTCCTGCTGTGCTGCCCTGTGAAAAACCTTTAAGATTCATGTTCACCCCCACACCCTTTTTGGGGTTATCTGCCTGCTTTCTACTCTTGCAAAATGTCCATTGTTATGACAATAATGGCACTCATTCTTCTGGCTAGGGAACTTCTTACTGGAACCTGAGTTGGAACTGTTTCCTGAGAGGACATGTATGGAAGCTGGCACATGGCCTGGTTCTAAGTCAAGGTGTAGCTTGTCAAGTTCACTTTTAATTTTACCCCATTTAACATTATGCCAGTTAGGAAGTGATGTCACCAGGGCCTGTCTAAGGTCTGGTCTCAAAGATTATACCAGCTGTGTAAAATGAGGACCTTCATTTGTATTATCAAATTTGCCATTATTGTATGTATCTATACCTGAGTGACACAAGAAAACTCTTTCAAACCTTTCACAGAAATATGCAGCTGATTCTGCCTTTTTCTGCCTGCATTTAGTTATTTGGCCCCAGTCAGTAGTTTTGCGGCATTTGTGGCTAATCCAGTCATTGAAAGCTTTCTGGCCTTTGTCACCCAAACCATCCTGCACCTTTTAGCAAGATGTCTGCTCTCTGTTAAGTTGAGGACTTGACTTGCTATGGCCACAGCATTTTTTTTTCTGCATGAGATCTATACATTCAAGACCCATATGCTTTGGAGGTTTAAACCTTGGACAGGTTGTCCAGGGTTGCTGAATCTAAAGGAACATGGGCAATGTCTAGCCTGGTTTTATTAACTTCACCTCTCTTGTGAAGTAACTCAGCGGATGTGATTGTCACTGGCCTCATTTCAGCTTTTCTTGTGAAAATCACTTTACCATGGCTAGTACTAGCCATTTTGGCCATTTGAAGTCATGGTGAGGCAACACAACAAAGCAAGCAAACAAACAAACAAAATAAACAAAACAAATGTTTCCCTCAATAGCTAACAGTAACTTTAAGTACTGTTTTCTCCCAGTCAAAGTTTATAAGAACAGCCACCAAACTGTAAGTTTTTACCAGTGACATGCCAGTGTTTCAATGAAACACAAACAGGCCTCTTTTGATCAGAAAATCTTAGCACTTATAAAATACCAGTCTTCCCTCATATAGAGGGGATAACAGTAACAACAGTTACAAACTACTGGTCTTCCCTCACCTGAGGGGCTAACAGTAACAACAGTTACAATTTCAGGACACTTATACTGACTCTTATTCCTTATATCCTCGTCTGCATAGGAGAAGTTTCTGCCAGAATTTGTCTTTAGTTTGTAATGGCGTTACTCACCAAGAAGAATTCAGTATGCCATCCGGGTCACGGCACCAACTGTTAGAAATTCAGCATTTTGAAGAGTCAGGAGACTGGAGTTCGACGTTGACTGGAGTTTATTTACACATACACAGGGTCATGTATGAGTACAACTGGGTGATTGCATTATATCTTAAGATGATCTGAAGTTTGGAAACTGGAGGTTCAGAGGTTTCCTTCATGTGCATGCAGAAAAGCACGGGTACAGCTTGGTCATCAGTTGGTCACCAGTTCAGTCTATAGCCAATTCTTTCTGTACCCAATTTAGTCTGTTCACAGTCCAGTCTGTGACTGTTGCCAGTCCAGTCTGTTCCCAATCCAGTCTAAAACCAAATATTTTAGAAGGGCCTTATATACATTGGAGAAATGGGGGAATGGTATAGGAGAAAGAAGAGGAGTTTCAGGTGGGGTAAGAGTAAAGAGGTATGAGACAGGAAGGGGGGAAAAGGTGAGAATGGAAATCAGGGGAGGGGTAGGAGGAAGGAGTGAGAAGAGGGGTAGGTGTGATAAGGGTGATAGTTAAAGAAAGGAGATAAGCTAGAAGAAGGGTGATAGTTAAAGAAAGGAGATAAGCTAGAAGAAGAGGTGTGAGGGGAGGGGTATGATGAAAGACATAGTTTCTCTCAGTCCTGTAACAGTGAAGTTCATAGGCGTAACAAACCAAATTCTTAGTACAACTGATGTTTCAGTTTTAAAAATTATTTCCTGGTCTGAATTCACATGGAAAAATTTAACCAAACTTTTTAAAAAAAGTAAAAAAAAAAAAAACCCATATACACTCGCAGAGAGATTACCCATAATCCACTATTCCCTCTTAAAAATTAAGGAGCTACAAAGGGTTTTTTGAGTGATGTCTTACAAGAACCACTTTTGGTTGCATAAAGAACCACTTTTGCTGTTACATTTAAATGGGTAAAGAAACTTAAAGGGGACATATTATACAAAACTTAGTTCTGAGTGCTTTTGTATTTCCACTTGGGTCTCTACTGCTCCAATAAACACTCTACTGCTCCTATAAACACTCCAAGCGAGAAAAAAAAGCCATCCATTCCTTTTCTGAGAGTCAGTTGAAAGATTTTGGTGTCAGGAATTGGGTCAATTTAGCAACCCAACACTGGGTCCAATAGGGACAAACCCAGCATTAGTTGTTTTAACCCAAGGGTGTTGGGTTAAGGGGTTTGACCCAGGGAACTGGGTTGTTGGGCCTTTACCCAACTCCATGGTTGGGTTACAACATCCCAAGTTGGGTTATATATATGTAAATTACAAATGTACTACTCTTGTTCATGTAATGCACCCCCCCCCACACACACACACAAAAACAAATAAACAAACTCAACTATATAAATATAAATTACATCAGTTTATTTCCTTTAAAGTAGCTTAAAACATTTATTAAAACAAGAGAAAATGTTTTTGATTGTTATATAACAACATTAAATAATAATAACAATAATATCCTCTACAAGTCTGCATATTTTTAGGGCAGTATTATTGTTGTTAATCTACTAAATTTAACATGATGGAAGACAAGAACTATTCCGTTTAAAAGTTTGGCAGTCCTTCATTTTACATGAAATGATCAGTTAGAAAACAAAAATATATTTGTCCTCTTCAATTTGCAAAGTGTGACCAGTTCAGTCTTTAAAACAATAATTTGGACGAATTACATGTAGTAAGCTTTAAGGAGAGTTGGCTTTTCCAAAGCAGGCTGATTCACAGCAAGAAAATGCCTTCAGTTCACTGTGCCACGCTCCTGTACTCTGTTTCCTCATGGACTCAGACACTGCTTCAAGAAAAAAAAAAATTGATCAGAGATCAGAGAAAATACTACTAATGGCAGTTGTGTCATGGCTACAGTGCAGTTAATCTCTATAAAGAATTTACTTCTGAAATTAGAAACTGATATGGCTAACGTTAGAGTTAGTTTATTATTTTACTCACCAGTTTACACCAGAAATAGCAGTTCAATCTTTTTCCATAGCTGATGGATAAGCACAGGGTGTGTGAAGCTGCTGCAGTGTCTTCAGTCCAGTGATAACCTAAAGAGCAAATAATAATTAGGGGATGATTAAAAAAAAATATATAAGACTTTTCAATAGAATAGAATAGATTTTATTGTCGCTGAGAAAACAATGTTCAGAACAGTGTTAAAACAGTGAAATACAGTTTTAGCGTCCTCTCTCAGGCAGCGGTTAAAATATAAAAAATCTATACGTGTGCAAAAATAGCAGATTGTTCAGAGCATTAACACAGAATATAAATATAGGCTTAATTTGAAGTGCCGTGTGCAATTTCTTGTCCATTAGAATGGGTGGTTGTCTGTTGATTCTAATGATAGTCAATCAGGGTGGGTTGTTTATGGTGGGGGGGGGGGGGGGGGGTTGATGGCTTGATGGCTGATGGGTTGATGGCTTTCACAGCCTGGGGATAGAAGCTGTGCTTCAACTTGTTTGTTTTTGCTTTTAATTGTCTGAATCTCTTATTGGAGGGGAGAGGGGAAAACAGAGTGTGTCCAGGGTGCGTGATGTCCATTGAAATGCTGGTAGCCTTTTTCTGGAGTCGGCTGTTGTAGATTGGGGTAGTGGAGTTCCTACGATTTTTTCGATATTTTCTTCAGCTTCCTGAGGAAGTAGAGTCTCTGTTGTGCCTTCCACGCTAGGTGTTGGGTGTTGAAGGCCCATGTGAAGTCAGCAGAGATCCCAAGTAATCCCAGGAACTTGAAGTGCTCCACTCTCTCCACCTCCACTCCACTGATGAGGAGGGCCGTGGTCTCTGTGCAGGTGGATCTTCTGAAATCCAAGACCATCTCCTTGGTTTTATTTGGGTTCAGTTTCAAGATGTTGTTCTTACACCATGCTGTCAAGTGCCGGACCTCCTCCCTGTGGCTGACTCGTCGTTGTTCGTAATCAGTCCTACAATGGTGGTGTCATCAGCAAACTTGATGATGTTGTTGGAGGTGTGAATGGGGGAGCAGTCGTATGTAAAGAGTATGTAAAGAGTGAGTAGACGAGGGGGCTGGGGACACATCCCTGTGGGGTGCCTGTGTTCAAGATGAGAGTTGAGGATGTGCGGTCTCCCATCCTGACGTGTTGGGGTCTGTTGCTCAGGAAGTTCAGTATCCATGAGCATAGTGAACTGCCTAGGCCCAGCTGTGAACTCTACTCTCCAAATATATCAGCTATTTATAATAAATAGATACAAATAACATTATATGAATTGTAATTATTTATTAATATAATAGTTTGTCGTCTTTGTTACAAAAACGTGTGCACTGGTTTGGGCTGCGTTTCTCTCGCTCGCACAGTGGCTGAATATCAAACCGCTCACTTCTCCTTACACTAGTCCCCTACGGTTTTGAAACACACATTACTCGCTCAAACTGTGTAGCCTATAATATCTCGGTTTGGGACTCAAACACATGCTCATACTGCACATTATTTATATAAACTGCACTGTTTGCGTGTAAACCCCAACATTTCTTCTCTGAAACAGTGCACTTCGGAGGGAACATGGAGTGAATTGGAACGCACCCGCTGTCTGTAGGCCGTGAGGTAACGGCTAATACTTCGACAACATACTCGAACAAAGTGCTTAAACACTTTAAACATACATGACTTTCCAGAGAAACGTTAGATGTATTTTTAGCTCCATAAATGCTTTTGTTTATTCCCCTCGCCCTAATTATTTCAGTTAAAACTTTGGTTTTGTTAGCGAGCTAACACTTGCTAGCACTTAAACTGTAATTTAGCTAATGGCCCGGCTACGTTACAGCGCCAAGACAAACCCAAAAGTAGAGTTTTTAGTCGAACATACCTCAATGAACGATAGTTAATGATATCTAGTTACTCAGAAGCACTCACCTTAAATTTGTAACACAGCCACTCTGTCTGTTGTCCCCCGGTGGTCAGTCAAACTGAGATAAAGGGCGGGGGAATCACGGACCGACCCAATGCTGAGTTGAACACACAGTAATTCAGCATCTGAGTCACTTTAACCCAAACACGGGTTTATATATATTCAGAGATAAATAAATAACCCAACAAATCTCCCCAACTCACTCAACCCAGCAGTTGGGTAAGAAAAACAACCCGGTATTTTTTTTTAAGAGTGTATGCTTCTACGAGCTGTTTGGATGGCTCCCTTATTGTAACGTCACACTAGGGAAATTTGCAGAGCCGGACCGCCCTATACGCTCACTGTGCATGTTGCACACGACCCCACAAATTAACGAAGGCCCCACTCGTTTCAAATTAGGGAGAGTTTGTGTATAATCAGAAGTGAAATGAAAAGAGAAAAAAAAAAGACTCCAGGGGACTGAGCTGCAGTGAGGTAAACCTCTCGAGGTTGGCTTCTTAATAAGGAATAGTCAACGTACATAGCTGCAGGAATATATTTAAAGGTGGCGTGCACTAGAATCAGCACATTCCCCACACACCAGCCTCTGCAAGTCCGGTTAGGAGTGTGCAACCCCAGCCCCAGCCGCTGCCCTGGCTGCTCTCCCCCAACAAGGACATGGGCAGAAAAGGAGGTGCTGTGAGCTCTGTGCCCCTAGAGACAACAAAACAAGCCTGAGATGCTGCAAATGTGGTGCCTATGTTTGCAAGACCCACCCTGACCCGAGTGTTACATGCCACTCGTGTATGAATTCACACACACATACACACACTGAACTGAAAACGTTCCAGCGTTCCCACTGTTACAAGTCTTCTAATGGGTTAAGTGCAGTATGATTATAGTTCAGCACTTGTGAGTGTTCATTTGTTTATTTATTTATTATTTTAAACTCTTCTTAATCTATATTTTTACTCTTTCTGCTTCTTTAAATGAACATGCACTGAAAGCAGTCGTTCTGAACAGGGCTGATTATCTTTAGACAGGAGAAGAATGCTGTGATGTTTGTTCCTTCTGATGTTTTGTCCAAAACATTTCACAGATGTTTCATTAAGACCTAGATCTGTGGTCACTTGTAGAAAATATGTTGCATTTAATACACATGAATGTAATCTCTTGCCCACAGTGTATGTACTGTATGTATGTATTTACATTGTAATAGTGGCAAAATTAGAATAAATAAACATGTCAAAAATAATTTATCATATAAATACAAAACTCACTGTTCTGTACAAAATTTATTTGAGGGTGGCCATAGTTCTTGACTAGAAATTAAATTTGTATGAATATAAAACTGAACAATACCATACACAGTAAACAAAACTTCATTTGATTCTTCACAAACAACCTTAGTGAAAGCTAAAAGAAAGTTGGGGACTTTCTGCATTTTTTATAATCCATATTTGCATATTGGGTGTGCGTCTTATGAACTAGACTGAACGGATGCTATTGTGACACTTAGATAATGACTTTACATTTAATAATCATTTTAATATTTAACAAAATAATATCCTGAATCCTGAATGAACATATTTTATCCACTAAAAGGATGCACTGCAAAAAATGACAGTAAGTGAAAACATCTTAAATGTAGCCAGTAAATCTAATATTGGTCATTTTTAGCTTATAAATAAAAATATAAGACTTTTCAGAAATTCTGGGCATAAATCTAACCGCTTATCCAGTTCAGGGTCGCGGTGGGTCCAGAGCCAACCTGGAATCATTGGGCGCAAGGCGGGAATAGACCCTGGACCCTTCACAGGGCAATACAGACACATTCACTCACACCTACGGACACTTTTGAGTCACCAATCCACCTACCAACGTGTGTTTTTGGACTGTGGGAGGAAACCGGAGCACCCGGAGGAAACCCACGCAGACACAGGGAGAACACACCACACTCCTCACAGACAGTCACCCGGAGCAGGAATCGAACCCACAACCTCCAGGTCCCTGAAGCTGTGTGACTGCGACACTACCTGCTGCACCACCGTGCCGCCTGCACTATTTCCAGTAAAGTCTAATTATTTGCCAGAGAGAAAGAGAGAGTAAATAGACGTTGACATATAGATGGTAATAGGGTGGAGCCCCTGTAATCCTTGTTCTCTGATGCAAGACTGTATCTATGTAGCATAAACATAGAAGAGAATATTCATACACGACTACATTTAAAGATGATTTCACCTGCTGAGATGTCATTTTTGCAGTGCATCTTTTCTCAAACTGAACAATGAAAACAATGAAAACTGTATTCTCTTACGGTTACATCAGTCGTACATCTTAACAAATAATACTCTTCAAACGCTATATACACAACAACCTGAACCTCAAGTTCAAAACAGAGCCAGTGTACAAATTCTTCAGCAACTCAGAACATTTCGCAATATTGCACATATTTATATCTTTTCATTTCCCCCTTCTTAGGGGCGCTGTATTGGGGAGTTAGGATGATTCTAAGCATCTGAGATTGACAGGGGCCACATTATTAGGAAATAGGCTGGTGGTTTCCACTGTGGTCTTTTCATGGGGAACAAAACCCCATGGTGAAGGCTGAACTGATCAGCTGGATCACTGTTGGAATAACATTTTTATCATAGAATCAATTACATCGTAGTAGATTTCAATCATCACTTTTTCAGTGGTATTTTGTGCTCTTATTTTGACAACTTTGCCAATCAAAGTAACATTTCGATCACATTTGACTGTCAAACTTGATCTTTGCCAAAATGTTGACGGTGCTATTTTGTGTGTGTGTTTGTGTGTGTGTGTGTGTGTCTTTGTGTGTACACAGGAGCTTTAGCTACAGGGAAGAAGGCACTCAGATATATGAAGCGGATACGTTTTTGAAGAGCTCATCTACATCCTAGAAGCTCAGGAAAAAAATTAATAAAACGGAAAACAAACAAACAAAAAAAAATCATAAACATGTGGGAAAACCATTTTTTAAAAATGTAAGTTATTGAGAGGGATTTCATGTAATATGCTTCATTCTGGAGAAAATTAAAGAGTTAAAATTTTTCCTAACAGAGGTGATAGGAACCAGACGTCTAAAGCACTGAATTCCTTTAATGTGCTCCTTAAAAAAAGTCATAACGCTGTTTTGAAAAGTTCTCTGATAAAATTCTGGCTTAAGATTGATTTTAGAGCAGAAATTAAATGTATTTTCTACAGAGTTCTGCTGGTGAGATACCATCATTATATATATATATACACATAGTATGGCCAGGACCTAATAAACCATTAGTCTCTCAAAAATGAATCATTTTACAATAAATAACTCTGGATAACTTTGTTCAAATCTCAGTGACTGAAACTGGTGAAATAATAACACTAAAAGCCAAGGTTCCTCTTTTTTATGTGAACTAAAAAGGGCTTGTTTTTAAAAGATATCCCCTTTTCCCACCAACATAAGTTTAGTACTGGTCAGTCTTAGAGTTTGTAATGATTGTCTTTGTCTTGGCACACAAGGTCTCCTGTCTGTAGATCCTTCTGCTATTACCGTCTTGCTGGAAGAGAGAGATGTGAAAAAGAGCCTCACAGCAGCTCAGCCAGCTTTCAATAAAGTATTGTGTGTATGGCAACTGTGGTCCAGCTCACAGATCCAAGTGCATCGTGGGAATTGTAGTTCGTTTCGAAGGTTGGGCGGCCATTATAGGTTGCAGTCTCTTTGGCACATACTCAAACTCTTCAAGAAAGTCCCCCAGCACTGTCTTCATTATTTTATCTTAAGCGTTCCTTCTGCTTCTCGCAGTCCTCTCTCATGCGTCTGTGGACTTCTCAGCAGTCAGCTGCTCCTGGTCTGAAATGTCATCATCTTTGGGTGGCCGTGCTCGGTCGAAAAACCCACACTGTTTGAGAGAGGGAGCAAATGATAAAACATGATGATGAAAGGGATTTGATAAGTGTGTACCTCTGGTTTTTTCTACCAAGTTTAAAGAGTGATGGCTAGCATATAGCATTTTTTTTCCAACAACCATGAGGAGAATGCTAACTCTCAAGATGTATACTGTTAGCTAGCACCTGCTATCATCTTTTCAAACATTTCAGCACACTTGGAGGAGAATGCTAACTCCCCAGATTTGTTATGCTAGCTAAAATACATATGTGTTGCCTAGCACTGTGCTGAACAACTGGGAACTTTTATTGTCTTATAAGTGCAGAAAAAATATCCTTGCTGTTTTGTTGTGTATATGAGATATGGCTGAAGATTTAAGGACCTTGAGGAGTAAAATTGTGATGTAATATTAAAAAAAATAATAATAAAAAATTGGATCAGAATTCAGTACCCAGGTCTTTATTTAAACAGCTCTGAAACACACCATAAAGCCATTGTATAAAACGTGAATATACAAATTATCAATTTGTAATTAAATTATTAATTAATTTATTTTTTACAGTGGTGCTCGAGTCTATCTGGATGCTGTACCTGACTCTACCAAAAGAGGGAGCCACATAACAAACAACGATTACTAAGCCGATCCGGTTAGTGTCTTTTATTATTTATTTGTTTGAACTAGAGCTATATTTATTGGTCTGTGTGTAGTGAGAGTTTATAAATGTATAATAATAATACTGATTAAATAATGATAAAATTATGAATTATTAAAACTTAAATTAATAAGGTCCCTCTATATGCTTGTTTCTTTATATGTGATTAGGCCAGTGACTTTACGTGTGTGTGTGTGTGTGTTTATATGTATTAACCAATTGGGACCCAATCAAGAGCCTGAGAACTATACTACAGACAAAACACTGATAAAATCACCATGACTCATTTATTCTCAACATGTAATATGACTCTCTCTCTTTCTCCGTCGCTCTCTCTCTCCCACCCCCTCTAAATGTAATTTACCAGTTTAACATGAGTCTCACTTTGCCCACTCGTCTATACATACTCTGTTTTCTTCTTCTTCTCTTTCTTCACCATTCTCTTCTCTCCTCTCACCTGCTTGGTTTAACTAACTCTCACAGGCATTTTAACTACCCTTTATTTCACTTTTTAATTTATTTCTTAAACAAATATGAATACATTTCCTGCTTTATTTACAAAAAGTCTGGGCAGTGGGTCTTTAATTCTAAGCAAATTTGTGGATGTTAAATTTGCCACGCTTCATTAATGTATGCAAAGTGGAGCTGAGGTCTAGTACTGTAAATTGATGTAATTTAATGTACATATTTTTTTATTCGATCTAAAGCAAATCAATATATACACTCTGGGACAATCTTTAACCCACGCCTCTCCTTCACGCTCTGCTGTCTTTGTTTTTTTGTGCTACACCTTTGTATAAATTAAAAAATCCCATTTCAGTTTTCCTGCTGAGCTTCACAATGCAAGGGCATACTATATTTGTTTCTTCTCATGTGTGTATGAGAGGGAACATGGTAAGTACAAAAGACCAGAAACCTTGTATTAAACACTCACACTTGTGCCTTCCATATACCTGCACTTGTCAGTGTGCAGTTATATTGATATGGGTTAATGCACATACTCTCCCAAGTGACAGGAACAGGAGTAGTGGCTGTGTGGTACATGTGGCTGGGTTGTTAGGTTGAGAATAGTCAATCAGCCAACTTTATATAGCCTGGACCTGTCCTGTGTGTTGAAGGGCTAGAGGATGACTGACACAAACTGCATTAACAGATGCTCGATCATCTGGTCTACCACTCAATAGCTGGTTAGCTGTGAAATTTAAAGTGGTCTTCTCCCAGTAATGAACTTCAACAGATGAGCTACTGCCGAAAATGTACACTTACCTTCCACATGACTAGGGTCAACATGGCCAGCACAAGCAGTCCCAGCAGAATAGCCAGAATAATAACCCAGAGAGGAATGGCAAAGGACACATCAGGAATCGCCCACACCACAAATGTCCCAATCTACACACACACACAAAGATATGGGGCATTAGGCTTTCATCAGGTCAGAAAAAAGGACAAAATCTTTGATGCAAAGCCCTTGTAGGACTCTCGAGACCAAATCCATGTATAGGGCAAGTGCAAGTTTAAACAATCAGACATGTAACTGCCTCTGCTTCTGGACTAGAGTTACGCATGTTTTAATGGGTTTAAACCTCATGGTCTGGGACCCTGGATGAAAAGAAAGAGGTGGGAATTTATGACCCAACACCAAATGACCCCCTATTCCATCTCACCTTCCTACCCAGCACCAAGCAGGTCTGACCCTTAGAAGTGTTTATTCAACAACACCCCCCCCCCCCCTACATTTTCCTCTCTCAGTCTTTTACCCTCCATTTTCCGATTTCCTGTTGCTTGCTTCAGTGTCGTGAACTCAAACACACACATACACACTGATTAGTGCTCACCGAACTGCTCTGCCGGGGGAGTGTATGTGGTTTGATGCGGTATGGCATGCCAGTCACTTGGAAGGACACAGTTGAGTTGAGAACAAAATGGTCATTCCACCTCTGCAAGAGGAAAAGGTTAGATTAGCTGAAATATAACACACACAGAGAAACGTCCAAATATTTGTAGAAGCCCCTTATAGTTATTAAGGTGGCCACATGAGCCATAGGTCATTGTGCACAATATGTAATATTTTGACACTTCACTGAGCTGTAATAGGGAGAACAGAGCTTCTGTCATTGTTACTCCAGGCTCAGCACCGCAGAAACTGCACTATGTAACTTGATGGAACGCAGGTGTTAATGCCAAGGGGCACAAACTCCCCGTTGATGCCACTGCTTTCAGAAGAAATGCTGAATGTGCAAGTTTCCATTTGGTTATAACCCTAACTCAGTCACTACAGAGGTGGTCCAAGTTGCTCCTTAGGGTTTTTGACTGTGACCTCTTGAACCTGATTTCTGAACTTTTAGTTCATATGTTTATCGCTCCAGATTTATGTGTTATCCCACAATCCCAGAAGGGTTCAGTGTGTTCTGCCCCCAATTGAGGTTGGTGACCTTTCCATACTGGCTAATTAACAACGTATTTTCAAGTTGACAGTCATTGCAATGACTTCTGAGGTTATGACATCAATTTGGATGTGGTGTGCCACTAGGGTGCATACTGGGCCCCCTTTCGTTTTTCAGTATTTATGAAAGTGAACTGGATCTCTTACAACAAGGATGATGTGACTGTATCAGGACAAACTCCTGACAAATTCAGATTGCTTTTCAAGACATAAGATGAAGTTTGCTTTAGCTATAAGAGGCTTTAAATATCAATGTCTGTTTTGTTTATACAAAATTTGAATGACAAGTAAAGGATTTCTCTGAGATATCGTTGTAATAAAATGTGGAAAAAAACATACAATTATTGTGTTCCTCTTTCAGCTGCTCCTGTTAAGGGTGCCCATAACGAATTGACAGATTTACATAATCAACATAACACAGGTTTTACACCAGATGGCCTTCCTGACACAACATTTCCTATCCACCCAAGTTTAGGATCAGCATTAGGAGCAGACTAACCAGCACAATCCCTACTGGCTGATCAGCATACAACGAGAGAATCCACACAGACCTAGGCAAAGACCAATCCCAGGACGCCTGGGCCCTGGAGCTGTGCGGTAGCAACATCGACGCTGCGGCACAACATGCATCTATTTACATTATTTATTCTTTTTTTTTTTATGTTACGGTCCAGCTATTATCTGGCAACACAACATCAAAGGAAATCCCAACACGCTCAGAGGAGAACACTAATCTCACTTTACCACTGCATGGTACCTACTCGACTTGGCTTGGCTCCACATGCTCTTTGGTCCCTGGTAAGGGTCCGTTTTCCATTACAATGATTCACCAGAAAAGTAGCCTATGACGTTGCAAAGCACTGACTCTAACGGGAAGCACAGGGTTTGGGAACCACAACAAAGGCTGCAGTAATGTTAAGCGTCATTTACTCATTGTGATTTTGCATGTTGTTGTTTTTTGGGACTGAACACAGTTTCACGCATATGTTCAGACAGATGAGTAATGTTGTTTTGGTTCCATGTGGCACCGTCTGTCAATGGAGTCTTTTGTTGGCCACCAACCCAAGAGCGTTTGAACCTCTTAAAAACACAAAACAAAAAACCCCAAAAAACATAATTTTCCGAGCTGCCGTTGTGAGTCAAAATAAAAAAATTAAAAAGATCTCTGCTGTATCTTCGAGATTTTAAAAGCAGTTAGTTTGTGGTGGAAGTCACTGTGTAGACCATTATTTTGGGTCAATCAGCGCTCTGCATGGTTTACACCCCTCTTTTAGTCCTTACGAGTGAGCAGGGACTAAAAAAGAACTTAGTTCCAGGTATAAAACATCACCTAATGGAAAAGCAAAAAAGCCAGGAAGAGCCGAGCCGGGAAAGTGCAATGGAAAAGTGCCAAAACTGCTCAGTCTTACGCCCACTTATCAACTTAGTGCTGATAATGTGTAGATGGGGGTTCAGCATGGACACTGAGAAGAAGTGGTCAAAAGAGCAACAAAACAAAGACTTAAAGGCTTCCTCTAAACCATGAGCCTTATTAACATCATCCACTCAAACAGACACACACACACACACACAGGTCTGGTTTCTGCTGGGCCCTCAAGCGGAGATAAGATTAAAGGGGTCTGGTGTGACAAGGTTAAGTCTCATTAAGCAGTGAGTCAGCAGGGGAAGGTGAACAGTTAAACACACGACCCTTTTCTGGATGTTCTTGGTATGAGGCAATGGCTAACATCACCCTTTCATCGTCAGAGAGGCTCTGTTTGGGTCAAACACTCCATTATGTGCAATGAAGGGAAGAGAGCCATGAACTGTGTAGATGGTGCTTTCATACAATTTTTTACAAGCGCAATTATCACTGTAGAACCTCCTCTACAGCCAGATGTAGCCAGAAGTAAGCCCTAGACATGAATATATAATTCTGTAGTTTTAGATTTTGGTCAAAAAGGCCATAAGAATAAATCTAGAAATTCAGTGCAGATGGTTTTTAAGGTACTACATTGTTTCAGCACCTGTTTTTATAATTGAGAACGAAACACCGTTCGGTTTAGTGCAAAAGCCCAGGAGTGAGGAGTGAGGGGCTCTGGATTTTAGTCGTTTTTGCTCAGTTGTCTTTCTTCTCCACTATAATTTTCTCCAAACTTAATCTGTACTGATTTCTCCACACTGATTGTGTTTTCTTTACTCCATTTAACCTCATATTTGCTAGCTCTGTGATTGGAGAGACTCTGAAGAAGAGGCCGGACAGTTCTGAAGTGCCTGCGGTCTACATAAAAAGCAGCTCAAAATCAGAACCACTCCTTTATCCTTTTAACAAAAAAACTGACTGGGTTTTTTTCCCAATATACGGCATTGCAGGCTCTAGATGCCCAAAAAATGTGCACATGCACTGAATCCAGAACCAATCATACAATATCCGTACCTGATCACACTCATACACATGTGGCTAGAGGAGTAGATGGGTCTTACCACAGCACATGAGGGAAAAAGATATTACTAATGATTTCTAATAATAAAATCAACAAACCTTTGCCCATTAAGTTTGTCGATGGCATTGCGCTTTGTATGGGGTGCCCCCAGGGTCTATACAGGGGCCCATTCTTTTTCCATGTTTCAAAAAATAAATATATAACACTAACAAAAAATAACAAAGCAAAAAAAAAACAAAACAAAAACAAGACATATAATTAATTTATTCAAGGAATCAATGTCTCAAAAATGGACATGTTAACAGTGTTAAAAAGAAGAGAGTGAGAAAGAGAGAGAAGAGAACTGAAGAGAATGCGACACTATCTTTCATCACACGCTGATTTATGGAGTGAAACGTCCCTCAGTTTAGAAATGTACTGCATGAAGATAACATCAAGAACACATCAAGATAACTTCAGCAATGGTCCACTGGGAGTGTAGAATAATCCTGCTCCTATTCTCTAAGCACAACAGAGATTTCCTGCCACCTCTGGACACAGACATAACTCAAAGAGAATAAATATACACATCCATACGGGATATTTAATCAGCTGCGTAAGAGATGAACCTCTAGGAATAGATGAGGTGGTTTGGATTGCTAGATGTATGCTTTATATGGACACAATTTTGTGGACACCTTATTGCCCTGAGTCCTCCTCCTTTTCTGCAGTAACAGCTTCTACTTCTCTGTGAAAGCTTTACGCCTCTCTAGCTGAAAAACCTGGCATTGAGTATGATGACTTTACCCTCATAAGCAGCTGCTTCTGTGTTTGTGTGTGTTTGTATATGTGTGTGTGAGTGTTACCTGTAAGAACGTGTGAGCCCAGAGTCTCGACCGCACTTTGACCACTGCACTCTGCCCTCGATCCAAACGCCCCACGGTACACTTCAGCATCAGGCAATGGATCTTGGAGCAATTCTACATATGTACACACACACACACACACAGTCATTTACAGAATATTTCTCATACACAAAGATGTTAATAACACCTATGTTGAAGTGTTTGAAACGTGTGTCAAATGTGAATGACAGTAGGTCTGAATTTCCATGACAACAGTCAACAGTCTGTCCTAAGGTTCTTTACCCATTTAAACACTACGGCATGGTTAGTTCCTTTATTTTTATGAGTGTATGTGTGTGTGATTTGATTTTAGCCATTGACGTTATTTTTGTCTCTTAATATCCTTTACTTGGTTTATTTGGTACTAAAGGTGTTATTAGTATAATTTTTTTTATAAACAATCAATTAAATTAATATTTAACATTTATCATTTTCTTTAACTGCCTCATCCTGATCAGGTTCCCACTAGTTTGAAACCTAGGTCACCAGGAATGCATCTTAAAACATTTTGATTACTTATTTCACCTCCCTTTGAAAGTTGTGGCTGTTTCATCTCT
This sequence comes from Hoplias malabaricus, assembly GCF_029633855.1. NCBI lineage: Eukaryota > Metazoa > Chordata > Actinopteri > Characiformes > Erythrinidae > Hoplias > Hoplias malabaricus. The sequence continues at coordinate 8,449,839 of NC_089800.1, forward strand.
TTAAATGATGCACCCAAAAGTATGCTAAGAGCTCTCGAGGGTTTCTCCATATAGAAAATGTCTGCTGGATAAACCTGCACAAATGAGGGAGTGAGTTTCCAAAGTCATAGCCCTGTGCTTTACATAAATGAACATCATTTTATAAAGTATATGTGTCACTCTTCATTTCAGTTACAGATGTTAAAGCAGTTTCCTCAGATTTTATGTCACTCTTTGACAAATCCCCAGGAGTGACAATGTGATGCTAATGAGAGACATTTACACGTAATTTAACATTATTTATCTCTTTCTCGAACTGGCCATTATAATTTCCAAGCATAATAATCATTGGGTGTCTTGTTGTGTATGTCTATAATGTGGTGTTTTATGAATGTGTACACATTTAATGACAGTGCGTACCAGTGTTTTGCTGCTGTAGCTCTGAGTGCTGGTGATTGATCGTCTGCGTCGTGTCGGGCTGCTGCTGTTGCGCAAAAAACCCAAAAGTTCTGGAGTGTCCTGGAGAGTGGAGATCTGAGAGAGAGAAAACATCAGTCACATCAAAAAAGAAAGAAACATCTGTAAGTATAACCACAAACTCAAAGGACATGCCTAACACAATTGTTTTATCCTGCTTTGCAAATTTCTTTCATTTGTTTATATGCACTGCAAAGGGTTCTGGGTATTGTATGCAGAAACACAATAACAGGAGCCACACAGAAACCATTTGAACTGAACCGACACGTCTTTAGAAATGGCCTGCATAGCATCATTTGGGCAACACACAGTTGTTTTCGTGTGTGTGTTTGTGTGTGAGCGCCTAGCTGTGTGTGTGTCCAGATCAAAGCTCTCAAATGGCTTGTCTTTCTCCTCTGAAGTGGTCAGTAAAGCGGTTGTGAGGTCAGGATGGACACCGCCAGCTTTGAAGCTCAGAGCACAGCGTGAACGCGAGGCTTAAAACGCTTATAACACTTTATAACCATTGCGGATGAAAACAATTCCACCGTGAAACAGCACTGGCCGTCAAAATTTGGTGACACTGCGCGCTCTGATGCAAATCCCTTATTGACAGTGTTATTTGTCCTTTAAAGGGGAATTTCAAAAAAAGATGTAAACAAGAAACATTCAGAGTGCTAACATGGACTGTTATTGAGAAACTGATCACAGCAGTGGTGACAGGAACAAGACACAAGGGTTAATGCCGTAAACAGCTAAACCACTGCATTTGTCCTGATACAGGAGGCATTTGTTTATAGTATTATTACAAGTAGTGTGTTATAAAGCAAAACTGCCTTTAAAGTCTTTCATCAATAGCATGAGTGTCTGACATTTCCGCTATTTGATCTACTGTTCTATGTTATTAATTTGGTTTTATCACTGATATCCTGCATGAATTTGACACATAATGAATGCAATCTAAGTAAAAAGTAATTGCTAATCATGGTCATTCATTCATTATCTGTAAGCGCTTATCCAGTTCAGGGTCCAGTGTGGGTCCAGTGCCTACCTGGAATCATTGGGCGCAAGGCGGGAATACACCCTGGAGGGGGCGCCAGTCCTGCACAGGGCAACACACACACACACATTCACTCACACACTCACACCTACGGACACTTTTGAGTCGCCAATCCACCTACCAACGTGTGTTTTTGGACTGTGGGAGGAAACCGGAGCACCCGGAGGAAACCCACGCAGACACAGGGAGAACACACCACACTCCTGACAGACAGTCACCCGGAGGAAACCCACGTGGACACAGGGAGAACACACCACACTCCTCACAGACAGTCACCCGGAGGAAACCCACATGGACACGGGGAGAACACACCACACTCCTCACAGACAGTCACCCGGAGGAAACCCACACGGACACGGGGAGAACACACCACACTCCTCACAGACAGTCACCCAGAGCGGGAATCGAACCCACAACCTCCAGGTCCCTGGAGCTGTGTGACTGCGACACTACCTGCTGTGCCACCGTGCCGCCCCAATCATGGTCATTATTAACAGTAATACACATGAATAGGAATAAAACTAACATTTCAATTCCAAACTGTTCTCTAAATAAGCTGCCACACTGACTTCAGCAATACTGGAATATAACACTGTGCAGTGACAGGGGACCTGGTAGCTCACAGAAAGCTGTATTTCTACCCTGATTATTTCACTCTATACAGCATGAACTTGCACACGCCTGGACTCCACTATCAACAGAAAGAGTCCTTAAACAAAGATAAAACATGAATGATTTCAGCAGCATGAATGACCACTTTGGGTTTATTTCTAATGTTTTAATTGACATTTCAGATATTGAGTGAAATTAAAAGAAAATGAAGAAGAAAAAGAAGATGAAAAATGTAAACAGTTTTTAGTAAATCTATAAACAGACACAGGAATAATGCACATTTATTAAAATCAATTGAAAACTATATCTCAAACCTTTCGGCAGAGAGCTTTGAAACCTCAGACTACAGACCAACTTGAGAACTTGTTGTGTGTTGTGTGTGTATGTGTGTGTGTCCATATATGCATGCGCATGCTATGTCTATGCGAGTTCATTAATAAGACACAGACAAAGCAAGGGAGAAGGAGTCCAAGAAATGATGATAAGAAAGAAAGAAATGCATGTGCTTCCGGCAGCTGGAGGTGATTTTGGCTAAAGGGAGGGGGTGGCAGGCAGCTGGACCCCCTGTGGCTCCTAGAGAAGTGGGGACAGTTAGTCTGACCTTGACTAGTCTGAAAGCAGACCCTCCCCCTCTTCCTCCCCCTCCATCATCTTGCCCTCTGGGGGAAAGCTTTCAGTTCCTAATGGGTCAGTTTACCCACAATCGCTAAAAATCTAATAGCCACATATTAGCACAAAATAATAGTATTTCCTAAAGCGATAAGGTCATTAAACACTTCTGATTAGTGTACATTGTCACGGTTAGATTACTGAAGTCTCTGGTCCTATGTCCATTTTAAGTAAGACATGTATTTGCACAAAAATAGACTCTTATATAATAGAGTCAGTTAGGTCTAATACGAGGAATGTAATGTATGAACTGTGTAAAGATATATTATATGCAACAAGTATATTATTATATACATTCATACACCATTCAAAACCATTAGCTGTTGATTATATTGTGTAATTTACATCGTGTAAGCCTGTCACAATGAATGGACAAACAGAAAATGTGCAAAATATCATACTTCTCTGGTATTAATATATGCTTTATACCAGAATAAAAGTTCCACTGACCATATAAGTGCACTGTACAGTTCCACAATTACAGACTGTATGAGCTACTTTCTCTAAGTGGGAACAACATGTAAAAACTCCAGCAGCACTGCTGAGTCTGATCCATTTGTAACAGCACAAGACAAACTAACCTGCCTCCACCCTGTCCGTGGTGTACAATGATGCAAATGCTTTAGTACCAAAACAATACCTGTTCCTTAATTGTCTTTTAGGGGTCCTGACCCCTGTAGTGAAAAGAGAGTATTCAGAGTAACAAATGGCTATTATTTTGTAATTGTAGTACTACAAAGTGCATGTATATGGACACTGGAGCTGATGGATCATAGAAAAAAAGGAGGAACAACTAGTTTTTGTTATGGTTGACAAGTGAATGTATGTGTTAAATTCCCATATGTTAAAATAATTGGGGTGTTCTCCCCGTGTCCGCGTGGGTTTCCTCCGGGTGCTCCGGTTTCCTCCCACAGTCCAAAAACACATGTTGGTAGGTGGATTGGCGACTCAAAAAGTGTCCGTAGGTGTGATTGTGTGAGTGAATGTGTGTGTGTCTGTGTTGCCCTGTGAAGGACTGGCGCCCCCTCCAGGGTGTATTCCCGCCTTGCGCCCAGTGATTCCAGGTAGGCTCTGGACCCACCGCGACCCTGAACTGGATAAGAGCTTACAGAAAATGAATGAATGAATGAATGAATGAATGAATGAATGAATAAAATAATTGTGTGTGTGTGTTACCTCCAGTTCCAGTGGGTTGAGGGTGCCATTGGACTGGCAATGGATTGGTCCATCGGTGATGATCTGCATGGCGTAGAGCAGGTGCTCATCTTTATGGCGACTGGGCCAGCCCACCTCCAACACTGTACCACTCAGAGAACTGGGACCTTTATTATGTAACTGAGTTTGTGTACACACATGGTCAGAGAAGTTTGGGATGGGAAAAAAAGGTGGAAAATTTAATTAGCGATTTATCTATAGAAACATCTTCAAACTCATATTATTGTATACTACATTAACATTTATAAACATGATTTTCCAGGGCTAATGTAGTGTCAGGAGTGGTGCCATCTGGCTTCAAAGTCAGTAACTTCTCAGAATAACGTCAGAATATTTCGAGAAATAAAGTAAGAATATTTTGAGAATATAATTTTGAATATTTAGAGACAAAATTGTGACGATGTTTATTTCAGGAAAGATTGGATAACTGCTGGGGGTTCGGGGGGCGTTTAGATTGGGGTGCCAACATTGGAAAAGTTCGAGAAAGACTGGTCTAAACACTCCTGCTCACTACTGATCCAAAAAACCCCACTCACTACTGACCTAGACACTCCTGCTTACTACAGACCATCAGCAGTGGTCATATCCCTGAAGTGCATTTCAACACACAGCAAAAAGAACACATGGCATCATACAAAATAAAACCTAGCAAGAAGGCTAGGTATGAGACAGGTATTAAGAATGAGCTGTGTTTAAATCAGTTCAAATCAGAGCCTTGTGCTAAGTGTTAGCATCCAGCTCAGAACGGAATGCAACATGGCTTAGCAAAACAGGCACGTGCTCCAAAAGCTGACGGGAGGCAGCCAAACAGCGTCTGGCTAACATTACTGCCAATTAAAACAATTATTAGCTGCAGGATGGGGAAAAAGCGCTCCACTCTATTTTCAAAGACAAACAAGCAACAAGAGAAATAAGCCGTGACCACAGGACACACTTTGAAGTCAGTTTCTCCTATTGAATATCCTCTCTGTTTCCCCTTTCGGACGTTTATTTGGTTTGAGAGCTTTTGTTTTTTTTTTTTTAGGTCCACTTCTTGTTTAAAACGCTAGCTGGGTCTGGCTGGAAATCAAGTGGCTTGCTAAATTGGGACCTGGTTTTAAAGAGAAAGATGAGCCTGAACCTGTCTCCTCTGGTCTATCTCCCCCTTTTACAGATACTAACATCTGCTCTGAGGTAATGACGTTAGTCTAATTCTGTAGCAGTAGTTATTAATGTTGCCTGGGCAAGGGTTCCTGTTTTAGGAGTGTAGGATAAGACAAAATATAAAAACCACCCAGTTATGTTGCATATAATTGTATATATTTTACAATAATCACCTCGTAATAGTGGTCCAGGTAAAAATGTGGGATATATTGGTTAGTAAGTGGAAATGTGCAGGTCTCGTAGTCAGTGATTTGGATGTGGGAGAAATGGGCATGAGAGAATTTTAGGGGAAGAGAAAATGGGGGTGCCCAAATTAGAAAGTGAAAAAAATTCATATTACCCTAAAAGACAAGAATACAAATGTGTGTGTGTGTGTGTGTAGCTAGGTAAAACTGTAGCTATAGCTGTATAGCTAATTGCAGCTTTAATTATAGACTAAATATAGAGTATATAGATAATTATATACTCTTAGTTAGCTAAAGCGCTAATTCCTTAAAAATACCAAAAATCATTGAGAAAAATGGAGAATAGTTAGTATTAGCTAGTTCAGTTTCAGTTAAAGCTACTTTCACCAACATGCATGTGTGTGTGTGTGTGTGTGTGTGTGTGTGTGTGTGTGTTCCACGCATGTGTGGAAGTGTGTTTTATTAGTAGTGTTTACTACTGGTCTGGACCCCTTTGATCAGGCTAAAGGCTAGTTCTGTAACTGGCATTTTTAGCATGCTAGCTCCATTCAGGCTTCTGTTTAGCGCTTTCCTCTCTTTTTATTCACCACTTTTACTCACTTTTCCTGCTAAAGCAAATTGTTCTCATATGTGGTGCACTTCCTCCTGAGCTACTGCCACCTCTGTGGTGTGTGTGTGTGTGTGTGTGTTTGTACCTCATATATATGCTGGACCTGAGGGCCAACGTCGTCTTCTCTGATTGGCTTTTCTTTAGGCTCCCAGCGAGGGAATGGAAAAACTACTTGAGCTGGGAGAGACACACTGAAATAAAAGAGAGAGAGGATGAGCATTATTTTATAATATAGGCCAATATATGTCAAAAGTTTCTGGACACCTTTGTAAGTAGTCAACATCTCCATAGAGCTCAGGGTTAGCATGATCAAAGCAAAGAGTAGTCTAGAAGGCCATGTTTATATCACTTGATTTCATTCATTATTAAAGGAACACAAGGTAAGATTTGGGGTATTTGTTCCTGGGGCTCCCCCTAGTGTAATTCATTTGATCAGAACTGTACTGAAATCAGTGCAGAGGGGGATGGTTTTCTACCCTTCTTCAAAACTTACATAGTGCAGTTTCTGCAGTGCTGAGTGCAGAGTACCTGCAGCAGAAGCCCTATTCTCCCATTACAGGTCAATGAACCAACACAATGATTTTGAAGCTGTAATTTTAATGTAAATATCTTACATAGTGTTCCTTTAATAGCCAACGAATATACTGGTTTAGTTTTTCTTATAACTATCTTTTATAAATAAAGATAGAGAGAAGGAGAGACAGAAAGAGACACAAGTTACATCTACTCACCCTCTGATGTCCACTTCTGCTCTTGCTACCACGTTCAGACTCAGATTCACAGAGTTACTCTTTGAATTGTCTTTATTAGAGCTGTAGGATAAAACAGTATCATACACACAAGATTATTCTCTTTTGTACCGCATGGTTACTGTTAGTGATTTTTAGACTGTAATCCACACTCTACTTCATTCATCACTGATCAGTTTCTGACAAAGTATTGCTGCTGACCAGATATTATTTGGGTGGCAGACAATTCTCAACAAAATACTAACACTGTAGTGTTATTGTAATGTGTTATTAAGGGTATATGTATATGGACTGGCTCTGTGGCCAGAAACCACTTATGAAGGTGGCTGACAAACTTTGCATCAACAGAACAGCAGTCTACAGCCATGGTCAGTGTTACTACAGCAAAGAGGGACCAGGTCCTACTGATACCCTTGATTTCAGAAGAAATTGTGGTGGAGCAGATGTCTAAAAATATCTGGATACACACTGTGGAGATTGTGAGACAGACATAGGAAGAGGTTGGAGGCACAGTGCATAAGTGTGTGTGTGTGTGTTAGTGTGTGTGTGTGTGTGTGTGTGTGTGTGTGTGTGTGTGTGTGTGTGTGTGTGAGTGTGTGTGTGTGTGTGTAGAACAATGGGGTTTTCAGGAAAACTATTCATATGCCAGAGTTCCTGGTGTCAACCGTCTCACCGTTCATTGTGCTGAGAAAACCTCAGAAACCCAGGCTGACCACACACACACACACACACAAACTCCTCTTTAATGCATTGATATCTTAAATTTGACAGTATAAATTTAGGGAATTGGTGACCTCTCTGGTGTAAATATAAAAAAGACCAATGGATAAATCAATGAGCAGCAAACTGACAAAAGCAAAGGCAAACTAGACCCTTCAGGTCTCCCCACAGAGCATCTACTGCTGCTAGAATCCAAGAAAAAGCACTGACAGTATACAGATAATATACAGTACAGCACATGCACTTTTTACTGACCATTTTAGCCAGTTGAGAAAATGGGATGAAGATGAGCAGCTGCACATGATCCTAAGGTCACCATTGCCAATGGCAAACATCAATTAGAGCTACTGCATCACATAATGTTTTATGGTATAAAGTGCCTCAATTTCTCATGACAACAATAAATAGTGTTATATTGTCCACCCCAACACACAAGCACCAAAACACTGCTGTCTATTGAAATGTACACACACACAAAACCACACATACAAATGTTTTTGGCTGTTGAAGTCTAAAGCCTGTTTACATGAATGCAGATCTTGTGAGTGGGTTTTATTTATTTCAGATCAAGCTAGGGATAAATAAAGTCAACACACAGACACACATGCATGTGTGTGCGCGCACACACACACACACACGCGTGCACATACACAGCCAATTCTTTCTAGCACAACATTGGTTTGACACAAAGTATCAGGGCATCTCTATTGGGACATCAAAGATGTGAATATGATGCACTGTTTACAAAGAGTGCGTGTGCACACAGACACACACACACACACACACACACACCACAAGTTCAGAAACAAACCTTTATTTTCAGTTCCACAGTGTCTAATGGATATTTTGCCAGACCGGGGGAGCAAATTTTGTCAAAAAACATCAGCATCTAAACTACATACGTTTGCTCTCTCTCTCTCTCTCTCTCTCTCTCTCTCTCTCTCTCTCTTCATCCCTCCCACCCTCCCTTCCTCTCCTTCACTTGTTTTCTTTCCTTGCTTTTCACATTCTCTCCCATTCTCTTTATCTATCACACTCCCTTATTCTCCATCTCCTTGTCTCACACTCAGTGCCATTCTCTCTCCCTCCCTCCCTCTCTCTCTCTCACTCTCTCTCTGTGTTTTTCTCTGTCATTTGTTTCTTCTCAAGGTAGAAAATCATAGGGGAAGACATAAGCCACCTGGAAAACACCCCACCACCCTGTTTACCCCACTATGTGACCTAGCCGTGCTCTGTGCATTTTCGGGTCTGTGATTAAACCCTCAGGGAGACACACACACACTAACAGCACTCTGCTAGCCTACTTCAACCACCACATAAACACTAAACCAACATCCTCTTATAAAACACATTGTGTGCGTGTGTGTGTGTGCGTTTCTGCACATGTGTGTGTACAATCAAGAAACTTCACATGAGGAAGTTTTATTGTAACACACTCTTGAACACACCTCTAAAGTGTGTGGACAGTGGTCAAGCAACAGAGCAAAGAACTGAGTGTTTGTATACATTTCAGTGTATGTGTGTGTATATATGTGTGTGTGTGTGTGTGTGTGTGTGAGTGAGTGTTTCCTTTGACAGACCAGGGACAGAATCACAGGAACTGAATGAGTGTTTTTTATTTGCTTTCTATGTGAGGAAAGAAAAATAAATTAATGAAGAATTAATTCCATAAAGAGATACATGCCTCAGCATCTGGAGCTCAAAGCCAATGTGAGCATCAGCTTCCTCCAACCTCCTCACAGAGAACCTCAGACCTACAGACACCTGGAGAGAGAGAGAGAGAGAGAGAGAGAGAGAGAGAGAGAGAAGAGAGGAAAATGAAAGAGATAGAAAGACATGAAGAATGAAGAAAGAAAGAGTGGACAGAGATGGAGACAGAAATGGAGAGAGACAGAGTAGAGGAAATGAGAGAGATGAAAACAGAGGGTAAGAATTGGAGAGAATTCAAGAAAAAGAAACAGAGAAAAAGGGATAGAAAAAGAGTGAAATGAGACAGAGGGGGAGAGAAAACAGAGGAGAGAGAGAGAGAGAGAACAGAAATAGAGAGAGAGAACGGAGAGATAGACAGAGAGAGAGAGAGAGAGAGAGAGAACAGAGAGATAGACAGAGAGAGAGAGAGAGAACAGAGAGATAGACAGAGAGAGAGAGAGAGAGTTATAGTAAGTTAGTTCTAAGGTTTAAAGTGACATCTGTAAGTATCACCCTGCCACAGTTATGAGGACAGACCCCCATCCCACCCTAATTAACAGAGTGGTGTTGTTCTGTCTGCTTTCTGTTCCCCCCAAAACCGACTCAATAAGAAAGTAATTTCCTGAAATCTATGATATTTTGTTTGCTCACAAAGCCATACATCTACAACCTCTCTCTCTCTCTCTCTAACTCTGCCCATATGCTGCACTTCATTAGTGGCCCTGTGCTAATGTCTGCTGGGTGTCTTAATGAAGGCCAGCTCCAATTCCGAAAGGCAGTAAAAACCAGGCTCTACAAAGCCAGGCTCATAACAGAGGGGTGAGAGGAACAAGTGCTGTTAAAACTTTAAAAGAACGAGTCGGCCCGAGGAGCCTCTCTTCTTGTGGTTGCATGCTTTCGGATGGAGGGATAGAAGAAGAGAAGAAAGTGGCAGAGAGCTTTTAAATCACAAACGTCCCGCTCTGGAAATCAGGGCCACGTTTTTCTGCGGCTGTGTGCGGCCCATTCCGAAAGCGAGCGCCATCAAAGTCCGGGATTTTACAAGCAATGGATCATGGGTTTCCGTGGCGACAGTAATCTTCCAATTGCGGTAATGAGAAGATTAGATTCGGATTAGAAAAACACAGAACACATTAGGACACAACGTGGGATAATGGGAAAAGATCCGGTTGAATTGGGTTTTCCATAAAAATTTAGTTAAACTTGAGAAACAAACCCTGCTAAGTCCATCCGTTGATCTTTGTTAACCCCCTTTCCCCTTGCTCTTCAATGGTAAGTGCTCTGGTCTGAGCAGCTATGATGTGGGCGGTGGATCATTCTTAGCTCTGCATTGACACTGACGTGGTGGTAGTGTGTGCTGTGCTGGTATGAGTGGATCAGACACAGCAGTGCTACTCGAGTTTTTAAACCCCTTAGTTTTACTGCTTTGAGAATAGTCCACCGACCAAAAACATCCAGCCGATAGCATCCTTTGTCCACTAATGAAGGACTACACACTGCTTCAGAAGGGTTTCACTATTCAGTGGTTTGTAACCAAGACAATATGTCCTTTTTTAGGTGGCCAATGGGAACATCACAAGGAGAAAATGGGTAAAGTCTGTCAAATGGACACTCCATCTTCTGTTGTGCCCTCCAATCACCTGCATACCATGCCAATGGAGGGGGGAGGGGGAATTGTTTGATGTGAATGCTACGGAATGGAGTAAAAGTTATTGACCAGTTAATGTACGTTTAACCCCTTCGATGCTGGTGTAATGTGCTGATAGACATAAAATATTCATTCATTCATTATCTGTAACCGCTTATCCAGTTCAGGGATTTCAGTTCAGGGTGGGTCCAGAGCCTACATGGAATCATTGGGCACAAGGCGGGAATACATCCAGGAGGGGGCGCCAGTCCTTCACAGGGCAACACAGACACACACACACCCATACCTACGGACACTTTTGAGTCGCCAATCCACCTACCAACGTGTGTTTTTGGACTGTGGGAGGAAACCGGAGCACCCGGAGGAAACCCACTCTGACACAGGGAGAACACACCAACTCCTCACAGACAGTCAACCTCCAGGCCCCTGGAGCTGTGTGACTGCGACACTACCTGCTGCACCACCGTGCCGCCCCTAGACATAAAATATCCAGAAGTTTATTTAAATCCAAGGAACAGTCCAAAGAATAGTCAAAAACAGGGGAGTAGTTGGAGCTGAACTTATATTTAACAGGCAACAAGCAAACACAGGGGACAATCCCAAAATGGCAAAATCCAAGAACCAGAAAACAAGGTCACACGGGATAAATATAACAACCTGATAAATGCCTGGAGTGCGTAAGGGAAGGACCAGAGGCAAAACCATGCAAAGGGGAAACCAAACAGATGAGAATAAATACCAAAACACAGGTGAAAACCATCAGAACTCCGGTGATGCAGACCATGTGTGTGATTCTGATTGGCCAAATCATGGCCATTGTGGTGCATTGTGGGAACAGAGTTTACTTATTGTTGCATGTCACACAGTTTTAATCATCGCTATTCCTTATTTCAGTCAATCATCCCAGCCTGTGTGAGTTCAGGAATTTCCATAATATCCACTGAAACTGCCTGAGAAAATTCCGGAATACCGTGCTCTTACATGCAGCAGTACAGAGCCAACACATCCAGCTCGGAACCAAGAGATAATTGGAAAGAGATTTTTGTGAGAGAAGTAAGTGACAGTGATTTTCGAGTTCCTCAGAGACTAGGGCTGGGTTTGATGGAGCTGTAGAAGCTTCCCCACAAATAAGCCCTTAGAGAATCAGAAGAACTGATTAATACAGCTCATCTGTGTGTCATTAACACACCACCCGCCTCATCAGCAATCCATTTTTCCAGTTGTTTTCAGACAGAATTATCCTCAGTCTGAGACCCCAACACCCGAATGGGACGAGCACAACAAGTGTGGGAGATTTTAAAACAATGCGCTCTATTTTAGAGATGTTCATTTGGAAACAGGCAGCGGGACATCTATCTTCATCACAAACAATGGGAGCATTCTTTAACCCAGTCACTGCCCATTAATAGCCCTCACGTCTATTATTTACAGCTTGTTTTTTGGCCGTAAACTATAAAAGGCATTATTTATCTGTCAATAGCAGACGTCTCTCGTCATTACTTTACAACCTTAGTCAGCTATACTATTTACATACGTTTCCAAAGTAATCATACGTAATAACACTGCTTCTGTGTGTTCAGTGTACTGAACTGTATCGATGTATGATTTACATTGTGTACCAACAGTTTGTTTTCTGTTTCTTTATGGGGTTTTTCATCAACTTCCCCAATTTTTAATTAATTAATTAATTTACAATTAAATGATCTCCATTTCTACTTTCGTCATTATTTACGTTGGAGTCAACTCTTGACGCTCTGGGTCTATCGCAAAACCTAGCGAGCTGCTTAACTAGAGAGCATTTTACGTCATAGTGTGAGCGCTCCCGACACCGATGCCCAGCCAAGTGATGTATCTTAATCTGGATGACTTTTAAGGCTACATCGAACCGTTCCTCAGCCACGAAGGCAATCCCATGATGCAACGCAAGAAGAACTCTCACCTATTTTGCATGAGGACAGACGACCGTTAGAACACTACTGACTTAAACAGCTGTCTACGGTGTTACTGATTACTGAGGCAGCTCACTAGGTCTGGGGCAGATCATCTGAGGCTGGACTCAAAGTCAGGACTGAGGTCCTGAAATACTGAGGTACTAGTCTACGTCATATCTTTTTTGAGTCTCTGAAGTTTTAAAGGCAATGTTCACATTCAGAGAATCTTTCCTCACCATTCACTAGCTTTCCGGTCGGTCTGCTCACTGGTGTTTATACCCAGCCCTGGCTCTGTGAATGGGAAACAAGCTAAGTGTCTCGGTTCGAAGGGGCTCAGCCAAGGCCGCAAAATGACATCTGGAGGGATTTAGACAGTGAGAGACCTCGGAACATTGAAAAGCATGAAAAGATACAAGGATCAGGTCGCTCTGTTCCTGCCCCATAGGTGGGTAACACTGACTTAATTTACAAGTTAACACAAGTGTTACTTAACTTACTTCGAATTTGTGAGACCGCTAACTGCATGAAAGGAAACAAGAAAGTGCTGGAATTAGAAATGAGTTTAAGTGGTAATTCAAACAGTGAACAGACAAGTTAAGTTTCAACAATGAACAAGCTACAGTCTGCTCCTTACTCAAACATACAATTCCACCTTAAAAGATGCGGAGTTTTTGAATGAACACAAACAGCAGGGGGATTTTGTTGGGCTGTGAGAACAAGATCTCTCTCAGAAATGTTTCTAACGTGCAAATCTGAGTCAAGACTTGAGCCTCTGAGGTGCAAGCCTGAGTCTAATTTTGTGTCACTGTAGTGTAAGTCTATGTCTAGTCTTCAGTATTTGAGGGGCAAGTCTAAGTCTAATCTTGTGTCTCTGCAGTGCAAGTCTATGTCTAATCTTCAGTATCTGAGGGGCAAGTCTAAGTCTAATCTTGTGTCTCTGCAGTGCAAGTCTATGTCTAGTCTTTAGTATCTGCAGTGCAAGTCTAAGTCTAATCTTGTGTTTCTGCGGTAAGTCTGAGTTAAGTCTAAGTCTGTCTTTAATATCTGAGGTGCAAATCAGAATCTAGTCTTGAGTTTCTGAGAAGCTAGTCAGGTGTTCACTTTCTGAGGTGCAAGTAAGAGTCAAGTCTCAAGTCCCTGACATGCATGTCTTATTAAATATCCAGCATGACTAAATAAATAATGAGCTGTAGCACTATTTACAACAACCATCCATGTTCTATGGCATCAGATCAGACTGGATACACAATCAGAACAGGCAGTAAAAACCAAAAGTGTGACAGATATCCAAAAGCTATTAGAGCCTCGTACTGTAATAAACATGTCTGTGAGGCTAGCGTGCGTCCAGTGTTGTTTGCATGGCTTTTTAACTTGGATTTAAACAATGGTAAACATTTTTCAGGGCTGTTTCAAACAAATACTCTGGTGGATCTGTTTTTGTAAATGGCTGTGGACTTGTGTAGGCTGAGTTTATGGAGAAATGAGTCATGGCAGTTCACATACGTTGGGCCTGGCGGTAAACTCTCCACTGTGACACATGCTAAGCCAAGACTGGATACTGCTGTAATGTAATGGAGAGGATATGAAGCACATGTCTTCTTCATAGACGCTGTTTAGGGTCAAGAACGCAGTACAAGCAGAAAGGAGACAGAGTCCATATGTCACATGAGTGTGAAACACGGATACGCTCTGTTCTGCCTGAACCCTGTGTCCTATTCAAGAAGCACTTCAAGAAGACATGCTAAATATCTCATGAAGAAACATCCAACTGATCATTAAAGAAATATTCTGAGTGTAGCAATCTATTGCAAAGCTGAAATGAATATAATAAACATTTTACATAGATTCCAAATCGTCTGTCTTTTTTTCCACTGTGAAAAACCAACTCAACCAAGTCAAAAGAACATTTGCTAATCAAACCAAGAAGCTGAGACGAAAACACTAAGGGAAACTGGAACTGTCACCCTCTGGCCGTGAGTGGGCCATGATGATATTATAAACAGTTATATATAAAACCCTGATTCTCGCCAAGTATTCGGACCATGGGAGCTCAAGTGTTTCGAAAGATATTCACACAATGCAGAGGAGCTTCTATAAAAATACCAGTTGTCCAAAAGATTGTGAAACACCGCAAAGAGCTTTGGAGAATTTGGACTACGAATCCTTTCTGTCCTTTTAAAATGAATAATATAAACGTTACACCACAGTTAATTCCGACCCCGCAATGTCATTGGCTGAGAGACGTTCCAAGAATCCCAATATTGAACAACAAAATTCTTCTTGCTCTGCAAAATACACGCAACTTAGCAATGACACAAAATACTTGTAAATTAGCAATGACGCTAACGCTTAATAGTCGGGTTGCGAGGGTGTTCATGGAACTGGTTTGTTTCCTGTTCACACACGTCATTTTAAATGGTTTGCCACATTTCCACAAACAGAAAAATGTCAGAAACTGGAAAGGTTCTTTCCCAGCTGGAACCAAAGAACAGTAGATAACGTTACTTTAGCATGAACCATGATAGAGTCTCATGGTGTTCTGAGCTAAAGAAGCTCAGAGGAATGATCTAAAAAAATATATATTTAAAATAATATTTATTATTATTATTTAGGGATTTAACTGTTCTTCGCTCCTGTCATTCCCCAGCTGAGCAGGACGGCTCTGGAGCCAAAGTACTCCAAAATACTCACCGTGACCTTAAACACACAAACTCTCATTCACCATTTCCACACGTGTGTCATATATATCACTGTGATCATGCGTTATTGGTGGATTTGCACTAGAAGGAATGTGTGAGAGAAACAGAACATTTTTACCTTGTGGAACGTTGAGAAACAAGTCTTATTTTTCTGTCCTTAAAATCTAACAATAAACATCTATAACGGAGCTGTGGTACAATCGCAATAATACACTTGCTGTTCATATTATAATGTGAGATACTGGCACTGGTGTACTGATCTCACCCAGTACACTCAAGTTACTCAAGTTATACCACTCTCACAATCAGTGTCAGAATTTGGCTTCTTTAAATTTGCGCAGAAACCACAAAGCTAATGTTGCTAACACATTCATCCTGTTCAGGGTCACAGTGGGTCCGGAACCTACCAGGAATCACGTGTGGATGGACACCTTGCTTAATCTCTGTATAAGACGTCTGTATAATCCATAAGCAATCCACGTGGAGCCACCATGCCCAAAGACCAACCCCCCAAAATTGGGCTGTGGAACATTCATTAATTCGTTTATTGTCTCTAACCCCTTATTCAGTTCAGGGTCACGGTGGGTCTGGAGCCTACCCGGGAATCACTGTTTGCCACAAAACAGTCCTTCACAGGGCGACACACACTCACAAAATCACTCACACACTCACACCTTGGGACACTTGAGTCGCCAATAAACCTACCAACAGGTTTTTGGACAGTGGGAGGAAACCGGAGCACCCGGAGGAAACCCACATGGACACGGGGAGAACACACCAAACTCCTTACAGGAGCAGGACTTAAACTCCAGGTCCCTGGAGGTGTGTGACTGTAACACAACCTGCTGCGCCACTTTAGCTCCAGTGGAAATCTAATGAAACCAACTTCCAACCACATCTTAGGTGATGGACTGCATTTGGGACAGGGGAACTAGTCCATCACCGGCTAAAGACACATTCCTGAGAAGCACGGCGTCCTCCTGAAAGGTCAAGTGGTCAACAGCGGCCTGTGGGCCAGACAGATTTGGAAGAACTGAGGTCAAATGACTGTGAAAAGTGCTGTTCTTGTGGGTTACTGTCCCTGGGGGCAGGTTTTCCCAGAGAAAGGAGGTGGTAGATGTGGTTGCTTCTTTTGTTCCAGAAGAAATTGGTCAGATCACAGCCTCCATGTGCTTCCCATGTGGTCCGGCGCAGTGACGTGAAGGAGAATGATGTGGATGTAAACGTGTGTGTGGGGGGGGATGTGTGGCCATGTCGCTGTGTTTAGCTGGTGCCATGTTAATTTGACCCATCTGAGTTTAACCCCGCGGGCTCCAGAGTAGTCTGTATCCATGGCAACGGACACCAGCCAAATCTGGAACACGTTACCGTGTCTGCCTCCACTTTCTCATGAACACGAGAATGCTCCCTGCACATCTCTCTGGATCTGTCTTTCTCTTCCGCGGGAGTAAAAAAAAACCCACTTCTATTTTACAGAGATGTGGAGAACACAGTATATTAACATGCGCCAAACTGAATGTCGCCGTGCCGACATTGTTTGCTGTGTCACATCCTAAATCCCCATTTATAGAGGTGTTGCTGGAGTTTTAAAACCCTGGGTCCACTCACTGTGAGACACTCCTCCCTCGTTGGTCCACCTTCCTTCATTCATTCATTCATTCATTCATTATCTGCAAGCGCTTATCCAGTTCAGGGTCGCGGTGGGTCCAGAGCCTACCTGGAATCACTGGGCGCAAGGCGGGAATACACCCTGGAGGGGGCGCCAGTCCTTCACAAGGCAACACAGACACACACACACAAAAGTCACCTACGGACACTTTTGAGTCGCCTACCAACGTGTGTTTTTTTGGACTGTGGGAGGAAACCGGAGCACCCGGAGGAAACCCACGCGGACATGGGGAGAACACACTAACTCCTCACAGACAGTCACCCGGAGGAAACCCACGCAGACATGGGGAGAACACACCAACTCCTCACAGACAGTCACCCGGAGGAAACCCACGCGGACACGGGGAGAACACACCAACTCCTCACAGACAGTCACCCAGAGCAGGAATCGAACCCACAACCTCCAGGCCCCTGGAGCTGTGTGACTGCGACACTACCTACTGCGTCACCGCGCTGCCCCGTTGGTCCACCTTGTAGATGTAAAATCAGAGACAGTAGGTTATCTGTCGTGGCACAGTGTGTGTTGTTTGGCCTCTAATCCTTCGTCAGTGGACATTGTCGGCAGAATGTTTTTGGTCGGTGGACTATTCTCAGTCCGGAAGTGACACTGAGGGGATTAAAAACTCCAGCAGCACTACTGTGTCTGATCCACTCATAGTAGCACAACACACTCTAACACACCACCACCATGTTAGTGTCACTGCAGCGCTGAGAATGATCCACCACCCACATCATACCTGACCCTTGAACAAGAGGTTGACTGGGGGGCTGACAAAGTATGCAGAGTGACAGAAAGACTACACCCTTTAACTGTCCAAGTACAAAGTGTTCTTGTATGGTCACTGGAGCTGATAAAATAAGGAGGACTCTCTCTCTCTCTCTCTCTCTCTCTCTCTCTGAGCCATAAAGGCAGTGGAAAACACTAAAACCACACACTTATAACGGTATTACAGCCCTGCCCCAGTCTCTGGAGCTAAAAGCATTGTGCGGATGCTTGATCTTGGGCTCAGTATCATCTCCACATCACTGTAATTGTGTGTTGGCACAAGGCTCAAGTCTATAGATGCACAGCTGTAAAGCATATGTCTTTGTGGATAGGGAGTTAGCTAGTGCAGACAAACAATTCAAATAAGGATTTCTACCACATATATCTCCATAGAACAGCAAGAAATGACATGGGATGTTCTTAAAGGCAACACAGGCGATTCAGTAGTTGAACTACTGTTCTCACAGCAAAACAAACCACCACCCTCCCCTTTGTGGTCATTTAGAAGCTCAGCCTCGTTTAAGGTGGAGCGATGCGTTTGAGTAAGAAACAAACTGTACCTTGTACGTGAATGAGTTTTTATTCACTGTTTGAATTACCACAGAAACCCATTTGTAACTTGAGTTGCATAGTTTTGTAGCATTTTCAGTCTGCGTTTACTTTCACGCAGTTAACCGCATCCTAAATTGGGTGAAAATAAGTAAAAACCAAAAAAGTGTTACCATCATACAGAGCAAGAGAGCAACATCCTCATCTCCTTTCATGCCTTTAAACATTCTGAGGCCTCTCCACCGACCAAACTCCTCCAGATGCCGTTAATCTGCCGTGGCCGAGCCAGGTGAACATCACCTTTAACGTCAGCATGCTCAAAGCAAAGCATAGTTTAGAGGGCTATAAACCCCCATTACTGGGCTGTGGAGCAGCAGAATGGCATTATCTGGAGTGATGGAGCACCATCCGAAGATGGAGTGGTGTTTGTGGCACGGAACTAATTTGCTAATCTCATTGCTGAATGCCATCAAGTCCTCACAGAAATGTTCCAGCATCTGTACCCCGCCTCATGGCTCTAATGCGAAACCTGGTTCCTGCTTGAGGGGCTTACATTTACTACATTTAGGATAATGTGAAAATACTGGAATTCTTATGAAACCTCACTTTACTTGTGACCATTAAGCAGTAATGAAGTTATAAACCGTGCTCTCCATCTGGCCCTGGTCAGAGGGGAGTATTTACTAGCTTGTGTGTCAAATTAGAAGAGAATTATCATCCAATTTACACTGGCTTTAACCAGCGTGGCTATCATAACAGGAAAGGAATAAGCAACAGTGAAGCAAGAGTGTGTGTGCAATGACTCAGCTTTCAGATTTACTGTGGAATTTATTACAGTATCTTATGAGGATGTATGGTCATTAAATCTATTAAACCTTCACGCCATCACCCCCCCCCCTCTCTCGCTCTCTCACTCTCTCTCTCTCAGTGCCAGGGGGATGGACTAAAAGAGTGAAAGAGATAAATAAAGATATAGTAAATGTGAAAAACTCAGAGACCGCTTTTTAGTTCATTTAATTTCCAAGCAAACTGTTTATTATTCATTGCATCTTGCAACACAAGCTAGTGACCTCTCCAGGGTGTGTTCCTGTCTTGCATCCAGTGATTCCAAGTGATATTCCAAAACGTAACCCTGATCAGAACGAAGGACCTACAGAAAATAAACCAATAAATAAAAAAAGCTGTCCCCAAAGATGTCACAAATATTATTCCCCTTCAAAGAGACACTAAAGTCTCTTTATGCTTCTTTATGGTTTATGCTTTTGTGTAGACTCAACACAGAGCCTACGCTGCAGCCTGCGCAAGTGCCCTGAGCGTTTATACTTTTGCGTTGATGTCTGCATCACTCTGCAATTACGCTCCTGAACCACTAGGGCTGAATCCCAAGTATCTTCTGCAACCCTCTGAGTTAATATTTCTGGACTTCTCTCCACAGCTTGATCCATGTTTGTAGGGCTGTGGACTGATCATAGTCATGGTCTGCGTCATTGCGGCTCCTGGTTACATTTTTGTGGAGGTGTGCTACGGTGAAGAGAATGGCGCAGTTGCCCATGGCATCGGTAAAAGCATAAACTGGCCTTAACATTCACTCAAGCAACTACCCACACACACCTCAGCTGCCTTACACACTTACTTCCCTGCGCTTCTAAAAGGAGATATTCTTGAGGAGATCACACATATGGTAATCTGCTAAATGCATGTTGCATGTGCGTTTAATAAAGGCACCATGCCAACTTCACTAGGGCATAATCTTAAATGTGTGAGCTTCATGACATCACCAGTGAGAAATTAAGCCAGAGATTTAACCCATTAACAAGCCATTGGTGGTAAATGAAGTGTTGCAGGGAACAGATATTCAGAGAACTAGCCTCTAAACTCCTCCATATACACCATAAATAACACACACACACACACACACACACACACACACACACACACACACACACACACACACACAAGCCCAACTCATATCACCAGGAGATGAGAGGATACGGAACTAAATGACACATGAATGAACACATCTGTATAACAGCTACATTCCAGAGGTTGCACTGGGTCGTTAGACAGAGGCTCAGAAACATCTGGATTAATGAGGCACTCACTGCACTTTCACTCATGCTCACACAAGCTGCTCTCTCTCTTACACACACACACAAACACACACACACAAACAATTGAAAATGTACCTTTACCGTTTAGTCTTGGAACCTTCAGTTTGATCTGATGGTGTATGTTTTGGTCTTGAATTTTATTTGCTGTGTTTTCATGTGTGTTTTTAATGTATTGTTATGTACAGCAATGAAATACAACCTAACACGCAGCAATAATCCTAATAAAGCTAACTGTATAATAAGTATTATAATTCAGGACAGTGTGGTCCACTCTGGACACAGGAACGATGTGTACGGATAAAAACACACATTGGTAGGTGGATTGGAGACTCAAAATTGCCCAAAGGTGTAAATGTGTTGCCCTGTGAAGGACTGGCACCCCCTCCAGGGTGTGTTCCTATATGGTGAAGTGATTTCGGGGAGGCTCTGGACCCACCGCGACCCTGAACTGGATAAGGGATACAGGTAACGAATGAACAAATTATATTTGGTCTTAGAAATTGCCATCCCACCACAGGTAGCAGAGAGGTAGAAAATCTGGAATAATAACAGCCCTCAAACGTCTGTCTGTTTTCTACATCTCGGCCTAAGCTCTGGGGGTAGGTCTTTGGCCTTGGCACAGAGCCAGCACTATGGAGTCTTTTAGAACTCTTCAGATGACGTTAAGAATTCATCTTCTGGGAAAAAAAAAAGAAACAACCTCAGGTCTGTTTCATTCACTAAATCTATCCTCCAGATAAATGTGTCTTTGGAGTGTTGGTCATTTTTTTCTGCTCCTTTCTTGATCTGTCTACTCCTACCTTTATCCACCGTTAATATTTTTACTCACTCACCAAAGTGACACTCACCGTTTCCTGTTTAATCCAATAATTCAGAGAAATAGCCCTCTGAGACTGGACTGTCATTTCTAGTGGGACCCTCCGAGTGTGGCTCACACACTTCAGGGTGAATTTATTGGAACCAAAAAGGAGTCAGATGGGGCAGAAAACACTGCATTTACACATTCAATTCATTACTGAGCTATAAAAAAAATAGGATCATAGTAATAACTGTCATATATCAATAACAGAAAAACTGTCAAGTCCACCTTAAATTAACACTATGTAGGATTGTGTGTTCTTGCTCCTAGGTCTCTTCATGCAGTCGTAGATTGTTAATTACTTTCACAGCAGCTGAAATCAAGGGGGCGGGAGAGGAAAGGTGAGGGAAGGGCAGGGGAGGGAGATTGTTGGAGGAGTATCCTACCCTCCTATAACATTTACATTGTGCAGTTTCTGCAGTGTTGAGCTTGGAGGAGCCACAACAGAGGCTCTATCGTCTATATTAAAGATCAGTGAAGCATCACAAGGATTATGAAGCTGTAATTTTAAGGTAAAAATACTACCTAGTGTTGTTTTAAAATCCAAATCAAAGCAGTGCTTGAAAATGTCCAAAGCCAGAAAACAATGTTTAAATCAATAAGCTGTTCTTAACTGGAAATGACAACACATTTCATGCTCATCTCTGCTTGCACCTCTTTGGGATTTGCAGTGTTACGTTATCACACTTCTCAGAGTGGTGTATTTTTAATATAGCAGCTCTAGCTTAAACAAGGATATTTGTAGTTTAAAAGACATAAAAAAGCTTAAAATAAGTTCTTAACTTTGTGTGCTGAAGTACTTTTTTTTTTACTGATACCAGGATAACATACTTTATCCTGGAGTGATGGAGGATCCCACGTGTCTTGGATGACTTGTTCTTTCACCTGGGTCTCAGCGACAGCTCTTAACAGTGCAGATGCTGAAATATTTATAAGAAGTGTGGAGGTGTGAGGGTGGAGTGCTATAATCACTCAGACTGACGAGCCACAGGTGCACCCCGCTAGTGGACGAAGTCAGGACCACCAGTCCGGTCCAACTTGTGTTTAAACAGAATCAGGGAACCCCTGCCAAGCAGACGGCGCTGAGCTAGTAAAACACTGACATCTTCCACTACAGTGCAGTTTTACAACCGCTGTTAGCACTAGCAGTGCTCAAGCATGCCTCATTCATTTGCCTTGCTGCAACCCCCGGCAACAGCTGGCACCCGCCCACTTTGGAAACCACTGGCCTACATCATCAACAATTATTCTGAAATATAGGAATTTCACTTAAAAACATGCAGCTTGTGAACTGCCTATATATGGGTTTAACCAATCAGAATCAATAATATATATATATCGCCCCCTATACTTCCTGTAGGGTATTGCAATGCATTGAAATGACCACATGCTAAGAGTCTTTGGGGTTATGAGTGAGAGGTACATATGGTAACAACACTTGATAGGGTTTGATATATTTGCTCCAGGTCTCACCCTACAGTTGCAGAGTGTAATTCACTTTTAAAACACTGTCCTGAACTCAAGTGGGAGCAGGAGGTAGTGGGGGTGGTTTCCTAGCCTACTCCAAATGTTTCATAGTGCTGTTTCTGCATTGCAGAGCCCAGAGTAGCAACAACTGAGGCTCTATTCTCGCTATTACACTATTACAGATCAGTGGAGCCTCACAATGATATTGAAGCTGTAACTTTCACCTTAAAAATACCACCTGGTATTGCTTTAAAACACAGATAAACTACAAATAATCTAGAATTAAACTGGTTCTACCAACTTTGACAAATAATCTTAGCAGCAAGGCAACTAGGGGACAGCAAGAGGGAAGAAAATAAGGGAGAAGACTTTTTCTTACATCTGCTCCAGCCGCCATAGGGTTCCCCAGATCACACACCACGAGCTGGGAGTCATTTTCCATCCTGTGCTCACAATTGAGAATCTGTAAATCCTGAAAAAGAGAGCGATAATATTTTACTTCTTCCCCCTAATGCTACAGCATGTGCTTAGGCTGAAGTCGCTGCACAATTTAAGGTGGAATGAAAAATACAGTGTGGATGCTGACGAATTAGAAGGCAAATTCAGCTTTGTAATTATTCGACATGGAATTTTAAGGTAAAACTGCTACCTTGTGTTCCTTTAAATGCACTTTTAATGATCAGGTCATGTTCAGATTTCACTCGTCCGCATGAAAACCAGGTATAAACACACCCAGTACGCACTGTGATAAGATTACATAGACCACATTCAGACGTGGTCAGAGACAGACCTGATCCACATTTAACACAAGTGTAAAACAGAGTATGGACAGCGTTATGCAAGTGGGAAACCTTTAGTCAATAAGAGGGAAAACATGGGTGTGCTGTTTATCTGGAGTGGCCGGAAAATGGAAATGGAAAGTAAAATCAGATCTCATCTGGTCCAGCTTGGGTCCAGATTTTAATGACAAGTGTAAACTGAATCAGGTCAAAGTGAATCCAGATATTCTTCAGGTCTAATTCACATGTTAATACCAGTGTAAACAGGCAGAGAGAGAGAGAGCTGGAGAAATTTTTCACTACTTTAGGAAATCTGACTCTCACACTGCACAACATTCCTCCTTCCTTCTGCTGGCTTCTAAAACCCACAGTAATGGGTTGGATGATGTCCCTGGAACATTGTACCAGGTTCCATATCTGTGGTGTTAAAGGATTTATAAACTACACTTCGGCCTGTTGGGTTTAAGATACTGTAAAACACTGTCTGAGCAAAACACTTGGTCAAACTAAAGAAATATTAACCCATAGTCAGTCATATTGGGTTAAATACAGTCTGATTCCAATCAATGGCCGATCAGTCATCCCACCTCTAATCTCAGAGTCCTAAACCAGAGTAAAATACTAAGATTAACATCAGCTTCTCTCCCATAGCCTTAGTGCTGAGGAGCTAAATACAAAACTAGCCAAAAACAATCATCGACCCAAACAGCTGTATTTAAAGACACAGATAAGGAGAGAGAGAGAGAGAGAGAGAGAGAAATGATGAATTGACAAATGGTAATAGCACCATACATCACTGCCCCCCCCCGCCCCCATCCTGTCATCTCTTTACCACCCTCTCCCTCATCTCTCTCTCTAAACATCCCTTTCTCTCCATACGTCTTTGTGCCTGGCAACCGTTTCCTCTTGAGCAAAACACAAGAGTAGGGGCTTCCCCCGGGAACTGGGGGGCTGATGGAGCCACGTTAATCACATTAGGAGCCACTCTGCAACACGTGCTGCAA